>NC_084830.1:76814741-77185574 GCF_033115175.1 Lepus europaeus | reverse complement strand
CCCCCTCCAGTTCTTCTGTCTTGCTGCCGTGCCTGATCTCCGCGTGGCTGCCACTGTGTCACCTTGTTTCCTGATTTAGAAGGATTGTCTTCCCAGGATAATTGATGCTAAAACCATCCACCCCTATACCTGGTAACCCACCTCGCAGTAATTAGTGAGGCTCCGATGACTCAGCCAGCCTAATCCTCCCAGACCGCATTTACTAAAGTTAGGCTGTCCAGACTTATGTAACAGTGCATTTGGGACAACAAGATTCCAGCCTGGAGGCACTGCCTCCAGCCACATACAATCCCTTTACAACCTGGTCTCTGGCTTGTGGTGAAGGGCAGAATGGTCCTTCACAGGAATCCACTGCAGCTGGGTTTTCACTTCTGAGCTGTCAACAAATGCACTGACAAGAACCCATCAACACATCTCCCAAGAACACCCAGCGATTTTCAAACATAAATTCTAAATCTAGACTGAAAGAAAAAAGATTATAATTCGGCAGGAGCATAATTGAAAGTAAGATATATCCAATTTACATTACTAAATAGACTGTCGGAAGCATTTGCATTTGGCTTTCTGTAAGAAAAATAGTGAATAGCTCTCCTGAAACTTACACAATTAAGAGGCCCATTGAAGGGGTGTTGTTTTTTTTCTATTTTTTTATAAAAGATTTTATTTATTTATTTGAGAGGTAGAGCTATAGACAAAGAGGGGAGAGAGAGAGTGAAAGGTCTTCCATCTGCTGGTTCGCTCCCCAAATGGCAGCAAAGGCCAGGAGCTTCTTCTGGGTCTCCCGCATTGGGGCAGGTGTTACCAGGTGCTTATTAAGAAATTTGCAATATTAGTAAGCTTTGTAGGTGCTTGCCTAATATTTAGAGAACAATTCTGAATACTGGCATAAATAAACGAGGCAGCATGATAAGTGTTAAGCTTTTTATTCAGTGAGAGAAATGCATAGGAGAGAGAGGGTTCTTTCTAAAGGAGACAGGGAAATCTGGATTCATACTGAGCACCAGGAGCCAGCCACGTGGAGGAACATGCAGGCCAGAAAGCATGGGGGTGGGGGATAGCCCAAAGGCCACGCGCCTGAGAGCGCAGGGCAGCAAGGGAGAATAAGGGCACAGTGAAAAAAGAGCAAAAAGGGCAAAAAGGGCCGGGCCCACAGAATCCCGGGCCTTTAATCCACTTCCAAAGGGGGTGGTTAATTAGCCTGATTGGCAGGTGGGTGCACCGGTGTGGTCCAGGCAGAGGATGAGATCACACAGGGGGCTTGGTGAAGGCGTGGTCTTCCAGCTCACAAACCTGATCAATTTTATCCTATATACGTGCCTACAACACAGGAGCCCAAGCACTTGAGTCATCTCCTACTGCTTTCCCAGGCCATAGCAGAGAGCTGGATCGGAAGAGGAGCAGTCAGGACTTGAACCGTCGCCACAGGCAGAGGCTAAACCTGCTACACTGCAGCACCAGCCCCCCAAGGAGTGTTTTTTAAAGACTGATTTAATAGTTTGGACTAAAAGGTAAATCCCAGTCTCCACCCCAAAGGGTGAAAGTGTTCATAATTTTAGGACTAGAAGGTTTTCCAGCCTCAACTATTTTAAGTATTTTAAGGCAGATTTTCCACACTGCACCTGGTTAGAGACACATCCTTCAGACATGTCCTACCCAAAACCCCTACTCCAAAGCCCACCATTACCCACCCTATGCTCCTGCCAAATGGGAGCTGATCTCTGCCCTTACCCCTTCCTTTCCTCACTCTGGCCACTTGCTTTTGTGGTCACTGCATCTTGAATACTCTTCCCATCATCTGAATCTGTCAAAAGTCTACTTCATCTTCAAAGACAAACCCTAATGCTGTCTCCCAGTCTTCCTATCTGGATATGATTGCTCTTTCCTCTTAAAATTCTGTAACATAAGATTTGTAATTTCACTTCCTGGGGCAGTTACGTTCTACTTTATGTGATAGTTACTTGGGTTCACATCTTCTCTGTCCTAGGCTTCCTCAAGGCATTGCCAGAGTCATCTTCATCTTGGTGTCTTTCCCACTACCTGGCATAGTATCTTGCAAAAAGCAAGCATTCGAAATACTGGCAGGGTTGAATGGAACTAAAACATAGTGGAGACAAGATCTTACAGGAAATTTCAGCTCAGACCTCAAATGCATCACAAGACAAATCTGAAAATATTAGTTCAAGAATGAGAGCAGAATATGTCAGTCTGTTGTTCATCTGCCAGCTACAGCTTTGGCCAAACATTAACAAAGACAGGCATTGTCAAAAAAAAAAAAAAAAAAAAAAAGCCCCCTTTACTTCCAAACTTAATAACATTTGATGACACAGAGTGGAGCAACTGGATAAAATGACTTCTAAGTTGCAGAGTTTGAGGTTTATGAGAAAATTACGATCCCAGCTAAATGAGAAATAAGAAATTGCTAAGGCTCTCTTTACCATTTGGTTGACTAAGCTGAAAGGAAAATTTAAAAATAGAAGACAGTAATGTAATAAAAGAAACAAAGATCTTTAGTGCCACATTTCAGGTGATATTTTGGTCATTATATCATTGTTAACAGATATAATCACCAAAGGGGCATTAGACAGGGCTACGGATCAGCAAACTCCATCGCAATATAATGAGAAGGAAACGTACTGTTGTTGCAAATGGCACATGGACTGCTCTTGGAGGGAATTCCTCTTTCTTGAGAAGGCTGTAAACAGTCAGCCCCTGCAGAGCAGAGGCTCCGGAGGCCTTGAGGGCTTCTGATCAAGGCACAAAGATGAAGAAAACATTTTATTTGCAACTGGAGTGGAACCCAGGAGAGGAGAAGGAGTGCGAGCAAATGCCTTGTTCCCGGGGTGTATACCTGCCTATGAACTATGCAAGGTGACGCCTCCATGACTCATGCACAGTCAAGAAATTATACAAAAACCGCACAAAAAAAGATTGCAGTGATGAAATTTCTTGTGAAAAATCAGCAAAGTGGCCCAATTCAGCCTCAGGCTTTTTGTGGGGAGTAAAGGAGAGAGAGTTCTGGGGCAAGGACTGACCAGAGTGCAAGATATCCTGGGGACTTCCCACCTTATGGAAATTAGGGGCTGTGAAAAAATCTGCCCCGGAGCACAGAAATATTATAGGCAGTTTCATGGTCACAGTCTTATCGTCTAATATTCTAGGGACATCAACCCATGACTTTTGTATGTAAACACTACTTCCTCGTAAGAAAATAATGCTGGAGGCAGTAGAACGCAGCTCTAAAGAGAACAGATTTTGGAGCCAGATGGGGGAGTCGACTTCCTGGCTCCACTGTGTATTATGGAGCTGATCTCCTTAAGTTACTTGACACTCTGGGCACAAGGTTCTTAGTTGAAAAATAGGGATAGTAAAAGTACCTGTTGGGACCGTCGCCGTGGCACAGTAAGTTGATCCTCCGCCTGTGGCGCCTGCATCCCATGTGGGCACCGGTTCTGGTCCCGGTTGCTCCTCTTCCGATCCAGCTCTCTGGGGTGGCCTGGGAAAGCAGAAGAAGATGGTCTAAGTCCTTGGGCCCCTGCATCCATGTGGGAGACTGAAAAGAAGCTCCTGGCTCCTGGCTTCGGATCGGAGCAGCTCCAGCTGTTGCGGCCATTCAGGGAGTGAACCAGATGAATAAATAAAAAAAATAAAACTTAAAAAAAAATAGTACCTGTCTGTGAACAAGGGCTTAGGGGTTTTACAAATCCTGTTATCCCTCTGGGACACTGCAACACTGGTTGTCCATCTAGCTCTGCTCTCCTGGCAACCTGGAAAAAGTAGAATGGCTCACTGTGTTACTAGCATCATCACTGTTTATATGAAAAGGAACCCTGACAGTAAATCACATTTGTGCTGGGGGAAGTGGAACTGAAGTTGAAATGTGTGATGAAGACTCCACGTTTTGGGGCTTCCTTAAATATGATGATCCTTGTAACTGGGTATTTGCCTTAATGGATCCTTGTAGCTATGACCATAAAAATCCTTGTGTGTGTATATGTCTACTTTGTTTTATAGGAACTTTTTGAAATAAAGAAATAGGGAAGGAAATGGAAAAAAAATCCTACAGGAGATAGTAACATATGATCCAGCAATTGCCCTCCTCAGCATTGAACCCAAATGAGTTGAAAATGTTGTTTGGGGATGGAGCCAGCGCCGTGGCTCACTTGGTTAATCCTCCACCTGTGGCGCCGGCATCCCATGTGGGCGCTAAGTCTAGTTCCGGTTGCTCCTCTTCCAGTCCAGCTCTCTGCTGTGGCCCGGGAGTGCAGTGGAGGATGGCCCAAGTGCTTGGGTCCTTGCACCCGCATGGGAGACCAGGAGGGGGGACCTGGCTCCTGGCTTGGGAATGGCGCAGCTCCGGCCATTGCGGCCATTTGGGGAGTGAACCAACGGAAGGATGACCTTTTTTTTTCTCTCTTTCTCTCACTGTCTGTAACTCTACCTGTCAAATAAATAAAAATCTTTTTTAAAAAAAGAAAGAAAGAAAATGTTGTTCAGGGTCCTGGTGCTGTGGTGTAGCGGGTTAAGCAGCCATTTTTAGTGCCAGCATCCCATATGGGCCCCAGTTTGAGTCAGGGTGCTCCACTCCAATCCAGCTCTCTACCATGGCCTGGGAAAGCAGCAGAAGATGGCCCAAGTGCTTGGGACCCTGCATCCGTATGGGAGACTGGGAAGAAGCTCCTGGCTCCTGGCTTCAGATCGGCCCAGCTCTGGCCATTGCAGCCATTTGAAGAGCAAACAAGCAGATGGAAGATCTCTCTGTCTCTCTCAGCTAAGTTCTGCCTCAGGCTCTGCTTTCTAGGGAACCTGGGCTGAACATGGCTGATGGATCCATATCCTTAGTCCCAGGTACCAACCCTTCTGATAGGGAACCCAGGCAGGAAGTTAGATAGACATAAGGGAGCTGGAACTTTTTCCAATCGTGAACTGTAACTTTATCCCTTCACCTGTCAGTTTAATACACCTACCTTCTCAGAATGCACCTGTGTCCCATGCAGTTCCAGGAAGGAGGCGACGCCAAGACAGCTACATGGAAATTAAATTCCACTCTCTGCTTACTCATGATGGGTATCTCTCCATGTGGGGCAGGCCACACTCACGTGTGTACGTATGTTCACTCTCTCTCTCTCTTTCTTTTACATGAATTCTACTTTAATTTGTGCACTAAATAGGTGCCTCTGTTTTGAATCTTATCTCTGTAGAGGCAAGAATCTGGAGTAAAGACTGAGATCCCTAGGCCCATAACACTTCTGCTTATTGGCCCATGGATCTGCTCCTTGCCCATTTCACTTATTATGCATTCTAATTGTGCTCAGCTGATGATCATACCACTCCTGGTTATATCTCTGTTTTTGGTTCCATATGCTCACCTCCACCCTGGTTTATCCCAGTTCCTTTGTTATCTTGTGTGTGTTTGTCCAACCTCTGTTCTTCCTTCTCACAGTTAATTGTATTTTTATTTTTCCTTTGGGAAATTACTTTTATCTGTGGTCTATATAGTTCATTTGGGACCAAGCTTCTTCCTACACTGCCAGATCTTGGCCAACCAGTGCCTTCCATACCCTTAGTCATAATAATGAGCCAGTGTTGAGAGCTTTTGTTGGTCCTAGTGAGAAATAAAAGCTCTTTCTTGTCTTAGGAACCTGGCTGTATAAACAGTCTGCTTGAGAACAAAGCCAGATCCCAAGGAGAGAGAAGGTGGCTGGCCTTGGATGGGAGGTTGGAGTCACTGAATCCCTTTATACATGAAGTTTTCTATTTTCAAACCTTCTGTTTTTTGAGTGAATCAATTGTATTTTGGGCCCTTTGGGCAATAGGAGGTATACAAACAAATATGGCTTCTTCTTTATAAATCTTGAGTATTAGTACAAAAGCCCAGGATACTCAAATAGGATGCCATAGGCAAGCTCCCTATGCCCTTGTGCTCTCTGTATGTTTCTTTTGTGGAACAGTGGGGTGACTGTACTGTGTCATTTGGTAGAGACAAGGCTTGGGTCACGGACCCCAAGGGCACCTGGGGCTAAGTAGCCCTTCCATAGCACTGCCTGTCTTGCCACACCTTGCTTCTGCCCTTTCTCTGCTGACCCACGTTTCTGTCTGAGTGCCCTGCCAATAATCTGATGCAACCTCTCAGGTTCTTCGCACTACAGGGACATTTTAGGGCCATTCAGGCACGCAGTTCTTATGAAGAACGCAGTGGATGGAGTTTCTGGCGTCAATGCAGGACTGTGAGACAAAGCACATCTTTAGCTGTGGGGCATGAGGACAGCTCTCTTAGAGACTTTCCAGCCTGGCCATGCAGTTCCTCCCAAGGTTGGCTCCTGCCCGCTGCTTCTACTTGACCCGTGCTCCTGTTTCTCATTACTCTCCTCATACAGTTTTTCTTCTGCATGTCATCGCCATACACTCTCGCACTGTTCAGGATAGTATTTCTTTCCCTTGACTCTTTGAACCCTTGTCCTTGCTCTAATTTGCCCCTTTAAGAAGGCAGGTCAGGCATTTGGTGGAGCGATTAAGACACTGGTTAAGATGCTTATGTCCCATATTAGGGTACTTAGGTTTGATTCCCAGCTCCATATCCTGACTCCAGGTTCTTTTTAATGCAGACTCTGGGAGGCCATGGTGGTGATCCAAGTAACTGGAGTCCAGCCACCCATGTGGGAGACCTGCACTGAGTGTTCAGCTCCCAGTTTTGGCTTGGTGCAACCATGGCTGATGCAGGCATTTAAGGAAGTGGAACAGCAAATGAGAGCCCTCTCTGTCTCTGTCTCTGTCTCTTGCTCTCTCTCTCGCTCTCTTTCTCTCTGTTTGCCTCTCAAATGAATGAATGAATGAATAAAGCTGATCCTAGCAGTGTGTGAGACCTGGTCACTGGTAAAGTTTAATTACAGTTGTTCACTGGTTAATGACAGGGACATGTTTGGAGAAACATCCCCGAGTGATTTTGTTATTGTGCAAACACCATAGAGTACACTAACACAAACCCAGATGGTGGAAATCAGTCACTCCAAGTGGCCCCTGAATGCAGTCAAGAGACAGTGAAGGGGCCAGTGCTGTGGCGTAGCAGGTAAAGACACCGCTGTGGTGCCAGCATCCCATATGGGGGCCGGTTTGAGACCCGACTGCTCTACTTCCAATCCAGCTCTCTGCTATGGCCTGGGAAAGCAGTAGAAAATGGCCCAAGTCCTTGGGCCCCTGCACTCACATGGGAGACCTGGAAGAAGCTCCTGGCTCCTGGCTTCGGATCGGCGCAACTCCGGCAGTTGAGGCCAATTGGGGAGTGAACCAGCGGATGGAAGTCCTCTCTCTCTCTCTCTCTGCCTCTCCTTCTCTCTCTGTGTAACTCTGACTTTCAAAATAAATAAATCTTTAAAAAAAAAAAGAGAGAGAGTGAAAATCAGGTGTCTGAAGCTGCTGCTGACATAATATGGCAGACTCTTTTACAGTCAGCCTTTTTTATAAGAGTGCATTTCTGTTTTTAAATATTCATTCATCCATCTGAAAGTGCTATATAGAGAGAAGTAGAGACAGACTGAGAGAGAAAGAGAAGGAGTACATTCTAAAATAAGCATAGCATAGTAAATACACGGACCAGTAACATAGTGATTTATAATCATTATCAAATATTATGGGTTGGACATAATTGTGTTGTTTCTTCATGCAACTGGCAGCACAGTAGGTTTGTTTACACCTGCATCACCACAAACAGGTGAGTAATGCACCATGCTATGCCATTACGATGGCTATGATGTCACTAGGAAACAGGACTATTTCGGCTCCATTATAGTCTTATGGGACTACCATGATATATGTGGCCTGTCATTGACAGAAACGTCATTATGTGGTGCGTGACTAAACTGTGAAATAGAGCTGCTAACTGCACTCTGACTCAAGCCCAGTGTGCCCCAGTGCATCCCTGGCCAGCATGAAGGACAACTTGGAAGTGCTTCCCCTCCCCCGCCAGGTGTCTGGCAGATTTCCAGTTTGTCCTGCTGTGTTCTCAGTAATCACATGTGTATTGGACCAGGTCTAAAGCACTCTAAAGAGTCCTGCTTTTTTTTTTTAAAGATTTATTTATTTATTTGAAAGAGTTACACAGAGAGAGAGACAGACACACACACACACACACAGAGAGGTCTTCTATACACTGGTTCACTCCCCAGTTGGCCGCAAGAGACAGAGCTGCGCCGATCCAAAGCCAGGAGCAAGGAGCTTCTTCCAGGTCTACCACGTGGGTGCAGGGGCCCAAGGACTTGGGCCATCTTCCACTGCTTTCCTAGGTCATAGCAGAGAGCTGGAACGGAAGTAGAGCAGTCGGGTCTCGAACCAGCACCCATATGGGATGCCGGTACTGCAGGCGGTGGCTTTACCCACTAGGTCACAGCGCCAGCCCCAGTCTCCTGCCTTTTCAAGTGAGTGGCCAAAAGATGCAGTCTTGAAGCACAGACTGGTAGATATCCCTGCTCTTGCTAAAAGGGCAGTTTTCTCTGATATGTTAGCCCGTTTGCTCTAGCACAGCTTCCAGACATTTTCCTGGCTTCACAGAAGCGATACCCTCAATCTGCTGGAGGGACACACTCTGGGCAACCAGATGATTTTCAGGCAACTGTGATGGGGGAGTTCAGGTGTAAGAGACACGGACAAGCCATAGCAGCACATCGCACATAGCATCTTCTATGCACAAGGTTTGGTTAAGTAGTTCAAACAAGGCAACATAAGATGAAAACATGATGACAAATGATGAAATGTGCTTTGACAACAATAAGCAAGAGGCAGAGACAGAATAGGAGAGGAGGGTGACGACTCAGGGAGGGCCTTTCTGAGGAGGTGGCAGGAGGTAAAACAAAAGGAAAGCTAGCAGTGATCATGCAAGTGTTGAAGGAAGGAATAGTGTTACAGTCAGAAAGAACAGCACGTGCAAACTCCCTGAGGTAGACAGGTTACAGAAATGGGCAGAAAATCAGTGGGAGAAAAGTGCAAGGTGAGACTTGAGGCATGGGCAGTGGCAGGATGCAGGTGCAGGTCCTTGGGGAGTGCCAGTGTAAACTGATGTGAAAAATGAAGCCAGTGAAGCGAGAAAACAACGTGAACTCATTGACAGCCACGGGCCGTTGCTACTTCAGAGTGTACAGAGAATGGGTTGTGGAGGGCGGAAGAGGAAGCAGGGGAGGCAGTAGGGAGGCTGTGGTCTGTGTGTGACAGTTGTGGGGAGGAATGAAGGATTTCTCCATCCACTTGGAGGTGGAACCAACCGGACTTCCTGTTGGATTTGATGTGACCCGTGAGAAAAAGAGGAAGCAAGACTCGGAGGGATGTGACTTGAGAGACTGTTTCACGGTGGTGTCATTCACTAAGGGAGGACAGGACATTGGTGAGAATGAGCGGGAAAACCATGCAGTTTTGGATTTAAATATCAGATGTTCATTATAGCCCAATGGGAACATTCAGGGTTAAGCTGGAATATGCACCTGAAAGCTGGCAGGGTGTTTGGTCTCAACTAGAGGCAAGGATTTGGGAGTCACCAGCAGTCAGCTAGCATCTAAGACCACTGGGATGGAAGAGGTCCTAAGGAGAGGGTGGGAGGAGGACAGGAGGGCGGAAGGCCCTGCACGTTGGTGCCAACCTTCAAGTTGGTTCTAAGAGTCCTAATTCCTTCTTATTATGTTTCTTTCCTTATTTTCTTTTTATTTGAAAAGCAAAGAGAGAGAAGGGGAGACAGAGAAACATCTTCCATCTTTCCATCTACTGGTTCACTCTCCAAATGCCTGCCACAGCCAGGGCTGGGCCAGGGCCAAATCCAGGAACCCAAAACTCCATGCAGGGCTCCCATGGGGTGGTAAGGAGGCATGCACCTAAGTCATCCCTGCTGCCTCCCAGTGAATGCGTTAGCAGGAAGTTGGATCAGAAGCGAAGTAGCCAGGACACAAACCAATCACTCCAATATGGGTGATGGTATTCTAAGTGGTTGCTTAAACTGCTGCACCATGTGCCTAATCTTTTTTTTTTTTTTTAGACTTCACATGCAAAAGATACAGTTCCCTTCCTCCCTGTCACACAGAAGTCTGGTGGTCCCCACATGAGAGGGCCAGCTCTAGCCAATCTGTTAGAAAGCCCAGTCTCTGGGCCTCCACCTTTCTACTCCTTTCTGATGAGTTTCCTTCCCCCAGGTGGACAATTGATCTGCATGCTAAAAACAAAAAGCAAAAAAAAAAAAAAGGAAGGAAGAAACACAAAGCAACCTAGCATCGCCACCAGCCCAGCAAGTAAGCCAACAAATGCAACTGCATCCTGAGCTCTCAGAAAGACTGCCCTGCTGGCCAGGGCTGGGGGATAATTTGCAGTCCCAGTGTTAGCTTTTGGCATGAATCTTGCTTCTACCACTGTGCTTTGCTTTGGCAGACAGTTTGTCAGGGTGTAGCATGAATCACATGGAACTTGACTGGCTCTGGGCCAATCACAACCACTTCTGGAGGAGCAACCGCTCCACTGAGCTCCACTGAAAATGGGTCGTGAAGCCAATGTGCACCTGTGAAGACACCGTTTATCATCTGTGTGCTGCATGAGTTTCAAAGACCGCATTGTGTGACTACCCAATCTTTTTAAATCGAATGATCAGGGTCTTCTCCTCATCTCTTGGCAAACACTGGCTGCTCCTGGAAGATTCACCCCCTTACCCGCTCCCACCAATGGCTCCAAGGCTAAGCCAGGCACCAGCCCCTGCACCAGAAAGAAGCAAACAGGAAGTGTCTTCATTCTGGCTGTAGGTTACCCGCAACCCTGAGGTTTCCTTTTGGTGTTTTGCACCTCTGCTTCTGTTCATTTTGCCCTGCCCTTTTCCTTCCACTGTTGTGGCGCACCACTTATCTGGCCTTTCTCTGCACTGCTTGAGGCCACTTGTTTCTCATCTTCCCACTGTTTTCCCTAATTAATTATTGTTGTATGGCTCAGGCCCATGTCCTCATGTACAACTTGACCTTGATGCTTGTGGATTGTCTGTGACTCTGGGCTCCTGGCTCCCACTGGGGTTGCAGACCTGCTGTGCAATCCAGATCCGCAACTTCTGCATGTGCTTTGCTCCCCTTTGCACCAGCTCCCTGTTCATCTTTATGCTGAGCCACCGCCCCCACAGTTCCTCTGCTGACATAGAAAGTGCACATGCAAAAATTGCTTTTTGTTTCAAGATTGCTTTAAAAACCTGGATGCTGTGGTTGTTCCTCCTCGCTTATCTATTTCATGACATTTTGACTCACCAAAATCTCCTCCACCTCTGATTGTGCCCCACGGAGAGGGTCTGCCTCCTACAGTTTTCCCCATGGTCAGAGTTTGTCTCACTGCTCCCAAGCAGGACTGCCTTTGAATCTCAAAAGTATTTCTTTTTCCAGTCCTAGCAGCATCTACTTTGTGTAAACTCATCATTCAGACATGTCTGGGAGACTTACATCCATCCAGTGTGTGCAAAGAGTAAGGTAAAGCTGAGGAATGATAAGTCGACAGGGCTCTCTGGCTTTTGTTGACAGTTAACATTAAGTCTGCAGGTGACATTAATGAAATCAGTTAGAGAAAGGATGTATAGTTGTCATCAGTGCTATAGACTAAATTATTCTGAGTCTCCTGGGTGCATATGTTTCAATGATACTTCCTCTTTTTGAAAGAGTTGGCTTTGGCCATGTGACTTGTTTTGGACAAAGAAATAGGAGCAGAAGTGATGTGTGTTACCACTGAGTGGAAACTTGAAAGACTATTGTGTACTTTGGCACACTTCCTTTTTTCTGCCCGGGCTAGCACCATCTAATAGCTATATACTGCAAGGTACATAGGTGATTGGAAATTTTCTAGTAGTTACCTTAAAAAAATGAAAAAGAGAAAGGTAAAATTAATTTTACTAATATGAGTATATTTCATTTAACCCAATGTAATAAAAATCATTTCAATAAGTAATCAATATTCAAAGTTATTCATAACTTATGAATAGTTTATACTTCTTTATAGTAATAGTTTATACTTTTAGTTATAGTTTATACTTCTTTAAAAGTATGAACTCTTTGAAATCTGGTGTGTATTTTACAATTCCAGTAGTCTCCCCTTTTCCATGGTTTCATTTTCCACAATTTTAATTACTCACAGTCGACCATGGTCTGAAAATATTAAATGGAAACTTTCAGACACAAGCAACTCATAAGGTTTAAATTGAAAGCCATTCAAGGTAGCATGATGAAATCTCATGTCGTCCTGTTCCACTGTGCCTGGGATGGGAATCACCTCTCTGTCCACAGTATCTACACAGTATACTCTACTTGCCTATTAGTCACTTAATGGGCATTTTGGTTATCAGTTTGACTCTTGCCATATCACACTTCTTGTGTTCAAATAAGCATTACTTTACTGAATAATGACCCTAAATCATAAAGGTAGTGATGCTAGCAATTTGGCCATGTTAGAAAGAAGCCATTAGGGGCTGGCCGTGGCTCACCTGGTTAATCCTCTGCCTGTGGCACCGGCATCCCATACGGGCACGGGGTTCCAGTCCCGGTTGCTTCTCTTCCAGTCCAGCTCTCTGCTGTGGCCCAGGAAGGCAGTGGAGGATGACCCAAGTGCTTGGGGCCCTGCAGCCGTGTGGGAGACCAGGAATAAGCACCCGGCTCCTGGCTTCGGATCAGCACCTGGCTATAGTGGCCATTTGGGGAATGAACTAATTAATGGAAGGAAGACCTTTCTCTCTGTCTCTCTCACTGTCTATAACTCTACCTGTCAAATAAATAAAAAAAAATTAGAAAGAAGCCATTAAGTGTTTCCTGTAGGCTAAAAGGCAAAAGTTTATCATATACATAGGTATGTATATATAGAAAAAGCATACGGGTTCAGTACAATCAATGGTTTCAGCATCCCTTAGGCTTTTGGAACATAACTCTCCATGGACAAGAGGAAATTATGATACATTTTTTTAAGATTTATTTATTTGAAAGTCAGAGTTACAGAGAGAGAGAAGGAGAGGCAGGGAGAGAGAGGGGTCTTCCATCCACTGGTTCACTCCTCAATCTGCTGCAATGGCCAGAGATGTACCGATCCGAAGCCAGGAGCTAGGAGCCTCTTCTGGGTCTCCTATGCGGTTGCAGAGGCCCAAGGATTTGGGCCATCCTCCACTGCTTTCCCAGGCCATAGCAGAAAGCTGGATGGGAAGTGGAGCAGCTAGGACTCAAACCAGCGCCCATATGGGATGCTGGCACTGCAGGAGGCAGCTTTACCCGCTATGCCATAGCGCCGGTCCCTATGGTACATCTTAACTCAGACTAGCCACATTTTAAGACCTCAATAGTGGATATAACTAGTGATTTCCAGATTGGATAGCACAGGCCTTTGCAGTTGTGGAAGCAAAGAGCCTCTCTCCTCCCAGCCCACTTGGAAGGGTGACAGACTATATTTGACCTGCAATGGATCTGTAGAGGAGGATGAGAAATCTTTCTTTTCAGTTGCTGAGACTTTGGGATTGCCTGCTACTGTAATCTAACTTAGATAATTGATTTAAATTATAAAACACTGATGTAACAGTACAAGCAGAAATATATTAGCTCAGAACTCAAGAAACAGGTGGCAAAGAAATTCTTACCAACTAGTAGCATGATCATTCATTTTATTTAGTCACAGAATATTTGGCAAATCTCTCATTTTTTTAATATGTGCTGCTGAAGCAAGCATATTTTTGAAAGCACAGAAGTTCATACAGAATGCCATTGTAGTTTTAGGGAAAGAAGTTGGATGATAAAATGTTAGTAGTGGGGCCAGTGCTGTGGCATAGCATGTAAAACTGCCGCCTGCAGTACCGGCATCCCATATGGGCACTGGTTCAAGTCCTGGCTGCTCCACTTCCAATCCAGCTCTCTACTATGTTCTGGGAAAGAGTAGATGATGGCCCAAGTACATGGGCCCCTGCACCTATGTGGGAGACCAGGAAGGGGCTCCAGACTCCTGGATTCAGATCAGTCCAGCTCCGTTCATTGCAGCCATTTGGGGAGTGAACCAGCAAATAGAAGATTCTATCTCCCTGTCTCTCCTTCTCTCTCTAACTCTGACTTTCAAATAAATAAATAAATCTTTTTTAAAAAGTTAGTAGCATGTGTTAGTTGTTGGTTATTGCATTTATCAAAGCATTACAAGAAAAAAGTCATCTCAGAAGAGAATTGCTTGATTTGAAAATAAAAATAAAAGGAAATAGAGTATCTAAAAATTTTGATGCTCATATGGCAGAAGCTTAGTAATTTTCCTTTATATCAAGCAGTAACAGACAAAATTAGTAAGTGCACCTGAGGGGCAAAGGCAGTTTCAAACATGATCTTACTACAAGTATCTAACCAAGGCACAGTGAGCACCATGGCTCACTTGGCTAATCCTCCGCCTGCGGCACCGGCACCCCGGGTTCTAGTCCCAATTGGGGCGCCGGATTCTGTCCCGGTTGCCCCTCTTCCAGTCCAGCTCTCTGCTGTGGCCCAGGAGGGCAGTGAAGGATAGCCCAAGTGCTTGGGCCCTGCACCCGCATGGGAGACCTGGAGGAAGTACCCTGCTCCTGGCTTCAGATCGGCATAGTGCTGGCCATAGCGGCCATTTGGGGGGTGAACCAACAGAAGGAAGACCTTTCTCACTGTCTATAACTCTCTCTCTGTCTCTCTTTCTTACTAACTCTGCCTGGCAAACACACACACACACACACACCAAGGCGGAAACCATGGAAACCTTGGAATGAATTAAATATGTCCTTTTCACTGGGTGAAAGAGCTTAAAAAGCATGGTTCTTCCATCAAAGACTGAGACCTAACGAACCCACAATTTTACACACACACACACACACACATAGGGTGGGAGCGTTCAAAAAGCTTACAGAAAAATTGGAATTATAAGATAATTTTGGGGCCGGTGCTGTGGCGCAGTGGGTTAAAGCCCTGGCCTGAAGCGCCGGAATCCCATATGGGCACCGGTTCTAATCCCGGCTGCTCCATTTCCGATCCAGCTTTCTGCTATGGCCTGGGAAAGCAGTGGAAGATGGCTCAAATCTTTGGGCCCCTGCACCCACGTGGGAGACCTGGAGGAAGCTCCTGGCTCCTGGCTTCAGATTGACACATCTCCGGCCGTTGTGGCTATCTGGGGAGTGAACCAGCAGATGGAAGACCTCTCTCTCTGTCTCTACCTCGCTGTAACTCTGACTTTCAAATAAATAAATCTTTAAAAAAAAGGTAATTTTATTTTG
This sequence comes from Lepus europaeus, assembly GCF_033115175.1. Classification (NCBI taxonomy): domain Eukaryota; kingdom Metazoa; phylum Chordata; class Mammalia; order Lagomorpha; family Leporidae; genus Lepus; species Lepus europaeus. The sequence continues at coordinate 77,170,342 of NC_084830.1, read as the reverse complement.
GTACAAAAAAACCCTTGAAGTCCATATATATAGATTGTTTCTCATAATATACATTTTCCATGCATTTTATGAAAACCTCTCACATATATGATGTCCAATTTTGGGGGCCAATTTTTTTTGCACAAAATAAACTTACCCTTTAATTCCATTTTCCCATATATTTTGTAAGTCTCCACATACATGCCTATGTAGTATTTAACCTACTAAATTTTAAATTTTACCATCAATTTTGCCACCAAAAAGCCAGGAGCCAGAATTTTAAGCTTCTGTGACTTTTTTCTTTCAGACACTCTGTGTCTATCTATGCATGCTTAGAGGTGGTGACAACGATCATCACTTGTACCTATGACACATTGTTGGTAAAAATATCTATTGAGCCATTCATGCTCACCTCCTGAAATCCTTCAACTGCTGAAACACTTCAAGTAGACCCTTACTGAGCCCCATTCTTTCCTTCTTCTCAACTCCTGTTGCCTCGCAACAGAACATCATTACCACCATACTCTTCCTTAAACATTCCCTATACTTTCTTGCTCTTAAAAAAAAAAAAATCCCTAATTTTTCCCAAGGACTCTGATTTCTCTGCAATAATGACTGTATTTCTTGATAGCTCCCAGGGCTCCACGAATCTGAAGGTATGGTAGGTGTCCTCCTTAATTCTCATTGATAGGGCAGGCATCGTGGTGCAGTGGGTTAAACTGCCCCTGCAATGCCAGCATTCATGTGTACACCAGTTTGAGTCCCATCTGCTCCACTTCTGACCCAGCTCTCTGCTAATGTGCCTGGGAAATCAGCAGGAGATGGCTCAAATTCTTGGTCCCCTGCCACCCATATGGGAGACCCAGATGCAGCTCTTGTCTCCTGGCTTCAGCCTGGCCCAACCCCAGCTGTTATAACCATTTGGGGAGTGAGCCAGTGGATGGAAGGTATCTTTCTCTCTCTCCCTGTCTTTCTCTATAACTTTGCCTTTCAAATAAATAATTAAATCTTAAAAAATGATTTAAGAAATACAATTTCTTTAATACAATTCCCGCTCCTTTATCCTTAAAGTCTGTTTTGAAATTCATTTCATTAAATTGGAATGCTGAATACACTTCATTGTTGTCATCACATGTATATCCCTCTGACATTAGGCCTTACTTCTCAATTATTTTACCTCCTGCTCAGCAACATGATGCTCATATTCTACATGATTCCTGTTTAAATGATTGGTTATTTCAAAATACACCTACATTGTCTTTCCAATGATCCCTTCTGAATCTCTTGAACTTCCTTCCCATTTTGATCTTTTCTTTTTATTTATCAGTTGTTCATTCCCATGGCAATATATTAGACCATACCACTATCAAGAACTGTAACCACTGCACAATCTCATTTGTAAGTATCCCAAACTCTGAGCACCTTAGAACAGTGCACCTGCTCTAGAACTCAAAAATATCTTTTGACAAAAGGGTGACTTTCCACCCATGAATCATATTTTTGCAAATGTTTCCTCCATTTAATAGCATTTTACCCTTTCTTTCCAAACTTTAATTATATGGTGTAATGGCTTGAATTGTGCCCCTACCCCTAGCATTCATATGTTGAAGCTGTAGTCCCCAGTGCCTCAGAATGATTGCATGGGGGAGATGGGGGCTTTAAAGAAGCATTTAAGATTATATAAGGTCATAAAGGTGAACCCTAATCCAACTTGGCCTATGTCCTTATAAGAAGAGGAAATTTAGATGAACTAAAGATATTAGGGATGTGAATGTCCAGAGGAAAGACTATGAGTTCACAGGCAGGATCCCCAGCTTCAAGTCAAGAGAAGAGGTCTCAGGAGAAACCAAATCTACTGACACCTTGGACTTCCAGCCACCAGAACTGTGGAAAATTAGATTTACTTTGCTTAAGCTACCCAGCCTGTTCTATTTTATTATGGCAGCCCTTGCAAACCAATAAGATTTTGGTATGGAGAAGTGGGGCACTGTTGAAAGCAGTACCTAAAAATGTGCTAGTAGCTTCGGAACTGGGTACTGCATGGAGTCTGCAAGAGTTTTGAGGTGTGTGCAAGGGAAAACCTAGATTGTCTTAAAGAGCTTGTTGGTAGAAATATCCATGTTAAAGGTTATTCTAATGCTGAATAAAGAACATGTTATCGAAAACTGGAAGAAGGATGATCTTTGTTGTAAAGTTGCAAATAACCTGGTTGAATTATGTTCTAGCGTTTTGTAGAAAGAACAAATTATAAGTGATGAACTTTGACATTTAGATGATTAGACTTCTAAGCAAAGTGCTGAAGGAATGACCTTTCTCCTTGCTGCCTATGGTAAGTGATACATGAGAGGAGAGAGATAAAGTGAAGATGAAATTGTTAAGCAAAAGAAAAAAAGAACTTAAATATTTGAAGAATTCTTTGCAAAAATCAATTAAAAGAGGAGAGAAAATGTCTGTTGGAGAAAGTACCAAGTGCATGGCTGGACAGTCACTCCACAGGTTTTGATTGTGACTCATTGATTAATCACCCACTTCAGCAGAAGCCAGGAAAAGAGATAAGGTTATATCAAGCAGAAACACTGCCAGTCTGGACCAAAAAACACAGGAAAAGGACAAAATTAAGGAAGGCTGTTGGACTTCCAGAATTCTATACAATGGGCTGATATCGCTATATGCTTGAACATGCATCAACCTATGAGAAAAAGGAGGAATGACCCTAATGTATAATTCAGAGATCATCAGCACTGCCATTGCCACCACAATCTCAATGGGGAGAGGTCCAGGACGTGAGACTCCCTGTTGCTCAGTTCACTGGGCTAGGCTTCACCCCCAGAGCTGCTGGGCTGCAGGTGCTTCCTTGATGTGCCCAAAGGACAGAGCATTGAGTCAGTGCTGTTCTTAAGCCTTAAAATTTAATGGCATTTATCTGCTAGGTATTGGACTTGCTTGAGAGCTATGTCCCTTTCTTCTTTCTGATTTCTTCCTCTTGGAATGGAAATATCTATCTTAGGCCTGTCTCACCATTGTGAGACAGTGTCCCTGGTCCACAGCTGACGAGGAACTGTGTCTCAGGATAAACCGTACTTCAAGTCTAAGCTATAGCTAGATGAGATGAGATGTGGGACTTAGAGTTGATGATGGAATGAGATAAGATTTTTGGGATATTGGGATGGGATGCAACGTATTTTGCAAGTGAGAATAGCATGAATTTCAAAAATCCAAGGGCAGAATCTTATGGGCTGAACCCCTTGGCCCAAATTCATATGCTAAAGTCCTCACCCCCAATACCTCAGAATGTGAGTGTATTTGGGGATAGGGCCTTTAAAGTGGTATTTGAGGGGGCCGGCACTGTGGCGTTAGCAGGTAAAACCGCCACCTGAAGTGCCAGCATCCCTTATGGGCGCCAGTTCGAGTCCCGGCTGCTCCACTTCCAATCCAGCTCTCTGTATGGCCTGGGAAAGCAGTAGAAGATGGTCCAAGTCCTTGAGCCCCTGAACCCATGTGGGAGACCCGGAGGAAGCTTCCGGCTCCTGGCTTCGGATTGGCGCAGCTCCGGCTATTGTGGCCAACTGGGGAATAAACCAGAAGATAGAAGATCTCTCTCTCTCTCTCTCTCTCTCTCTCTCTCTCTCTTCCTCTCTCTCTCTCTCCCTCTCTCCCTCTCCTTCTCTCTCTAACTCTGACTTTCAAATAAATAAAATTTTAAAAAAAGAGGTATTTGAGATTAAAAGAATTCATAATGGGCAAACCTACTTCAGTCTGACTAGTGTCCTTACAGGACCAGTGAATTTGCACATACAAAGAGATACCAGGGAATGTGTTCAGGGGAATGATCAGGTGAGGTCACAGAAACACAGAGGCCATGTGCAAGTCTAGGAGAGAGGCCTTAGGAGAAACAAACTTGATAATACTTTGATTTTGAATCTGTAGCCCCCAGAACTGTGAGAAAATGAATTTCTGCTATTTAAGACCATCGCCTGACAAGGTCTGCAACTTTCAAGATTTAGAAAGAACTTCAGGTCCCTATATTTTGATAGTCAGGAGGTGAATTTCCAAAGAAGACAGTCTCCAATGCTTGCCATGTGGTCAAGGAGGATAATGAATATACATATTTACGTGCTTTGTAGAGACGCATTCTCTGCCTCTAAGTGAGGGATCCTTACTATATTTATCCCATGGGATTTTAGAATTTTAAATGACTTTAGTGTTTCTATCAAACTTTCCCAAATTTTAGCAGGAAGATACTAAGGCACTAAAAAAAACATTGGTGAGGCTGAAGGATGGCAGAAATATCGAGAACAAAGGGAATGAAATGTTATGGATAAGCCATTAGTTTCTCTTCAGAATTATCTAGGTAATTAAGGTAGGAATTGCATTAAACTACGCTGGCCACTGGGCTGTTTCCTGGACCATTCCCCCTTGTACATGCTGCTCTCAATAGGGCCATGGCCTATCGTGAGAAACAATAAAATAAATCAGACCTGATATAGGTCATCATTGGTATCTGCCATATCTATCCTCCAGGTCTCAACCAGACCGATTGTCACAAGTGTAAATCAGACCCTATTACTCTCCATTGAAACCCTACAAGGGCCCCCTATTCCCTGTGCAGTCCTTTGACACTTGGTTTACACGGCTCTTTACAATAAGACACCTGTTTTGTTTTGCAGCCTCATTGTTTGCCATTCACTTTCTTATATTTTATGCTTCAGGAACACCAAGGTATTTTGAGTTCATTGCTCATAGCCTGATTCTTGTCTTTATTCATACTTTCTTGGAACTCCCTCCTTCCTCCTTTTTGTCTGACTCCTACTAATTGTTCAAGACTTAATTCAAGTGTCATCTCAGAGAAGTCTATGCACACTGCCAGGGTGATTAGACGTTGCTATTGAACCCTTCCAGGGACCTTACATATCTATAACTAAGGTTATCATTTTGCATTGAAATTATATATTTATGTGCTTCATAGAGACTCAGTACATGGTTCTTGTTTCTGGAAGACAGAGCCAGTGATCAAAGAGAAGAATGAACAAAAGGACTTGTCTTAGAGAATAAGATGAGTAGAGAATTAATAAATGTTTCTTAAATACGAGGTAACTGAACAGTTTACTGCTGAAATAGATTCTGATTCTAATTTACATTCCTTACCAGTGTGGCAGGTATAGTTCTATACTAATGAGTCATGATTTCCAGAACCTCTTTTTTGTTTTTCACCTGCTGGACCATGGAAATTCTGATGGTATAAACTAATCAGCTGTTCCTTTCCAGCAGAGCAAAAGAGAATCCCAAATGCCTGACACTACATTATAGTTTGTCAACATCTCCAGCCTGAAGACAGAGAGATTAGAAGCCAAAGCAATAGGTCCTTTGGGGAAGGGAACTGGTTATGTGGTAATTGTGATAATGTCTTGTCTGATTGTGCAACCATGGTCAAGTCCTTAGTGACCCTTGACATAACTATGGCATTTGGAGTACATATTTTTTTTTCTACTGTGATGTGAAATAACAGATATTTGTTAAGTAACTTTTTATCAAATGCCAAGGTTGTTGGAGATTTATAGGACCATCTGCACTGGCAACTTTCTTCTTGTCTTGTAACTCCCATTGCCTCCTCCTGTGACTTCTCTGGAACTCTGAAAGACCTTTACATGACCCCCTGGCCAGTGTGGATTGGTTCATGAGTGGAAATGTGAACCCACATAGACCAATCATAAAACTCCTCAATTCCAAATCCTACTTTATTGGTACAGAGATTGTTATCTGAACCAAGATTGACCAAGACCAGGGTTGTTGGGCTTGATAAAAGAAAGGTCACAAGTCCTAAAAAGCAAGACTTGGAAGAATTATTGGAGAAACTCACATAGCCGTGAAATGGAACATAACAAGCTTGAAAAAAGAAAAGAAAGAAGTTGTGCATAGGTGATAATAAGCTGTCCAGGCATAGTAGCTTCACAATAACATTTAAATGGATGCCTCAACCACATTATGAACCTTCAGGATGAAGGTCCTAACATATATGTAATCATGAATCTTAGATTACAGAAGATCATAGTCCATTGAATTTCTAGATGAAGGAAAAGAATCTGAGAAGGAAAGTGATACAAGGATAATACATACTTCAGTGACTGATGCTAGACTTGGACTTCAAATTATATTGGCACGTCTCCTGATCCCAGGTCCCCATGTCAATTAAAGTGCAGGTAACAATAAATTCACCTTTACGGTGATATGAAGATGGCCCCAAAGTATTTGCCACTTCTTTTTTTTTTAAAGACTTATTTATTTGAAGACAGTTACAGAGAGAGAGAAGAGTGAAAGAGGGAGAGACAGAGAGACCTCCCATCTGCTGGTCTATTCCCCAAGCAGCCACAATGGCCAGGACTGTGCCAGGCCAAAGCCAGAAGCCAGAAGCTTCTTCCAGGTCTCCCACATGGGTCGCAGGGATCCAAGCACTTGGGCCATCTTCCTCTGCTTTCCCAGGCTATTATCAGGAAGTTGGCTGGAAGTGGAGCAGCTGAGACTCCAACCAGTGCCCATATGGGATGCCAGTGTTGCAGGCGGCAGCTTTACTCACTATGCCACAATGCCAGCACCCCTACTCCTTATTTTGGTCACTTCTTCCATTGTGAGATGGAGTCTATGTTTCCTCCACTTGAATTTGGGTGGGCTCTGTGACTGCTTTGATAGAAAGAATATGCTGGGAATGCCACTGGGCCAATTTCTGAGACCAGGCCTTAAGGCTTTGCCAGCTTCTCTACCTCCTGTAACTTAGAAGTCTCACTCCTGGAGCCGGCTTCCATATAACAGATTACTGTAAGCATATCATGTTGTGAGAAGCCAAGACAAAGAGACAAGGCCCTGGAGGATGAGACATATGTGGGGTAAGAGAGAGACCGAGGAACACTGAGATGCTACGCTTATGAGCGAGACACAATCCATCTGAGGAGAAGATATCCAGCTATGGAGCTAAGGCCTTCCTGAATTCCTGACTCCCAAACTTGAAGCAGATAAAGTACTTGTCTTGGACTACTAAATTTTGTGGTAGCTTGCTATGTATCAATAGATAACAAGAATAGATATTAGTACCTAGAAGAGGGGTACTGCCATCACAAAAATCTAAAATATGTGGCATTGACTTTGAGAGTCAACAGTGGGTAACCCTGAAGAGGCTTTCAAGGAGAGTGTTGGTGAAGGCTGGGAGGAGGCTGTACCAGGTTTAGCAGGAAGTTAACACATATTATATGGTGTCAGGTGGTGTGGCAAAATTTTCACCCGAGTTTTTTTTTGGACAACAAAAAACGAACCCAATAGACAGATTGAGTTTGCTAAGTAAATATCCAGGCAGAATATTAAAAGTGCCACTTGGTCTTTGTATCTGCAGTGATGATGATGTACAGATAGGGAGAAATAAGATAAAAATGATGTTTCATTTTTTTTTTTATTTTGACAGGCAGAGTGGACAGTGAGAGAGAGAGACAGAGAGAAAGGTCTTCCTTTGCCGTTGGTTCACCCTCCAATGGCCGCCGTGGCCGGCGCGCTACGGCTGGCACACCGCGCTGATCAGATGGCAGGAGCCAGGTACTTATCCTGGTCTCCCATGGGTTGCAGGGCCCAAGGACTTGGGCCATCCTCCACTGCACTCCCTGGCCACAGCAGAGAGCTGGCCTGGAAGAGGGGCAACCGGGACAGGATCGGTGCCCTGATCGGGACTAGAACCCGGTGTGCCGGCACTGTAAGGTGGAGGATTAGCCTAGTGAGCCGCGGCGCCGGCTCATTCTTTTTTTTTTTTTTTTTTTTATAGACTTTGGAGAACACTTATAGAATCCAAGACTTGCTGGCTTCAAAAATAAAACTATTTCTCATCTGGTATCTATCTAAGAACATTTTTAAAGCAAGAAATTGTCCCCGGGTATAGATCAAAACCAAGGCAGTAACACAAAGACTCAGGGTAAATTTGAAGTCAAAGCTGCAAGTATTAACCCCTTTGATAACACCTCTGAAAATGTTAAATTGATGCTTAGTGGACCCTTTCAGTTTGAGGAAAGTTCTGAGGATTTTGAGAGTGTGCCTTGTCATCCTTCTCTCTTAATAAAATGGAGAATCAAACCATCTTAAGGATTTTTTTAATAGATTTTATTTATTTATTTGAAACTCAGAGTTAGAGAGAGAGAGAAAGAGAGAGAGAGAGAGGTCTTCCATCTGCTGGTTCACTCCCCAATTGGCCACAATGACCAGAGCTGCACTGATTCAAAGCCAGGAGCCAGGAGCCTCTCCTGGATCTCCCATGTGGGTGCAGGGGCCCAAGCACTTGGACCAACCTCTGCTGCTTTCCCAGGCTATACTAGAGAGCTGGACCAGAAGTGGGGCAGCTGGGACTTGAACTGGTGCCCACATGGGATGCTGGCACTGCGGGCAGTGGCGTTACCTGCTACACCACAGTGCTAGCCCGATCTTAAGGATATTTCTCTTTCCTTATAAAGCTTTGAGGAGGGCCCATGGCAGAGAAGAGCCTTTACCCAAATAGAGTTGTGGGTGTGCCTTTTATGTAACCAAAGGGATTATAATTTGACACATGGGAATTCCCTGATGTTTTTAAAAGAATTATGCATCCACAGACTGAAAAGATCAGACTCAATGGCAAATTAAAAGGTGAACTTTGGAGCTCCAAACTAAAACAGTAAAGATTCAGGCTAACAAAATTGCTTGGCATAAAACACAAGCTGTTTCTTAAGAAAAAGAAGACGATTTATCAGGCATAACCAAGAACCTGAAGTTCAGAACCAAGGGCCAAGAGAATCATACCGGGGGTGCAGAACCAAGGCCTAATCAAGAACTGGCAACGTGTGCCTTGCTGGATGTCAGTGTTATGGAACAGTGACTGCTCTGTCTCTTGTTTTCTTCTTTATTTATTTGTTCACTTGAAAGGTAGAGTGACAGAGGGAGAGGGAAAGGGAGCGACAAAGAGAGAGAGACACAGAGAGAGAACCTTCCATCCTCTGGTTTACTTCCTAAATGGCTGTACCAACTAGGTCTAGGCCAGGCCAAAGCCAGGAGCCAGGAATTCCACCCTGGTCTCCTGCATGACCAGCAAGGATCCAGGCACGTTAGCAGGAAGCAGGATCAGATGCAGAGCAGCCAGGACTCAAACTGGCACTCTGATGCCGGATGCTGGCATTGCAAGTGGCAGCTTCACCCGCTGCACCGCAATGCTTGCTGCTCTTCTCCTTTTTGAAATGGCAGGTTTATCCATGACTGCTCCATCATTGAGTGTGTGTGTGTGTGTGTGTGTATGTGAGAGAGAGACAGAGAGACAGAGAGACAGAGAGACAGAGAGAGGGAGTAAAAAATTTATTTCTTTATTTATAGGAGTTCAAATTGAGGGAACATTTATCTGAGAAACTTAACCCAAGGAGGCTTATCTGAACCTGGACTTGAGATCCGGAACCTTGATCCTAAGCTTAATCACATAATGGGATGAGACTTTGGGGGATTGTGGGAGGGGGCAGCACATTTTGCATGCGGTAAGAATATAAATAGTTTCACAGAGCAGATTGTCCCACTTGTTAATGAGGAATTTGTGTCCCTCCGCTTAGATCTGATTAGATTCTGTAACTGTTTTGGTCAACTGAATATGGCCAAAGTGAAGTTGTACCAGTTTCTGGATCCAGGTTTTAGGCAATTGATGACTTTCACTTCCTGTTTTTGAAGCCAGCCACCACTAGAGAAGTGTGACTGTCCTTATACTGACCATGTGGAGAGGTACTGGAAGAAGCCTCTCATAGGGAGAGAAACCAAGGAGAACTGACAAGCCACAAATGAGAGTGAGAGTCATCTTGGAAGGAGAGCCTCAGGTCCTAGCCAGCTGATGTGTCAGGGATTAGAAATAAGCTCTTTCAGAATTCCTGTGTGTAAAAACCATGAACTGATTGTTTTGAGTAGTTTATTACAAAGCCATAGATAACCAGAACAACTTCCACTTTAAATTTACTATTTAATGAGAAGCACTTGACCTTACCAGCACGGGAACTGTTATACAAAATGTCAATCTGTCCAACCTTATGACTTCTAGCCAATAGAATGCAGCATTAAGTGATGATGTCTCAATGTTGAGCCTGAATCTCAAGAGGCTGATGTGCGACTGCTTTCTCTTGGAAGCTTTGGAGCCTGAAGACATGAGTCATCCCAGCTGACCTCCCAGCTGACCTCCCAGCTGACCACAGACTTATGAGCAAGCCCAGCTGAGCTCACCCCAGCCCCGTCCAGCTCAGAAGACCCCACCCAGTTGGTTCCAGTCTAAATTGCCAACCCACATAATCATGAACAAAAAATTGATTATTGTCTTAAGTTTGGAAGCAGCTGGTTAAACAGCAATAGTTAACTGGCACAACAGCCTTTTATTTGATTTCCTGCCAGTCAAGACCAATGTGGAGAAATATTGGTTGTTCAATCCAGTTTTAGAGAAGTTGTTTACTTTCGTTTCTTTATGAATTTGAAGATGAAACCAACAAACTAACTTTTAATATTTGTCTGTGACAGATCGCAATGAGAACACAGCAGCAACACTTCTGTGATAGTCCTGCCAAGAGTTCAAAACCTGAACCCAGTTATGAGAAGACATCAGACAAACCCAAATTGAGGGACATTCTTGAAAGACATCCAAATGATAAAAGACAAGGAAACATCAAGAAATAGTCCAGTTGGAAGGACAACCAAATTCAACTAATAATTCTAGACTGTGTCCCCTCACTATAAAGAACATTATGGAGACACTGGACAGCATTTGGAAGAGTCTATGGATTAGATGGGACTAGGACACTAAAGTGAATTCACCGATTTTGGTGGTGGTATTGTGGTTAGGTAGCAAATCTCCTTGTTTATAAGAATTATGTATTAAAATATTTTGAAGTTTTACAGCATCATGTAGACAACTTAGTCCCAATAGTTGAGTTTTTGAAAGCTTAAAAAAAGAAAAAAAGAACATTATAGAAAAAGAATGTTCATGGTAGGGAATTTGCAGTTTTCCAAGATGACAAATAGCTTCCTGTCCCTTAATCAAATTTGTTCTTAATAATCAGACTTAGTGTTCCCCTACCCCCTACCAAATTTGCCTGGGAGCCTATTTCCCATTATTTACTTTTTTCTAAATCTTTATTAATTGTATTTGAAAAGCAGAGAGATAGAAACAGATGGGCAGTGATCTTCCATCCACTGGTTCACTCCCTGTATGCTTACAACAACTGGGGCTGGGCCAGGCCAAAGTAAGAACCTGGAACTTAATTTGAGTTTTCCACATGGATAGTAGGGACCCAAGTACTTGAGCCATCACCTGCTGCCTCCCATGGTACACATTAGCAAGAAGCTGGAATCAGTAGCAGAGCTGGAACTCAAACCCAGGCCTTCTGCTAATATGGGATCTGCTGTGCCAAATGCCCATCCTTCACATTATTTTAAATGAGAAAAATATATGTTTGGCACATCAAACTAAAATACCAACCCAACATCCCTAACCTGGAACCAAAACACATTAAAATATCGATATGCTATATCATTATGGAAGTTCAATGTCACTTTTTGATCACCATACAATTAATATGGTTATTAACAAATTGCTGCTTTGTCTGCAGCACAAATTACATAATCATCTTTGCTGTCATTTAGTGTGCTTTGTACAATGGACTACACATTATGATATGATATGATTATGATGTTCTATCAGTGTTACTTGAACCCGGACTTATCCTTTATTTCTATTCTTATTCATATAAGTCTTTTTGTTTAAGATATGTCACTGAGCTTTAGGGAAAAATATAAACTTGTCCTATATGATCAGTGGTGAAAAAAATAATTGTAATAAAAAATAAATATGTTCAATGAAGTATATATAGTAAAATCCAAGAGGTCTTCTGGTGGGAAAATGTTACATACAGGGACAAAGGGGTTATGCCTCTGTATTACAAGGTACAATCATTTCAACTATAAGTCTTAACAAGATGGTCTGGTAAAACAGACTAGGTAGACCCTCAACTGTATTATACACTATATTACACTATAAATATTCATCAGATGAATGAGATTATTGGCCAGCAGTTGGGAAAATAATGTATATCACTATGAGCTTTAATTTCAGATAATTTACAGAGGTAAACACTTTAAACAGAAAATTTAGAAGAAAAGTGAATTGAATTTATTCATTTTACTTGTGGGGAAGAACTTTCCAAAGATAGAAGTGACAAAAGTCAATGAGAAAAAAATACACAGGTTTATTTACTGCAAAAGCTTAAAGTTTTGTGTGTATGAGCTTAAAAATAAAACATAGGGGCCAGCGCCGTGGCTCAACTGGCTAATCCTCCGCCTAGCGGCACCGGCACAGCAGGTTCTAGTCCTGGTCGGGGTGCTGGATTCTGTCCCGGTTTCCCCTCTTCCAGGCCAGCTCTCTGCTATGGTCCAGGAGTGCAGTGGAGGATGGCCCAAGTGCTTGCGCCCTGCAACCCATGGGAGACCAGGATAAGTACCTGGCTCCTGGCTTAGGATCAGCCCAGTGCGCCGGCTGCAGTGCGCCGGCTGTGGCGGCCATTGGAGGGTGAACCAACGGCAAAGGAAGACCTTTCTCTCTGTCTCTCTCTCTCACTATCCACTCTGCCTGTCCAAAAAAAAAAAAAAAAAAACATAGAAAATAGGAGATCAAAATATTAAATAGTAAGATCTTTTATAAATCAATAAAAACATTGAAACACCAATAGATGTGTGGAAAGGGGCACAATAAGGTAATTTATAGTAAAGCAAATAAATTTTGAAGCAAATTACAGAAAAGAAATCTTTGCAAGCAGCCAAAGAGATGAAAATCATAGCCATCAATTAAATCACACAAGTTATTAAAAGTATTAGACTCTCCCATGCCAATGAAGAGTGTGGAAAACTAATTGGGAACTCTGCACATAACTGCTGTTGGTGTGAAATAACAGAATCTTTTTGAAAAATAACAGCATGGTTACCCAAGAGCCATAAATACTAATATGGTTTGGCTTATTAGCATTGTTGCATTTGCTATTCTCTTTTGCACAAAGATGACCATTTCAAAATTGTCTACAACAGCAGAAGAAAGTGTCTGTGTTAGAGTAAGGGGCAAAACCTAAATAGCCAAACTCTCAGTAAGCTATGGCACCAACACCACGTAAGAGGCTGCAGTTGCTACAATAACTTTTTTTTTTTTATTTGACAGAGTTACAGATAGTGAGAGAGAGAGAGAGAGAGACAGACAGACAGACAGAGAGAAAGGTCTTCCTTCCATTGGTTCACTCCCCAAATGGCCGCTATGGCCGGCGCACTGCACTGATCCAAAGCCAGGAGCCAGGTGCTTCTCCTGGTCTCCCATGGGGTGCAGGGCGCAAGCACTTGGGTCATCCTCCACTGCCCTCCCGGGCCACAGCAGAGAGCCGGACTGGAAGAGGAGCAACCAGGACCAGAACCCTGCGTCCACATGGGATGCCAGTACTGCAGGCATAGGATTAACCAAGTGAGCCACGGCACCGGCCCCTACAATAACTTTAAAAGTGAACAGAAGTGAAGATACAGTCCTGAAAAACAAGGAACACAAAACTGTATGCCTTGTGTAAAATTTCACTTTTGTCAAATAAGAACCACCCCTTACAAATAAGCAATGAAATTATACACTAGCATATTAACAATGGATGTACAAAATAATGAGGTGACTAAGATTCAGTAAGTTTTTTCCTCTTTTTTTTTACAGTTAAAAAAGAACATATATTGTCTTAATAATTTTAAAAAGTAAAGAAAAAAGAGAGGAGAGATGGTGTTACAGTACTTGTAGTCAGTTGGGAAATTTTCCTTCTGCAAATGTTTTAGCAAGCACCACCAAAAGTCCATGAAGTAACCCTCCAGGTGCTGATGACAGCACTCTGGAAAGCACAGCTGGACGACTGGAGACTGCTGTAGAAAGCCAGCATCCTTCTAGGAGCTGATGACAGCTCTACACAAGACTGAGGTCATGCACCAACCTGCCCAAGGAGACTTTCCATACAGTCATAGCTGCTGTCATACTTCACAAGGCTTCATAAGCACACCAAGTGCTTACTGCTCAGGAAATAAGCCTGGTAGTTAGATTTCTTTTTGTTTATGTTCCACATAAAGTGTGTCTGTGTTTTTCAATTTTTATAAGGTTAAGGTCACAATGTTTTTCCACTATAATTGCTCTTGGAATAAAAAATATTAGCGATCCCATCAGTGTGATTTTTAACGTAGGAGCAGTCAGTAAAAGCAGGATCTATTCTTTTTTTTCTTTCAAAGATTGTTTTTAAAGTTCACATTGGATGTGTGCTGGTAGAATTTTGAGTCAAGGAACTACTTGCAGTTGCTGCTCTTTAGAGTGGAGGATGTGCAAAGTAAATGTAACACAGTAGGGGGTAATCTTCCATTTAGCTTCATAATTCTATCAGCAAAATGCCCCGGGAGAAGGAATATCATGTTCTCTTTGAATTGCGTTTTTGTAACCTGAGATTCAAGTTCAAGTTTCTTGACACACCCCTGGGCATTGAATTTGAATTAATTATTGTGTCCAATTTCCTCCACTTAGTCCCTAAAACAAGTGCAAACAAGCCAGCAATGGTTACCTCTGTGGCCACGAGGGATCCTATCAAAGGAAACCACACAGCGGGGCAACATTCTGCTCCTAAGAATCTATCCATTGGGAAGAACTGAGGGGAGTCAGGCTGGCACAAATTGGAAGCCATTGGATGCACTTAATTTCTTCCACTTTAATTCACACCTTCCAGGCATGGATTAAAGAACATCAGGAAAAGCTTTGCTCTAATGATTAAGGTGGTTCCTTTCTCCCCCCCCCCCCCCCCCCTTTTACTCTAGTAGCAATTAGCCAGATGTTGTCTGTAACGGGAAGACAGGCCTCATGCTAGGTTGCCCATGTGCTAATCCAGTCACCACCCATCTGATAGGGAATACGGTTCTTTATGACAGGTTTGAGACTTGTCCTGGAAGTATGACTCTGACAGCAGAAAGCAGATCCAGGTGTTTCTGAAGATTCTGCTTCACAAGATTGAAGCCCCCTCAAAATATTCTATCTTCAGTAATATTGTAAGTTTCTAGTAGATAATTACTGATTTAATGAAGGAATTTCATCATTCTTTTACTCCGAAAAGCATGTGCTCGCTTTCAGGATTTTTTTTTTGTTTTTTGTCTTGGATATAATGCTCTATAAAATCTCTTGTTGAAGCACTCCAAAGGCTGGCCCTAAAGGAAAAAAAATTAGAAAATTTTTCAAATTCTCTTATTAGAGACATGTGAAGAATTCCCTCCTCTTAATGCAAGTTTTGGAGTAGAATTTTTGAGAATGACTTTGTAAATTACCGAGGAGGTTTAATCTAGTAAGCAAGTATTTTAAAAATAAAAATAATATTGGTAACAAATAAATATTCACCAATAATAATCATGAAAGTTATGAGAGTCTGTGCAGTAGCATGGGTAGGATATGGATGATGGTCAGCCAGAGCTGGCTTGGAATCTCAATATAATAATTATCATGACTGGGACTTGAGGCCGGCACTGTGGCTTAGTGGGCTATGCCCCTGCCTGAGGCGCCAACATCCCATATAGGTACCAGTTTGTGTCCTGTCTGCTCCTCTTCTGATCCAGCTCTCTCTACAGTCTGCGAAAGCAGTAGCAGTAGAAGACGGCCCAAGTGCTTGGGCCCCTGCACCCACGTGATAGACCCAGAAGAAGCTCCTGGTTCCTGGCTTTGGATTAG
The DNA here is from genome assembly GCF_033115175.1 of Lepus europaeus. NCBI lineage: Eukaryota > Metazoa > Chordata > Mammalia > Lagomorpha > Leporidae > Lepus > Lepus europaeus. Next base: position 77,154,591 of record NC_084830.1, on the reverse strand, counting down.
CCCAGATCTGGCCATTGGAGATGTTTGGAAAGTAAACCAGCAGATGGAAGATCTTTTTCTCTGTCTCACCCTTTCTCTGTAACTCTGTCTCTCAAACAAATAAATAAATCTTAAAAAAAAAAAAACCAAAAAACAAAGACTGGGACTTTACTGCTGTCTAGAAGCTGCTGGTGGTTTGCAATTCTTGTGTGGCTGACAAGAGTACGTTGGCGAGGAGGAGAGGTAAAATATCAAGAAATAGAAATGGGGAAAGGTTGCTGGAGACAGATCATGAAAAACCTGTCTTCTGAGTTTGCACTGTATCACAGAGGTGAAAGCCAGCGGGGACAGAATGTGACTCGGAATAGCATGTCTCAGACATTCTGGCTGCTTGATGGCTGACGGATAAACAGGGACAAGACTGGCGGCACGGATCTGTTAGGCTAATAAGCGGTCCAGTGAGAGGTGACAATGGCCAGGGCATGGTTCTAGACAGTAGGAATGGAGAGACATGGAAAAATTCCAAATCTGTGTAGAAGTTAGAATTCATAGGACATGGAGATTGGCTGGCCATATTGAGGATGAATATAATATTATGGCATTAAAAGGCTAATGTGTATATCCTCCCATCCAAGTACTAACCAGGCCTCTCTGGGATCAGTAGAGACCTGGCAATTTACTCCAGAAGAATAAATCTGGATAATTCTATGTAGGCTTTTTGTAAAAGGACCACTGTCAGCACCTGACTTGCTGCTGAGTTCACTGACGGGGCGAGCCATTAGAATACGTTCCGAGGTCTACAGTTTTCCTAAGCTTTGGACTTGTAATTAAAAAATCTAAATCTTTCATGTTGCTTTAAAATTTTTAAAAATGCATTTATCTCCATTTTATTTCAAAGGCAGACAGGCAGAAAGACAGACAGAGAGATATTCTTTCACCCACTAGTTCACTTCTCAAATGCCTGCAATAACCAGGACTGGGTGAGACCAAAATCGAGAGCCAGAAACTCAGTCTGGACATTCTATGAGGAAAGCAGCGATCCAAGTTCTTGATCCATCACCTGCTGCCTCTCAGGGTGTGCATTAGCAGGGAGTTGGATCAGAAGTAGAAGAGCAAGGACTCCAATCAGGCACTCTGATATGGGATAAGGCTATTCCATGGAATGTCCTAGCCACTGAGACAAAGGTTTGTCTGCTTCATGCTGATATTACAGCAAAATATCAATTCATTCTGTGCTAAAAACGTCTATTTAAATTTTCATAATTAAAATCTGATGCAAAGAAGGAAAACCTAGTCTTTATTTAAAAATCTTTTAAGTCTTTTTTATTATCAATTACAACAAATGTCTAAATCAATGATTACAGTTTTCAGTTCAATAAATTGTACATGGCTGCATGGTCTATAGTTTTCCCTTGATAATCTTCCAAAGTGTAAGTTCACTTAAAAAAAAAAAAAAGGTAGGTGTTTCAAGTGATTTTTGTTGAATCCAGAATATTATTAAAATTATGGATATAAATATACTCTGATTGGATAGCATTTTGCTGAATATCATAATGAATAAATGACTCCATCTATCCTGGTGCTAATTTTTACTGGTAACAATGTATTTTTAAGAAATGATTGTTAGGGCTGGCATTCTGGTCCAGCAGGTCAAGTTGCTTGCAATGCCGCCTGTCATCCATGTGGGAGACTTGGATGGAGTTCCAGGCTCCTGGCTTCGGCTGGCCCCGTCCTAGCTGTTGTGGCCGTTTGGGGAGTGAACCAGAGGACAGAAGATCTTTTTCTCTGTTTCTCCCTACCTGTCTCTGTCACTCTGCCTTTCACATAAAGAAGAAAATTTAAAAAAAAAAAGTATACTTCCCTCACAACCAGGTGATTGATTTTGTCTCTTTAATGAACTTGACTTTTTGCATTGAGAAATAATTCCTAAAGTTAGAAAATAAAATACCACTTGAAGACTAAATGTTGTTTTAATTGAATGTATTACTCTACTGTTTGGGCATTTATCCTCTGGTGACAATAAATTTTTTTAAAGGATTGTAATATTTCTAACCTGGAGCATATTGTTTAGGTCATATATCTCTTCCAGAGTAGTTAACCAGAATTTATGTATATTGGCTTACTAATTTCATTCATGAGTTTAACCTTGTCAATAAACAGTTAATGATGATCATCATTTGCCTTTGCATTATGCTGCAGCTTAACAGGTGTTTTTACTTCTTTCTATCTTATTTATCATCGCCAATGATCTGTCACATAGGCCAGCTAAATAGTAATCCTTCACGTAAACCACCCCGAGAAAACAGAAATTGAGGAACCACAAATCTGTCTCAAAAGCCAATGACCGAGAGTGGGGAAGTCAGCCTTGAAAACAAGTCTCCAGGAAGTGCCTTTTCTATCACTGGCCATTGTGTCTGTGAGCTAGGAGTTAATAAGAAATAAGACCTGTGATATTTTCTTTTCAAATGTCTGACCGAAGCGTGGCTATTCAATCATGATCACTGCCCAGATAAATTGTGCTCCCACAGTGCAACTCACTTGTGGTTCCTCAGGTTAACCTGTACCGCCATGTCTGGCTGACTGCTTTTCTTGCATCTGTCACTTGTCTCAATCCTACTAATCAATTGGGACCCTGCTCAAGCCTCCATCAGTACATCTCTCCTCCCACCAGGGGCAGGGAAGCCTTCTGTCCACGGTTGGCTATGTATCTGAGCGGTAATTAAATGTTTATCAAGGCAGCTTTCCATCAGATCTCCTGATCTGTGGCAGCCTCGTCATTAGCCTGGAAGGGGAAAAGTGTCCTCACATCACATCCACATTTGTGCCTGGCAGCAGGCCTGCATAGTTTTTAATGGAAAGAACCGGGGAGCTGGCAGGAAATGAGGATTTGACTTCTGTGTTGTGCCTTCCCTGACCACTGCTCATGCCTTCCTTGGTCTTTCCATTGCTCCCTTCTGCTGCTGGTTCTTCGCTGGTTGGCTGGAAACATGACTGCTCTTCTTATCCACACTGGAACCTATTTAAGAATGGACTTTGTGTTTTTCAAAACGTGCACCCAGGACACTGAGCTGACATCTTTACCATGGTTAAACATGTGACGAATGTCGTAAAGCCAATGTGACTGTGTTTCCTTTTAGAAACTGGTGTTCCTCCTAAGTGCTGAAATTCAAAACTTTTTAGGGAATGATATTTTTGAGAGGACTTTTAGAAAAGTGTTGATTATTAAGCCAAACTGGCCAAATGTAGCAAAGCCTCACATTTCGTTTGCTTATCGGCAGGGAGAACTTGAGCTGATCTCAGTAGTTGTAACTGCATTAAACCTCCTTTTGTTCACAGACATTTTATTTTGAAATTGGTTTACACTTCACTGTTCAGAAACAGAAGTAAAACTGTTTGTAGAGTGGATTCAGGGTCAACGGGCTTTCCTTTTTTCTTTTTTGGTGTTAACCACAGATGTCTTCAAGAACATGGCCTTTCTAAATGACCCTTTTGGTTTCTATAGCTACTATTTTGTGGACTAAAGTTCAACAGTTTGTGGGTTGGACAATTTGACTTGGTAAGCCCCTAAGCATATTCTGGAGAAAAAGAAAGAAAGAAAGAAAAGACTTATCTCTGTGAAGAGATCTGCTGAAATCCAAACAAATAAGAAGTCCTGAGCTTTACGACTTCAGGTAATGGCACATCTGTGTTGGGCCACAGAAATCAATGAAAACAAGGCTTCTAGTTGTTCTACAGTCGCCATTTTTATTTGCAGGAAGAGGTAAAGGAGAGAGCTTTAACCTTTCTGTTACTTTCAGGATGTCAAAGAAACAATTCTACCTTTCTCCTCTTTCCTCCAACAAACTGAAGGATAGGAGAAAGAAGGAAGGGAGAAAGGGAGCAAGGGAGGGAGGGATCAAGGGAGGGAGGGAGGGAGGGAGGGATCGAGGGAGCAAGGGAGGAAGGGAGGGAGCAAGGGAGGAAGAGAGGGAGGGAGGGAGGAAGGGAGCAAGGGAGGAAGGGAGGGAGAGAGGGAGCAAGGGAGGAAGGGAGGGAGGGAGGGAGCAAGGGAGCAAGGGAGGAAGAGAGGGAGGGAGGGAGGAAGGGAGCAAGGGAGGAAGGGAGGGAGAGAGGGAGGAAGGGAGGGAGCAAGGGAGGAAGGGAGGGAGGGAGGGAGGAAGGGAGCAAGGGAGGAAGGGAGGGAGAGAGGGAGCAAGGGAGGAAGGGAGGGAGCAAGGGAGGAAGGGAGGGAGGGAGGGAGGAAAGAAGCAACTTTTCAGGTGATATACTTCTTGGATGAGAATCTTAAATTTAACAGAGTAAACCAGAAACTGTTACACTGTCCTACTTTTGGCTCTAATCCCTCATAATGCATTTTATTGAATCTACATTTCTATGCTAATTACTATAATTTTTCTAGAAGCAAAATGGAACAGCAGTACAACAGACATGATGGCATTCAAAGTGCTAGACTGTAATGCATGATTGAGCCAAGTTGCAAAAGAGGTCGAGAAGGAGAATATTTAGTATAGTCAGCTTCTATAGTAGAAAAGAGCAAGATGGGCTGGGCATTTGGCACAACAGTTAAGTCACTGTTTGGGATACCCACCTATGTCCCATATTGGAATTCCTGATTGAGTTCCATGTCTGTTTTCAATATAGCTTCCTTTTAATTTATATCCTGGAAGGCAGCAGGTGATAGTCCAAGTACTAGAGTTCTAGGCTGTTAGCTTCAGCCTGGCCCAGCCCTGTGGGCATTTGGGGAGTGAACCAGTAGATGGGAGATTCTCCCTCCCTCCCTCCCTACTTCCCTCCTTCCTTCCTTCCTCCCTTCCTCCCTTCCTTCCTTTTCTTTCTTCCAAATAAAATGGAATATAAAATAACAACAGAATTTTTTAAAAACAAAATAACAAGAGAAAAAGAGGTTAGGAATGATAGCTAAGTTCACCAACTAGGTGAGAAAAATGGCTTGGGCATGTGTGAAGGTGTGGAAACTACAAGATACATTGGAGGAAAGACAAGCAGATATCATCTCACTGGAGCTAAAGATTGGTAAGAATTAAGAGATATAATTGGAAAGATTTCTTGGAACCTGGACCTCATCTGCCAAGTGAAGAAACTTAGATTTTTTTCTTTCTAGAAAACACTTGTGAGTAGCAGAGTGACCTGATTAGCGCAGTATTTGGGGATGATTCGCCTGGCCAAAGAGCATAGACTATGTGGGAGAAGGAAGAGCTTGAAGGTAGGGGGCAAAGATACTATGGAAGTGCTCCACGGTGACAAATTAAGGCATGAATTGGAATGGTGACTGTGGTATGGAGTAAAATGTATGATTATGGAAGAGTTTATAAAGTATGAATGGCAAGGACTTGTTGATTGACAGAGGGCCAAAATAAATAAATAAATAAAAAGAAACATCAAAGTTGACTTTTCAGCTATAAGCCTGGAGGACTGTGAAAGTATTGGAAGGGGAGCGAGTTGATTAGTTTAAGTGTGGCTATTGAGTTTGAGGAGAGGCAGCAGGATGTCCAATGGGATCATAATGGGCAGTTAATACCTATTAGACGCAAACCAAAATGCTCCTCCCACCCTCACGCCCAGTGTTCCACTCCAGGGTATATTTGGTACAGGAAGCACAATCATCTTTCCCAGAAGATTTAGAGAGTGCTTCATGGGGTTGGCACTGTGGCATAGTGGGTAAAGCCACCACCTGCAGTACCAGCATCCCATTTGGGTGCTGGTTTGAGTCCCACCTTCTCCAATTCCAATCCAGCTCTCTGCTATGGCCTGGGAAGCAGAATATGGCCCAAGTCCTTGGGTCCCTGCACCCACATGGGAGACCCGGAAGAAGCTCCTGGCTCCTGGCTTCAGATAGGCACAGCTCCAGCTGTTGCAGCCATCTGGGGAGTGAACCAGTGAATAGAAGACGCCCCCCCTCCCCTTTCTCTCTGCCTCTGCCTTTGTGTAACTCTGCCTTTCAAATAAATATTTTTTTTTAAAAAAGGGTACTTCAGAGAGGGGCAAACAATTATGTGTATGAGTATGTAGTCTGTACTTGGCACAAGAGAAACCTGAAAATTTTGAGGTTGGTAATAATGCCCCCTCCAAACAACAAGTGAACATTCCAAGGAAGAGAGGATGAAATATTCAGAGAGATATTTCCCACAACCTTGAACAAGAGAATCCAGGCTGGATAATAGTTGAGATAATCTCACAACCATGCTAAATGTTGCCACCAAATTCTGAGAGAAAAAATAGAAGTATCCAGAATCATCTATACATTTCCATCCATATTACTTGCATAGTAAACGAGCTCATTCTCGTTCTAAAGGGAACGGAAATGCCCAACAGATTCACTGCCAGATCTCTAAGTTAAAGAACCTCTACGTAAATTGTTAGAAATAAGTACCTCATCTGGGTGGGTGGGAACTAATACAGTCAAGATGCCATGCCAAAGATGACAAAAACAATTTAGACACTTCAGATGCATTTTTAACAAGGTCTCCTTGGGTCTGGTCATGCTTGCTACTACAGAGCTGATGGTGTCTGAAGCTTGCATTGAGCTGAGAGTGATTCAATGATGCAACTGGAAGCAGGAAAGGGAATATTTGTGTCTAACAGATCTTCTGCATGGAATGTAAAGATACTCCTCAACCTAAGATGGGGTGTGCTTCTGGGTAAGCTACTGGTTGGCACCCCACATCTGAGTTTGAGTCTCAGCTTTGCTCCTATAGCTAGCTTCCTGCTAATGTACACTCTGGGAAGCGGCAAATAAGTTAGTTGCCTGCCACCTGGGAACCAAGTGGAGTTTCTGGCTCCCAGCTTTGGCCTGGCCCAGTACCAGGTGTTGCAGGCGTTTGGGTGGTGAGTCAGTGGATGAGAGATCTCTGTCTGTCCATTTCTGTTTTTCTGCTTTTCAAATAGATAAAATTAATTAATTTTAAAGACAAGGTTTCATTCCGATAAACTCATTGCAAATTGAAAATGTCATTAAGTTGAAAATACATTTAGTGTACCTAACCTACTAAACATAATTTAATCTAGCTTACCTTAAACATGCTCAGGACACTTAAATTAGCCTACAATTGGAAAAAAATAACAACACAAAGCATATGTTATACGCTTGAAAATCTCAAGTAGATTGGTTAATATTGTACTGAAAGTGGAAAACGGAATAGGTGTATGGGTGTGACTTAGGACTGTCATAAAGTCAAACCATCATAAGTCAAGGACCATTTGTAATTGTAAATTCTAATTAGAAAAAAAGTAATTTACAAGAAAAACTTCTGATTCCAGAAAATAAAAATATCTTGAGTTAAAAAAAAATTTTTTTGAAAGGAATGGAACAATGAGCGTGCAATCCTCCTGGTAGTATAGTTTTGTCAAGTCAGGGTGAGCATCTGATTTTCTTTCCCAGATCTTTTATCTTAAAGGATTTGTCTGTACACTGGGTTGCCAAGGCAGCAAAGAAACATGCAGTTTGGGATTGGAACTGTGGAGCAGTGTTATGCCACCACCTGTGACATCAGCATTCCAAACGTGCTCTGGTTCAAGTCTGGGCTGCTCCACTTCTGACCCAGCTCCCTCCCACTGGCTTCGTTCTGGGCCAGCCCTGGCTGATGCAGCCATTTGGGGAGTGAACCAGTGGATGAAAGATCTCTTCTTCTTTCTGTTTCTCCCTCTCTGTCTCTGTTACTCTGCCTTTCAAATAAATAAATAAATCTGGATCTGTAGCTTAGTTTCTTTCTTTGTCTATTTTCTGCTGCTGCAACAGAATAACCCAAACTGGGTCATTGATAAAGAAAAGATGTTTATTTCTCACAGTTCTGGAGGTGGGAAGTCCGTGAGTGTGGTGGCCGCATCTGTGAGGACTTTCCTGCTGCATTGTCTCATGGCAGAAGATGGGAGTCCATGAGGCAGAGAGAGAGACTGGGGACCTTTTTTCCAAGAGACCATTCCCTCATCATGAGATTGGACCTCATGACCTAATCATTTCTTAATACTGTCAATGGCAATGACATTTCAACATGAGTTGGAAGGAGGCTCACCCCGTAGCAAGGCCTTTATATTTGCCTTGGCTTCTGCCTGGAACATGCCTCCCTAGGTCCTCTGCCCCTCTTGTGTGTTGACTTCCTTTAAGCTTCTGCTTAAATGCCACCATAGCAGGAAGCCTTCCCTGGCTCCTTCTCTAAAATAACACAACTCCTCCCTCTCCAGATCTTCTGCCTTACCCCACGTTCTCCCATCTGACACATCGTATGTTCATTGCTTCGCCGGCATGTACTCCTTCCCCAGAACGGTGTCTCGTGTGAGGCAGATGCTAGGTAACTAGGAATGAATGATTGAAAGTGGAAACAAACATAGACGTTTAAATCTGATGCTTCAAACTACAGTTCAACTGAGTAACTGTTATTAGAACATATTCAAAATTATGAAAGGAAACAGTCTATTGCATTTAATTTTATTGTTTTGAATTATAAATGAACCTTATGTTTCTAACATTGTGATATGGGGAGGGGTATGTTTTTTACCTCGATTTTATTTACTATTTTGGTCCTCGTTAACCTTTTCCTTCCTTTTCTTTTTTAAAGATTTATTTATTTATTTGGAAGGCAGAGTTACAGACAGAGACAGAAATCTCCCATTTGCTGCTTCACTCCCCAAGTAGCCGCAATGGCCAGGGCTGAGCCAGGTCAAAGCCAGGAGCCAGGAACTTCATCCAGGGCTCCCACCTGGGTAGCAGACTTCCAAATACTTGAGCCATCTTCTGCTGCTTTTCCTAGGCCATTAGCAGGAGCTGGATTGGAAGTGGAGCAGCTGGAACTTGAATTGCTGCCCAAATGGGATACTGGCTTAGCAGGCAATGGCATAACCCACTGTACCACTGTACCAGGCCCCTCATTAAGCTTTCTAAAATGCATTACCACTGGGGCAGCTGTTTGTTTGGTGCAACAGTTAAGACACCAGTTGAGATGCCAACATCTCATAGGAGTGCCTGGTTCAAGTCCTGTCTACACTGATTCTGATACAGCTTCCTGCTAATGCAGATCCTGGGAGGCAGGGGATGATGGCTCCAGTACATGGGTCCTGGCCCCCATTGTGGGAGAGATCTGCATTGAGTTTTGGGTTCCTGGCTTTGGCCTGGCCCAGACTTGGCTATAGAGGAGTGATCTAGTAGATGGAAAATCTCTCTCTCTCTCTCTCTCTCTCTCTCTCTCTCTCTCTCTCTCTCTCTCCCCCTCTCTCCCCCTCTCTCTCTGTGTCTCCCCCTCTGCCTTTAAAACAAAATGAAAATAAATAAATAAAATGTCACTGCTTACTTATTCAGTAACATCTTACCTGTAGGCCAATAAGACAATATCTGCCTACTAGATTCATATGATGAGCCACAAAAGTACATACTCATTAGGTACAACCAAAAGCAAGATTCTTCAAACACACTCATGGCTAATCTTTAAATGGATCTTATACTGCAGCTTTTTTAAACAGGAGATTTATTTATTTACTTGAAAGGCAGAGTTACAGAGAGGCAGAGAGAGAGAGAGAGAGAGAGAGAGATCTTCCATCCTCTGCTTCACTACCCAAATAGCCACAACTGCTAGAGCTAGGCCTGTCTGAAGTCAGGAGCTTCTTCCAAGTCTCCCACATGGGCAGCAAAGGCCCAAGTACTTGGGCCATCTTTCTCTGCTTTCCAGGAACATTAGCAGGGAGCTGGATTAGAAGTGGAGTAGCTGGGGCACAAACCAGCACCCATATGGGATGCTGGCACTGCTGGCAGTGGCTTTACTAGCTGTGCCACAGCACTGGCCCCTCTAGTGGAGTTTTTGACAATTGATAGCCAAAGTGCATTTCTGAATGAGTACTTTTAAAGCCACCCACTACTCATTCATGGATAATTGTACTGAAAACAAAAGTTCTCATCTCTAATGGGAACTCCCAAGCCTACATTGTGGGAAAACATACATAGGCATCTATCATGGTGTCAATGGGTTAGACTCCAGCGCCTAAACCTTGACTTCCTTGTTAAACCAGAGTGCCCTAAAAAGTATATATACACTTGTCATTCCTGGGAAGATGATGATAGAAAGAGATCTGAAGGGATTATAAATGAAGACCAGGATAATGGGTGTGGTGTGCGGAGAGGGAGCAGTGCAGGAGGGGATGAAAGTGGTGATCCAGGTTGTCCAGAGAACGTGGTCTGGGTTCTTCAACTGTGGTCAAGCCCTTGGGTTTCTTTGAGAGGCGAAGAAAAAGAGTGCTCCAACCTGCTGCTTCACTCCCCAAATGCCTGCAACAGCCTGGGCTGGGTCAGATCTAAGCTGGGAGACAGAAACTCAATCCAGGTCTCCCACTTGGGTGGCAGGTACCCAATCACTTGAGCCATCATTGCTGTCTCCCAAAGTCTGTATTAGCAGGAAGCTGGAATCAGGAGCCCGAGTCAGGCACAGAACCCAGGCACTCCCAGGTGGGATGCAGGCATCTTAACCACTGGGCAAACGCCTACTTTCCATAGATTTTTTTAGGGGAAGCTTCCTTAGCAAGGTTTAAACTTCTGTCTTTAAAACCTAAGGCAGAATCTCCTGTTGATTTGCTCTTAAGGAAGAACTGTTACTAAAGTTTCTACAGAGAAGCTTAAGGCCTCCCCCATTCTTAGAGAAGATAGCTGTACCAAAGAAGAACCTTTGTGAGCAGGGTGGAAAACCACTCCGTTATCTCTAGGAAAGTTACTCAACTTCCTCAGGCCTCAGTTTCCAGGAAAGTTACTCAACTTCCTCAGGCCTCAGTTTCCCCACTTATTAAACAGAGATCATAGTAATGTACACCACAGGTTGCTGTAGCTATCAAATGAGATAGTGCACGTAAAGTGTGAGGCCTGGGAGTGGCAGTGTAGTCAGTTCCCAGTAAGTCGGCATGAAAGCTTACTTCTCCACCTTCTTTCTGCTCCCACATCCGTTCTCTCTGCCTTGTTTCCCTTTCCTTTGTTTTCCCATACAGCCTGATTGTAATTATTACTCGTAAATATTTATTGAGCACCAATCCATTGTCGTTAAATAGTCTTTCAGGAAAGTCAATATGTATTTGAGGATTTAGCAAGCAATTATCAGAATCAATGGGCCGGGAGACACAGGTCAGAGACTGTGTGCTCAGGCCCTGCCCAGGGGGTGTACAGTTGCAGGGCAATGCATTGTGGGATGATGTTCCATAGTTGGGGGCAACATTGCCCTGGGATTGCACTGGGTGGCTGGCCTCGATGAAGGGTAAATGCTGGTAGTGTTTGGTTCCTCGAAAATTGGCTCCCGTTTAGAGCCAAGGGGCTCTTGGGTAAGTCCTTTCTGGAGGGAAAGAAGGGAAGAGGTGAGTTCCCTTGCTCTGAGTCTGGGGTCACAGAGAAACAGCTCTGTGGACTCCGTGGTAACGGTTCTCTCAGAGCTGTTTCTGAGAACAGGGTGCTGTGTCCCCAAGTGGAATCTGGACCCACCCCAGCTGGAGAGGGAACTGGAGGGCTGTATCATGGAACCTGTTCTCTGCTCTCTCCCTCCTTGTCCTGCCTAGTCCGCTCTGCACTCACTCCAGCTCTCTCCCAGGACGGGCACTCCCTGCCTCCAAGTTGGCACTCCAGCCATCGTGAAATCCTTCCAGTTCCAAAAGGAGCCTGGTTTTCTGTCCTTCGTTGATTTAAAGCCATTCATATTCTTGGCCTCACGCTCTCCTAAGTGTCACCTCGGGGCAGCCTCCCTTCCCTGCCTGTAGGTGCCTCTCAATGAGTTCCTGTGGCCTTGGTGCTGTGGCCGCTGTGGCCCTCATTGGTCAGTGTGTGTTTGCTGCCACTGCCCTCCCACTCTCCTGTCAGCTTGCTGAGAGCAGAGACCCCATTTGCCTGTGTGATCGCCGTGTCCCTAACACAAAGTACAGTGCCTGATGCAAAGAAAGTGCTTAGTAAATGTTGGTGAATCAAATCAAGTGAGACTCTGTTACTCTCCTCTCTACTCCATTAGCAAATGAGCTCCTGACTGTTCTCCCCAGATAGTTATATAAAACAGCATTGAAAAAGTGTTCACTTTCGCCTTTCTTAGCTCTTGGAAAGATGAACGCCTATTTGGCAATGAAGGTTTTGTAAAGGGCCTTAAGTGCCTTGGAGGGAAAGGGCCATGCATATTTTAAGATACAATGACTGTGATTTGTGGTTATTGCCACACCTCTCCTCATACTCAGCTTATAGAGAAAGCAGGTGCTCTTTGCTGCTTGGGAAAGTAGTATGATTTATTTTTATATGACTAAAATTAACCATACATATATTACCCCACATTATCATCAGATGGAATGAAAAAGGTATCCTGAGAGAGGCTAAAGATAACATGGATTTGGTTCACTTGCTCTCTACTCTGGAATAAGGGAGGATGAACTGTTTTTTAAATGAAGGGTGTCGCTGCCAAACATTTCTCACTTCTTTACTGATTTAATATGCCCAGACAGCGCATGCCACATTGCCAGAGGTAGCAATTACAGAAGATGAGTAGGACAGAGGTGCAGAACTGAATTAAAGAAGAAAAAAAAAGTCCACCGGGATTGGTGGTTGCTCTGTTCGATTTCTGAGAGTCACAAGTAGGTACTTGTTGAGTAATTAAGAGAGTTCATTGAATAAAACACTGTCTGTCCCCTAAACAAGTTGCTCTTCTGTGTCCCTTCATTTTCTTCAAAATAAACTCTTACACCTACCTTGGCTCCAGGGTGCTCCTTGGTGTTGAAGACTGGCCTTCCACAAACCACAATGGGTTGAGCTGGGGATTCCAAATTTGACCCACTTTCTATCAATGTCACCTCTGAGGATTTGCCAAATAAATGCTGAAAAAAATGTCCCAAAAGTTTGAATAACTGGGAAACATCAAAGATGAGCATAAAGATATGTACTGAATATAGAATTGTTGAACTGCTTCTCCTTTCCTGAAATGTCCTAAAAATGTCTCCACAAAGAGAGCCAGCATTATCCCTGTCAGCAAAGGAAGTTTCTGCATTCACTTCTACAGCATAAGAAGAGCTGTAACCAGCTAGGAGGAACTATGATTACTGTGAATAAAAAGGAATGGGCTTCATAGTAACTAACTTGGTTTTGAGTCCTGCTCCTTTACTTAGTAGCTGTGTAACTTCAGACAAATTACTTAACTTGTGAAGTCTATCTCTCCTATCTTTAAATTTGGATTCCTAACTACCTCATAAATTTATCAGTCATCCAAGCAATTAATAGATGTTTATTTATTGAGAAATTACTAGAAATCAGATGCCCTGAAGGGTGCTAGAGATTCAAAAATAGATATGATGTTCTCTCTCAAGGATTTCACGATCTAGAAGTAGAGATTGCAGAATACAAAAAACAATTGTAGCATATTGTGACACTGGCTAATTCCTGGTTCTATTCAAGGGGATACAAAAGAGAAAGTATGACCAAATCTGCTTGGAAAAATCAGGGAAGGTGAAGAAGAGAAATTTGTTTGCTTGTTTGTTTTAAAAATTTATTTATTTATTTGAGAGTTACAGAGAGAAAGGAGAGACAGAGAGAGAGAGAGAGAGATCTTTCATCTGCTGGTTCACTCCTCAGATGGCTGCAATGACCAGGACTGGGACAGGCTGAAGCCAGGAGCCAAGAGCTTTTTCTGGGTTTCTCATGTGGGCGGCAGGGCCCCAGGGACTTGCTCCATCTTCTGCTGCTTTCCCAGGCACATTAGCATGCAGCTAGATGGTAAGTGGAGGATTTGAACCTGCACCCATATGGGATGTCAGCACTGTAGGCTGCAGCTTAACCCACTACACCACAACACTGGCCCCAAGAAGTTGAAACATCATCTAATATTTGACATATGAGCAGAGATGGGGAATGGAAAGACATCAGGCATGGAAGCAACAAGAATGCTCAATGGCAGGACAGTGAGAACAAATTCAAAACTTCAAGTTCAGGAAATTTTGTGCAGAATCTCTGTATATTAAAAAAAAAAAGTCAGAGAATCTTGTGCATAAGGCTTAGCAAAGAGAAGGATAGCACCAGGTTTCTGCATTGCATGATTCAGCTGAAGGTGAGGCCCTTTACTGAGAGATACAAGAGGGGGCACATTAAGAGATGATGAGGGTAAAGAGATAACAATGGGCAAGTTGAAAAGGAGATGAAACACCTTGCAGGCAGTTCAATGTACTGTTCTGGAGCTCAGGAGAGAGAATTGATCTGGAGATTCAGATTCAGAACCCAGAGCATCACTTGTGGGGCCAGATGAGCCCTTGGCGCTTCTCTCCCACAGAGTGGCCTTAAGGCAGTTTTACTCACCTGGGTTGAAGGGGTGGTGGGGAGAGGAGCAGAATGCTTGAGAAACCCTGCAACCCACCTTTAGAGCAGAATTGCAATCAAAGAGAACTCGCCCCCAATGAGAATGTACCCTCAAAATAATTCCAGTTGTTTTATTTAGTTGCATCTCTTTAACTTTTTGAATGAATACATCGAGCACAACAACTCTTCTCAAAAGCCCCTACCTCTTTCCCATTTGCTTCCCTCTTGTCATAGACCTCCCGCCCAACACTCTAACATGCACCAAAACCCTCCTTCTCACCAAGCCCCCGCATCTCCCGTTCCTACCTCCCTACCTCCTTTCTCCTTATTTTACATCATGAAATCTTCCATAAAGAAGTCTGCTGAAGCAGGAAGAGGCTTCTCTGTAGGGGTGGGGGAGAAGAAATGAAGTCAGAAAATTCAGGCAACTTTTAGAGGACAGGAGTAGAAAGGTTGGAAGGACTCATGCATTAATGATTTTGTTCCTGTTACAGTGGAATCAAAAGCCAGGCTGATCCTCTAAATAAGTCATGCATGCAAAGCAGCTTAGCAGAGAGCAAGGATCTCTGTACCAGGAAGTGGGATGGAGACCTAAGAAGAAAAGGTTCCAAGCAATGGGTGAGAGGCGTTGCCTGGAGAGCTCCCCTTAGCCTCAGAGAACTGCTGCAGCAGCTTTTAAGGGTGGCAGGGAGATATTCAAAGTGCTGGGGAGGCCTAGATGTCACCAAAAGGAGGTGCAGAGAGCAGAGAAAGGAGAGCCAGGATGGAAGCTTAGGGAGCACTGAGTGGAGATGGTCAGAGAGGTTGCGTTAGTCAGGTTTTCATTTCTGTAATTCAATACCTGGAACAGCGAACTTTATAAAGAAAAGATGTATACTTTTGGCTCACTATGTTGGCAGCTCATGACCCAGGTCCAGGTGGGTCCCATTGCTCCAGGTTTGGGTGATGCCATTCCTGCTGGCAGAGCTCCAGGGTGACGCAGAGCTTTGCATGGCAACAGAGAGCACACGTGTCTACTTATAGAGCTTGACGTGGCCTCTTACAGGGCTGCCAGAATTTAATCATGGGCCCCATAATGACCACATGTAATCCAATCACTTCAAAGACACCCCTCCAAGTGCTATAATTAGATTAATTCATTTCCTCTTTGTACCATTTTCATAAGTCTTTTTGGAATCAAAACTTTAACACATGAACTTTTGGGGCACTGAATTCAACACTGAAAGTAATATCTAAGCCATAGCAGAGGTGAGAACCAGGACAGTGTGCTATCCAGGAAATTAGGAAGCATTTTTAAGGAAACAGTGTCAAATGTCTCAGAATGATCGAATTTGATAAGGAGTGGAAAGTAGCCATGGGATTTGGAGATTGGGAGATCACTGGTGGACTTGGCAAAAATATCTTAAAAGGAAACAAAAAAAGGAGGCAAAAGACAGATTGCACTCTGTTCATAGAAATGGAAAGATGGGAAATTCCAGACACAAAGACAGCTCTCCTGAGAAGCTATCTGAGGACAGATGTGGAAGAAGACAAGAGGAATTTGTCCTCTCCCTCCCTCCATCTCCTCTCCCTTCCCCTCCCCTCCCCTCCCTTCCCCTCCCTTCCCCTCCCCTTCCCTCACCCTCCCTCCCTTCCTTCCCTTCCTTCCCCTTCCTTTCCCCTCCCCTCCCCTTCCTTCCCTTTCCTTCCCCTTCCTTTCCCCTCCCCTCCTCTTCCCTCCCCTCCCTCCCCTTCTTTTCACTTCCTTCCCCTCCCCTCCTCCCCTCCCTCCCCTCCCTCCCCTTCTTTCCCCTTCCCTCTCCCCTCCTCTTCTCTCCCCTCCCTCCCTTCTTTCCCCTTCCCTTCCCTCCCTCCCCTCCCCTCTCCTCCCTTCCCCTCTCCTCCTTCCCTCTGCTCCCCTCCCTCCCCTTCCCTCCCCTTCCCTTTCTTTTTTCCTTCCTGGTGGGCAAGGATAAAACCTCTTTAAGGCAACTGAGCAGGGTCTCATGGTGAGGCATCTAGAAGCACAGGATAGAAATGGCATGGATAGGGGGCTGGCTTTGGATAAGAGGAAGCACTTCTGTTCTGAGTGGAGGCAAGTAAAGGGCATGGCAGGAACAGGTTCTACTGGGAAAGCAGGAGTTGGTCAGCAGGAAGGTGAGGGGGCTTCTCTCTGCTTGCCTTCAAGTTCTCTTCAGGGAAGCTGGAAATGTCATCTGCTGGCTAAGGTGAGGAGGGAGAGGCAATGGGAGGAGGCTTGACACAATAGCAGAGGATGAGAAAGTGGGATGAGACAAATGGCTCACAGGGCTCACCTTTTTGGGACCACATGTAAGACACAGGTAGATTTGGAACTCGTAGAATGTTTTTTCCCCAGCTGCACCTGGATGAGGTGCAGAGACGCTCTCATGAAATGCACCTGAGGATGGCAGGTGAAGGAAGGTGAAACATTCAGTAGATATCCGCTCCCTCATGAGGAAGTAGAGCTTGATAGTGTAGAAAATAGGCAGTTGTCACTTTCCAGTGGCCAGAAATGTTTTCATTTGGTGGAATTAATGTCAAGGCCATAGAAACTCTTTTTTTTTTTTAAATTTATTTGACAGGTAGAGTTATAGACAATGAGAGAGAGAGACAAAGAGAAAGGTATTCCTTCCATTGGTTCACTCCCCAAATGGCCTCCACAGCTAGTGCTGTGCCGATCTGAAGCCAGGAGCCAGGTACCTCCTCCTGGTCTCCCATGCGGGTGCAGGGCCCAAGGACTTGGGCCATCCTCCACTGCACTCCTGGGCCACAGCAGAGAGCTGGCTTGGAAGAGGAGCAACTGGGACTAGAACCTGGTGCCCACATGGGATGCTGGTGCCTCAGGTGGAGGATTAACCAAGTGAGCCACGGCGCCGGCCCCTCATAGAAACTCTTCTAAATTTCTTACAAAATTTTTTTACTTATTTCTTTATTTATTTGAGAGATGATGGTGAGAGACAGAGAGTTCTTATTTACTAGCTCACTCCCCAAATACTTGCAACAGTGAAGGCTGGGCTGGCTCCAGAGCCAGGAGCCAGGAACTCAATCTAGGGTTCCCATGTGGGTAAAAGGAACCCAACTACATAAGCCATCATCACTGCCTCCCAGGTTCTGCACTAGCAGGAAGCTGGAGTCAGGAGCCAGACCTAGAAACTGAACCCAGGTGCCCTGAAATGAGGCATGAACATTTCAGCCATTGTGCTAAATAACCATGTGCTAAACAGCCACTCCATCTTCTAAAACTCTTGATTTTAGATTTAGGCAGATAAGCTGAAAAATAGCAATGATTGCATTTGGCTGCTGGACCTGGTATTGTGACTGCCCTTATCCTGAGAGCCCAACAGGAATAATCAACTCCTTGCCCTACTCAAATGCAGGGAGACAAAAAAAAATTTCCAACAGATGCAATCCTCTTGCCCTCACAGACAGCTTTCAATATTCCAGAAAGTAGTAAGACAAAGAATTTTGGGAACATGGTAATGAAGACCAACACATGGAATCATTTCTTACCACTACTGCATGGAAGCCATATGGACTGTTGGCATATGAAGAGACCTGAATTCAGGTAAGGCAGAAGCAAGGGTAAGACAGAAAGAGCTGGAGTGTACAAATTTGTCCTCTTGCCTGGCTAAGAAAGAGAAGCAATCTTCTGTCATATCGGAGTCAGAGAGTAAAAGGGATATGAGTGAACTGGGACAACTGTCCAAAGATACATGGAAAACATCATGCATATGCTAATTGTATTAGTAAACGTTTTGTTACTATAATTAAATGCCTAAAACAAGTTACTTACAAAAGAAGGTGGTATATTTTGTCTTACATTCTTGGACCCCATTGATTTAGGCATCTGCAGAGGCCGGAGAATGGTAGAGTATGTGCAGAGGAAGGATCATATGGAAGCCAGGAAGCAGAGAAAGTGGCTAGGCCCAACTCAGCCTTTAGAACCAACCATCTTGCAAGAACTACCTCCCAAGAACATGCCCCCAGTGACTAAAAGCCCTCCCCATAATTGGATTATGTTCCCACTTACTTAGCACTATGAATTTATGACCTGGGCAAGTAAACATCTGCACAAGTTGAGGAGATACAGCCTAGTCAAATCACAGGACACTCCTTAAAACTGCAATGTTTGTGGAAAATTTCAGGAAGAAACCCACTCTAAGTCACCATTCATCTTGTGGCATTAATTGTGATTTGGACCAGGAGCCCAGCACTTACATGTATGTGGGTGTGAGTACGTGATGTAGTGCCAAGGGAAAGGAAAGAATACTAACATTTGTTGAGTCCCAACTAGGTGCTGACAACTAGCTTTTCTCATATAATTCCTATGTCAACAGTGTACGTTAAATATGGTTTTCTTCACAAGGGAAAGACTTTGGGGCTCAGAGTAGTACAGCAACTTGTCCAAGTTTTTATGAAGAGACCTACATGCCTCATAGCTCAGACAAGGACACAACAGGCCTGGGGTCTGGCCTTGCCACTATTCAGTCCTGGGACTTGAGCAATTAGTTAAGAACAATAATACTTGTGATAGTTTTATGTATCATCTTGGCTGGGCTACCATTTCCACTTATTCAATCAGACACTATTCTAGCTGTGAAGGTATTTTGCGGATGTGATTAAATAATAAAGAAAGGGAGATTATTTTAGAAGAACTAGGTGGGCCTAGTCCAATCAGCTGAACGGACTTAAAAGCAAGTCAGACCTCCCAGTAGAAGAAATTCCGGTCTACGGCCATACCACCCTGAGTGTGCCTGATCTCTTCTGATCTTGGAAGCTAACCAGGGTCAGGCCTGGGTAGTATTTGGATGGGAGAAGAAATTCCACCTGTGAACAGTAGCTTTACCCAGTGCCCATATTCCAAGCCTTCCATTTTTAACAGGCTGCTCTATGGAGTTCAGACTTTTCCAATCAACTCCAACTACCGCAAAAACCTACTGCATATTAAAAAATCTCTTAATATATGTCTCCTATTGGTTCTGTGTTTCAAGTGGAATTCTGGCTGATAAAGCACCTCCATCAGATGGGTTGTGAAGATTAAATGATGTATTACTGTGTGGGAAGCACTTGACGTGGTGCCAGGAACATTAAAAAGGATTTTAAAATAGTGATTACCATTAGGAGGACTTGGCAATCACCAGATTGAGTCTACATCAAGTTGACTTCCAAGCCTGACTCTACCCAACACAGACTTGGTCATCA
This sequence comes from Lepus europaeus, assembly GCF_033115175.1. Lineage (NCBI taxonomy): Eukaryota > Metazoa > Chordata > Mammalia > Lagomorpha > Leporidae > Lepus > Lepus europaeus. The sequence goes on along the minus strand of NC_084830.1, from coordinate 77,135,120 downwards.
TCTGTAGTTCTTGGTCTGGGTTCTAACACCACTTCAGTGAATCTTCAAGCAAACCACAGCCTCTATGCCTTGGTTTCTTTCCGGAAAATGGAGACTGGACCAAAAGATTTTTGTATAAACTCCTCTAGCTCTGATATCCCCTGATGTTCGACCTAATATATCATATTTTTATTAAGCATTTTGTACAGCCTCCAGCTCCCAGACAAGATCTATTCCATTACTGTTCCATTCAGGGCTGCCCTACTAAATAGCCCTCTAATTACTGAATAGTTTATGGCCCGAGAATACAAACAAAGTTTAATATTAACCTGAGTAAAGCATTTATGTCAATTTAGTTAGTGGTTATAGAGCTACTGTCTGCCCCAGACCATGGGTCTGAGGATATTTAAAAAACAAAACAAAACAAAACAAAACAAATGTTAAATCTGGTCCTTGCCCTCAAGAAACATAGGTAGACATCCAAAAATCAGATATTACTATGAGGAAGTATATAATTAAGCCTAAGCACTGTAAGAATTAATAGTGCTTGTTCTGAGCTAGCATGATCAGAAAGGCTTAAGAGGCAGGAACTTAGATTGATGGAATGTCTTTGTTAGAGGTGAGAAAGACGTTAACCCTTCCTGTCGTAATGGGCATCATGAATTCTAAAATGTGATAGGTGAGTTTTGGGGAACACTCACACTGTGCTGGTTTTTGCCAGCACAGATGGTGGAGAAATGGATGCCTCATGATTTCAGACTTCTCCTCCTGCATCCTCACTAACTGCTCTTATGCATACTGGCCGATACCATGACAACTTCTTCTTTTTTTTTTTTTTAGGAGTTATTTAATTTATTTGAAAGAGCTACAGAGAGAGGTAGAGACAGAGAGAGAGGTCTTCCATCCTCTAGTGCACTCCCCAGATGGCCGCAATGGGCAGAGCTATGCCGATCCGAAGCCAGGAGCCAGAAGCTTCTTCCGGGTCTCCCATGCGGATGCAGGGGTCCAAGGACTTGGTCCATCTTCCACTGCTCTCCCAGGCCATAGCAGTGAGCTGGATTGGAAGAGGAGCAGCCAGGACTAGAACCGGCGCCCATATGGCATGTCGGCGCTTCAGGCCAGGGCTTTAACCTGCTGTGCCACAGCGCCTGCCACACCATGACAACTTCTATCATCAGTACATCTGGGGACCACCACAAGTAAAGTGAGTTTCACTAAGGGGACTCTGGTCCACTGCATATGTAACACCTCTCACAAAGCAGACCTTCAATGTGTATTTATATAATAATTACATTAAAGTATTGCCACTCTCCAGATGATGGGAATGATGGGAGACATACAGGGAAAGTTTCTCTATCTGAAACATTCAATGGCTTAAAATCTTAATCATAGTGATTCTGATACTTTGAATGTTCTTTGATTTCAGTGCTAGCCCTGCAATATCCTGCTCCCACTCTTTGAAAAATGTTGCTTGAGTCTGCTGGCAGGGCTTCTCATTCAGAAAGCCACTGATAGAAGCATTGCCAAAAACTTGCTGGAGCTGAACAACAAAACCAGTGGGTGTGGGTAGAAGAAGAGTTATGCTTGAATGATAAGCAAACAGCAGAAGGATTAATTTTACAAGTTCACCTTTGAAATCAGATAAAAGCAGCTTGACTTTTTAAGGACAATATTAATTTTTATCAGTTTAATAAACAGCTCCTAGCAACATTGATAGTCATCTTCAGTGGGAAGTAACAAAGAAGTCTGAATAACATTGAAATTTAAATTGTTCACTAATCTTACTTAAGTTTATTGCTTATTTCATGATGATATTTTGCTAAATGAGTCTAAAAAAAATACTTGGTGATATGTGTAAACAAGCCAGAAATTCTCAAGACTGTGGTCTAATGAAAGCAAATAAACAGGGCTTATAAAATAATTCAGAACTCTGAAAGAGGCAGTATTTGAGGGTGTAAATATAGATTCCTACAAGCAAGCAGCTAATAATCATAAGCCAACCTTCATAAGGATCACTATAAAGATGAGAAGTGAAAAAAATATTCTTTGGATTCAGAAAAGTCTCCTAGCCAATCATGCTGTCTGTGGAGTTCCAATGTGATGATTATTTACATCGATATTGTAACAAACGTCTACAAATGTCTATTGAGCAGCAACTGTGTGCAATGAATAGTTCTCAAAACACATTGCATCTGATCAATGCAGTCAGTTGTTGCATATTTACCAAGCATTGTTATTATGAGCAGTCTGGGTAAGGTACATATGTGATTGGCCTGTCCAGCCTCCGTGTATCACCCCTTTTCCTGTTAGCATGGCTGAAATTTTCTTTTGGGTAGCACTTTCTGCCAACCCATACCCTTGCACTCTAAGGGAATGAACCCACCCATCCTACTCCCGAGGGTATCCAGGTGATCACGACCTGCTTGCTCGGTCACACTTTGGCTATAGTGATTGCTTTAGAGATGGGCAAAATCTACTCATAGATTGAAGCAGAGATAGGTTTGGTGATACAAGCCAGGACAGAGAGACTAAATTCTTGGTTTTTGTTAAAAAAAAAAAAAAAACAACAACACTTCAACAAGACATGCTCTCTTCACACACTTTGCAAGCGGTGAGGGTGACAAGAGTAAATCTTGGTTAGGAACAGGACAGAGGACACAAGAGCAGGTCTTTGTGGCGGTGCTGGGGAGCGCCCCCTTACCCCCAGATCTGCCTTTCCTCTCCTCTACTGACTGGCTACATGGGCTCCACCAGCCCTTCCTCCCCACTGGCTTTCAGGGGAGTGCTGTCAGGAGGTGAGAGGAAAACTGAGTTATTTCTTTCCTTTCTGCGGGGTCTCCTCAGGCTGCCTTTGACTCTAGTGAAGTCTATACCTCCTGACAGCAGACTTTTTCTTTTCTGATATCTCAAATTAATTTATTATTTACATTGTTGCTATTATTTTATTTTTTTAATAAATTATTTTGTAAATAAGTAATTTTCATTTTTCTTTCACTTCTTTCTCTGATTCTTTTTTTTTTTTCTTTATGTGGATCTGGGTTTCTGACCTAAGTCGTTTTCCTTCACTCTGAAGAACTTTTAGTATTTATTGCAAGGCAGGCCCACTGGCAACAGATTCCCTCAATTTTTGTTTGTTTGAGAAAGTCTATTTTTCTCCTTCACTTTTTTTAAATGCTCACGCATTTTTTCCAAAGAAATCTTCTACTTAATGAGTACAAATTTCATAAGTACAACTTTAGCAATATAGTGATTCTTCCCACCATACCTGCTCTCCCATCCCTGCTCCTACCCCATCTCCTCCTCCCTCTCCCATTCCCAGTCCCATTCTCCATTAAGATTCATTTTCAATTAACCTTATACACAGAAGACCAACTCTATACTAAGTAAAGATTTCAACAATTTGCACACACACACACAATATATAAAAAACTGCTTGAGAACAAGTTTTACAGTTAATTTTCATAGTACAACTCATTGAGGATAGAGGTCCTGCGTGGGGAGTAAGTGCACAGTGACTCCTGCTGTCAATTTAACAATTAACACTCTTATGTATGACGTCAGTGATCATCCAAGGCTCTTGACATGAGATGACAAGGCTATGGAAGCCTTTTTTAAAAAGATTTTTTTTTATTTATTTGAAAGACAGAGTTACAGAAAGAGGTAGAGCCAGAGAGAGAGAGAGGTCTTCAATCTACTGGTTCATTCCCCAAATGACCACAACAGCCAGAGCTGAGCTGATCCAAAGCCAGGAACTTCTTCAAGCTCTCCCATGTGGGTACAGGGGCCACGGACTTGGACCATCTTTTACTGCTTCTCCAGGCCAGAGCAAAGAGCTGGATTGGAAGTTCAGCAGCTGGGGCTCGAACCAGTACCCATATGGAATACTAGTGATGGAGGCCGGGGCTTTTATCTGCTGCACCACAGCGCCAGGCCCTGTGGAAGCCTTTTGAGTCCACAATCTCTGTCAGTATTCAGACAAGGCCATAAGCAAAGTGGAAGTTCTCTCTTCCCTTCAGAGAAAAATACAACCCCCTTTGATGGCCCTCCACCCAGCATTTGATCTCCTGGGTGAGTGGCATTAATAATTATATGAGAGCATCAATACTAATACAGGGGCCAGCACTGTGGCACGGTGTGTTAATCCTCTGCCTGTTGCGCCGGAATCCCATATGGGCACAGTTCAAGTCCCAGCTGCTCCTCTTCCAATCCAGTTCGCTGCCATGGCCTGAGAAAGCAGTAGAAGATGGCCCAAGTACTTGGGCCCCTTCACCAACGTGGGAGACCCAGAAGAAGCTCCTGGTTCCTGGCTTCAGATCAGCATAGCTCTAGTCATTGTGGCCATTTGAAGGTGAACCAGCAGATGGAAGACCTCTCTCTCTGTCTCTGCTTCTCACTGTCTGTATATCCATCTCTCAAATAAATAAATAAAATCTTTTAAAAAAAAATACTAATACATATTTCTCAGATTGGCTTCAGTTTTTACTATGTTAGCCAAGGCCTTTCCAGTCATTCCCAAGGCTCACTTTCTTGACATTGGGTTTCATGAGATATCCCAGTATTCACACCACTCTGTTTTGCTTGAGTTAGTTTGCTGTGGGTTTATTTTACTTGAAAACAAAGAACAAGCAAAAAACCTCCTGATTAAAATAGTTTCAAAGGGATATAGTCATTTTGTAGGGGGAAGAGGGATTTGTGTGTGCATGGGCTTGATTGTTGTAGATTATTCTTGGTTGTGCAATCAACTTTGTGCTCAAATGGTCACCTCTCCTTGTACAATACATAACTAGGAGGAAGAATGAACAAGTTTTCCACTTCCTCATCATACAGCCAGAGAATCTTAAGAAGCTGTTTCACGGGTTCTTTTACTCCTATCCCAGGCAGAAATCATTTTATTCTACTTTCTTAAACCCTAAAAATAAGAATTATTTCAAACGTTCTGAATGACTGGTGGGTTGACTGATTCTGTGTTGCTCCACTGAACTTGCAGTGACTTGCCTTTACTTACTTCCTGGTACCACAGAGACAAAGGACTCAGCAGTTGCAGAACTTCTGTTTCACAATTTGTGATGCTGATCCCACGTGTTGAACAGTTTCACTCATTTCTGAAAGTGGTCGTTTCTTACTTTGGGGCATTTGAGGGTGGTGTGTGGGGGTGGGCTGGGGCAGAAGACAAGCATGGAGAGGGGTTTGGGCCTTCAGCCTTACTTGGATGTACAGGTGGCTTTTCTAGCACAATGTTTGCCCAGTGACATTTCAGATTCACCATACAGGTGATTGCTTCCCCTTCTGGAACAGTCTGGTTATTTTGTTGTGTTATCTCTACCCACTATTGTTATTGAGCAAGGGTCCCATTTAGCAAATATGCATGTCTGTCTCACCTTTCTCACCAATTTAAGAATATCTTAGCCTCATCATTGATATCAGGGCTGGCCATGTGTGTGGTTTTGGTCAATGAACTAGAGCCTACGCTTTGAATGCACTAGCACTGTTTGGTTTTAACTCTCAGTCTCTAGTGCTCCCACACACCATCCTACCTTTGGGAAGAGCTTGCCTAAGTAGCCACTGTTCCTGCAACCTGGATCATGGAATTCAAAACTCATGGAACAGACCTGAACTTGACCCACAGCGAAGCGCAAGGCTGCTACCGCTGACCAGCAGACCTGTGGATAAGATGCAAAAGGCTTTTGTTATTGCAAATCATATAGAATTATCACAAAGAACGTTGATGAACACATCTGGCAAAGATTCTCAAGGAACTGAGGAATGATATGATATGGGATTTGAAAGTAAGGGAGTAAGTGCAGGATAACATTGAGCTGCCTCTATAGATAATGATCCACTCTACCTCCAAAACCAGATTAGACTATTCCAACCATCACACCTGTAAAGAGATACTAGAAATGTTCCCAAATGACTAGACTCAAGTAAAGCATTCTGGGGCTGGCACTGTGGCATAGAGGGTAAAGCCGCCTCCTGCAGTGCCAGCATCCCATATGGACACCGGTTTGAGTCCAGGCTGCTCCACTTCCAATCCAGCTCTCTACCATGACCTGGGAAAGCAGTAGAAGATGGCCCAAGTGCTTGGGCCCTTGCATCCATGTGGGAAACGTGAAGGGAGCTCCTGGCTCCTGGCTTCGGATTGGCCTAGCTTTGGCCATTACTATTTGGAGAGTAAACCAGTGGATGGGAGACCTTTCTCTCTGTCTCTCCCTCTCTCTGTCTGTAACTCTGCCTCTCAAGTAAATAAATAAATAAAAAGTGGAAGGGGCCAGCACTGTGGTTTAGTGGATAAAGCAGCCACCTGCAATACTAGCATCCCATGTGGGCATCAGTTCAAGTCCCAGCTACTCCACTTCTGATCCAGCTCTCTCCTTTGGCCTGGGAAAGCAGTGGAAGATAGCCCAAGTCCTTGGGCCCCCTGCACCTATGTGGGAGACACTTATGTGGGAAGAAGCTCCTGGCTCCTAACTTTGGTTCAGTGCAGCTCTGGCTGTTGTAGCCATCTGGGGAGTAAACCAGCAGATGGAAGACCCCACCTCTCTCTCTCTCTCTCTGCTTCTGCCTCTCTGTAACTCTTTCAAATTAAATAAATAAATAAAAATAAATTTAAAAAGTGGAATAGAAACATTAAAAAATTAACTTCTGTATTTATGTGGCTGTGCCAATAATGGCATAATTAATAATAATATTGATTTCACTCCTAATATAAGCTCAGTATTTAATTTCATACTAATATATATTTGTTACAACCAAATACCAACATAACCAAATACTCCAGACTTGTCCATGGAGTTTGTTTTAATGGGAATCCATCTATGTTCAACAACTGCAAACCACTTTGACAGGTTTTACTTGTTTATCTAAGAGACTTTTTTTTTTACAAAGTCATTTATTTTTCATTTTTTCCTGGCATTAACTGGGGACAATCTTGCCACAATTCTGCTTTACAAAACTACAAGGAAGGAACACTCAATTCGATGTTCATATGAAATATAATTACCCACTTTTCTTCCTTTACAACATGTACTCCAGAGACAGGATGACAAGCCAAGAAGCACATAATACAGTGCCTGTCATCAATAACAAGTACATGCTTTTGAAATTATTTCATAATAACACTTATGCAAAATATCCTGTATTTGCTTTTTTGACTATTTTATGAACATTACAATACATAGCAGAGATATAAATAGGAATTCACGGCATCAATGAACTCACCAGGAACAGTCATAAGAACTGTAAGTGATAACATATACAAAGTTGAGTCTGTGCCTTTGACTCTCCAGGTGGTTACAACTGGCAGGCCTAGTGTCCTTATGCCAGGATTGCAGAGATGCGGTCCTCTATCTTGCCCTAAAGAAGTAGCATTCATCCTCAAGACTCTTCACAAAAGGTACCTCCTGAATGAAGTCTTTCTTGAACCTTCCAAGCAAATATGATCTCGTCCTCCTTTGAATCTGTGCAGTGCCTCGCTTGTCTCCCTAGAATAGAATATGAATAGGTATGAACAGGAAAGCTCAGACCGTCTTATAACTGAGAACCTCCTCTCTGCTCAAGCTTGCTGAACTCTACATTCAGGGTCTCATTTCTTCTTTGTAGCACTTCTACAAAATCCACATCATTATTTCTGCCTTATAGATGAAGAAACTAGGCAAAGATTTGAACTCAGGATTTAACTCTAAAAGTGGTAGCCTTAAAATGCTCCTTAGGTGCCAGTGTTATGGTGCATCTGGTTAAGCTGCAGTTTGTGATGCTGGCATCCCATATTGGAGTACTGGTTTGAGTCCCAGTTGTTCCACTTCCAATCCAGCTTCTTGCTAATGTGCCTGGGAAGGCAGCAGATGATGGTCTAAGTGCTTTGGCCCTTGCCATCCATGAGAGAGACCTGGATGGAGTTCCTGGCTCCTGGATTCAGCCTGCCCCAGATCTGGCTGTTGCAGCCATTTGGGAAGTAAACCAAAAGATGGAAGATTCTCCCTCTCCCTCTCCCTTTCTCTCCCTTTATCTACACCTTTCAAATAAAAAATAAATATTTAAGAATTTTTAAAAAACCCAGCTGCTTTTATTCATGGTTGGCATTTGAATTGCATGTGATTTGTGTCTGCCTGCTCAGTTGGGGAGTTCCTTCTGGCAGATTGTAACCATCTCTGTATTCCTTTGTATTTCATCGCAGTGTGTTGCACAGAAAGAAGCCAATAAACACCACATTTCCTATATTCCCTTTATCCAAAGCCCCTTTATCCACACTAAGCTTCCCTTTGATCAGAATATATGTGTAATTTATGTTTTTTTTTTTTTGAAAGTTAGAGTTACAAAGAGAGAGAGAGAGAAAGAGAGAATTTGCTGCAGGTTGAAGCCAAGAGTCAGGAACTTTTTCTGGGTCTTCCACATGGGTGCAAGGACTCAAGCACTTGAACCATCGTCTGCTGCTTTCCCAGGCACTTTAGCAGGGAGCTAGATCAGCAGTGTCATAGCCCTGTAATTTATGCCTTGCTTTACATGGTGGTCATTTCCTTTTTCTTTTCTTAACATGCTGTTATTGGCCCCCAGGTGTCTCCTAACCAATTCAATCTTATAATCAAGAGTAGTAATGGAAATAAACTGGGATAGAACTCAACCCAAAGTGCTCAGAGGAAAGCCTGTGTCATTGCGGATGTGTTTCCCTTGGATTTCATATTACCTGTGTAGTACCCTGAGGAGGAATTCAGAGGGGGAATCCATTTGAAAGTGAAAAGGAAGGGAGATGGTCAGAGGTGTGTTAGTAGAAATAAACAAGTTGTGAGGGCAGGGGTTTCAAGGGAGCACACGGATAACCTGAAGATCTCAGGAGGGGGCAGTGCTGAGTGCTTACCATGTTCGTGATCCTAACACTAAGGTGAGCCAGAAACACAGTTGGTGGACCGGTAGACACTACAGGTCCTTCTGACTTTGAACTGCCCACACTCTATTCCCACAAGTTCTGACAACAGCAATACAATGAGAGAAATTACATTAAAAGACTGCAAACAGTCTCTGAGGCATGTACGTGCAGTCTGCCTTCTTGATGTAGCTTGGAGGAAGTCCTGGGAGAGTTTGGCAATGATGTCATAAAAGGAGATCAATATGTATAAAATGATCACCAAGGCCGTGTACTTCACTATTCTTGTCTCGGTTTGGATATTGGCATTGTGACTTGAAAGGAAAGGTAGTAGGTAATTCTTTCCATCAGCCTGGCTTGGAGGAGGAAGGAAAACTGAGAGTATCTTTGCTGGGGAGACGGGTCTGGGGTTTTGGGAGGTTTTGTGCTTTTTTTTTTTTTATAAATAAAAGAGATTGGGGAATGTTTTTATGCAGAGAAGAGAAAGCCTACAGAGAGAGTTTGTGGTATAATTAGCGAAAGGGGATAATTAAGGTAGCAAGTTCCTAAAAGTACTAGAATTCAAAGGGGCTCAGGGCACAAGGAGAGGTAATTACCTTGGTCTGAAGGAGGGAGCTTGTCCATTGGGTGAGGGAAGGAGTTAAGAGTGGATACAGCTGTAGATGCACTTGGAGTAGTGTGAGGTTGGAGCTGAAAGAGGGAATATTCGGTGGTTTTTGAGTACTTTGCAGGAGAAGCAATGGTCACTGCAAAGAATGAAAGGGAAACAGGTAAGAGAAAGCGGTTTTGAGAGACTGGAGACGTTTCACAGTGACTGTAGACAATGGGTGAGCTACTTGGTATTGAGAGTATAAATGAGGTTTGGCGATTGTCTTGGCCTATTTGTGCTTCTATACCAAAATATCTGAGACTGGATTTCTCACAGTTCTGGAGGCGGACACATCCAAGACCAAGGCCTGGGCAGGACTGGTGTCTCCGGTGGCCTGCCTTTGGTTTCCTAGATGGTGCCCTGTAGTTGCCTTCCCCAGAGGGGTCAAAAGCTGTGTCCTCTCAATGGCAGAAAAGCAGAAGAGCAAAAGGGGCCTCAGCTAGTTCCCTTCAGGCCTTTTCTTCCTTCCCCCCTACCCAGAAACGTTTTATTTAAGGAATACAAACTTGATACATTTCATAATTACAACGTTAGGAACATGGTGATTCTTCCCATTGTACCTGCCCTCCCACCCCTCTTCCTCCTCTCTCTCCTATGTCCACTTTTAGTTTTTACTAAGATCTATTTTCAATTAATTTATATATATATATATATATGTATATGTTTAACTCCGTGTTAAGTGAAGAGTTCAACAAATAGTGTGAAAAAAAAAAAAAACTCCCTCAAACAGTTGAGACAAGGACTATTCACAGTCATTGCTTCTCAGAGTGTCAATTTCACTTCTATAGATTGCTTTTTAGGTGTTCTATTAGTTATCACAAGTCAGGGAGAACATATAGTATTTGTCCCTTTAGGACTGACATATTTCACTACGCATGATGTTTTCCACTTTCATCCATTTTATTGCAAATGACAGGATTTCATTTTTTTTCAGCCCTTGTCTAAAGTGCTGATCTGTTCATGAGGAACTCACCCCTTACTCAAAGGACGCACCTCAAAATCACCTTAATAGAGATGATGAGTGAACACACTGGGGCCTGTGCTGTGACATTAGTAGGCTAAGCCTTTGCCTGCGGTGCCAGCATCCCGTATGGGCACCTCTTCTGATCCAGTTCTCTGCTATGTCCTGGGAAAGCAGTAGAAGATGGTTCAAGTTCTTGGGCTCTTGCACCCACATGGGAGACCTGGAAGAAGCTCCTAGCTCCTAGCTTCAGTTTGGCCTGGTGCCAGCCATTGCAGACATTTGGGGAGTGAACCAGCAGATGAAAGACCTTTCTGTCTCTTGTTTTTCCCTCTCTCTGTCTATAACTCTTCTGTCACGGATGTCAGATGTAGAAAAATTTTCTGAGATGGTGACTTAGTGGGAAAGTTAGGCCAGAATCAGTTCCAGTCTTTGGGAACGTAGATCTTCACAGTGTGTCTCAGGTTTGATTTAAGACATTTTCAAGGGGACAGGTTTTGACATAGTGGTTAACATGCAACTTGGGATGCTCACATCCAGTAGATAATTCCTGGGTTCAAAGACTTGGCTCTGCAACGATTTCAGCTTCCTTCTAATGCACACCATGGTAATGGCTCAAGTAGTTGGGTCTCTGCCATTCACATGGGAGACCTGGATTGAGTTCTGGGCCTGGCTCAACCCTGGCTGTTTCAGGCATTTGGGAATGAAACTGATCTCTTTCTGCCTTCTACATACATAAAATAATAAATAAAGCATTTTTAAAAGATCAGGCAGTCATGGCCAAACAGAATCACACAAATGTATTACAAAGCCCACTATAATTTTTTTTTAAGTTCCTAAAGTGTTTGAATTCTTGGTGCTATATAGAACTTTCTATTCTTCAGAGAAGAGCCACCTGGCAAGGCAGGCACTGGACTCAGAGACAGCACCTTGTGGGTTTCTAAACCAAGACATCTCTGACGCTTTACTTACAAAACAGGAACATGTCTCTGCTAAGGACTTGCGTGCTGTGTTTCTTGGATCTGTGATCACTTATTATTGTAACCTTTGAAAGTCAATAATTTTAATTTTTTTATTGGCCTAGAAACGTTTTATTGCAACTTGGCTGACATTTTCTTTTAGTAATGTCATTAGCACTGCTTAAAAATGAATTCAGTTGGGGCATATAATACCACCTTTGTTTTGAGAAAATATTACGATTTTGTGAGCACATGAGGTGAGTCTCATGAGAACAAACATTAGTATCTTTTTGATTCCACAGTCTTGCTTACATTTCTATTAAACATAACTAGTTTCATTTGGAAAAAAAGGCCCAGATCCAGAGGTATGTTTTCAGAGTTGTGTTGAATTCTCATATCATCCTTTAAATGGAGAATCCAGTTTCACAGTCACTAAGGCTTAATTAAAATTTGCAGCACATAGTCTATTCAGATCCCTTATGTATTTTGTAGGTTTAGCTCTGGCAACTGTTGGTATGCTGACACTGGTGTTTAATGGGACACTGAAGTCAAATTAATGTGAGTGTCTAAAAAGTAGGACATGATTCTGTTCATTCATGAGATCCTCACATTTTGAAGATATGAGAACAAAAGAAAATGGTTCTGTTTAATTTTGGAAGATCCTGAATGGATGGACATATGTCAGCATTTTATGGAAAAACAAAAATCATTTGTAGGGCTCGCTGCTAATGTACCTTGGAAAGCAGAAAAAAATGGTCCAAGTACTTGGGCCCCTGCCACTCATGTGAGAGACCTAGATGGACTTCCCGGCTCCTGGCTTCAGCCTGGTCCAGCTCTGGCTGTGGCACTCATTTGGGAAGTGAATAGCAGCTGGAAGACCTCACTTTCTCTTTGTAATTCTGACTTTGAAATAAATAAATAAGTCTTTAAAAAAATGAAAAACAGGGGCTGGCGCTGTGGCTCACTTGGTTAATCCTCCGCCTGTGGTGCCGGCATCCCATATGGGCTCTGGGTTCTAGTCCCAGTTGCTCCTCTTCCAGTCCAGCTCTCTGCTGCGCCCCGGGAAGGAAGTGGTGGATAGCCCAGGTGCTTGGGCTCCTGCACCCACATGGGAGACCAGGAAGAAGCACCTGGATCCTGGCTTTGGATCGGTGCAACGCCAGCCGTGGCGGCCATTTGGGGAGTGAACCAATGGAAGGAAGACCTTTTTCTCTGTCTCTCTCACTATCTATATCTCTATCTGTCAAATTAAAAAAAATGAAAAACAAAATAAGACAAAATTTCCTGATACATAAATTCTTTCCTGAGTCTTAGTAGGTAAAGACTAAGGATCCCAAGTTGTACTTCCTATGTGTTTGGAAATGCCTTTAGACTCTGCCTAGTTTCTTGAGCCAGGTGCAATAATTGTCAAAGTGTAGTTCGATCATAAGCCCTAAGAACTTGTTAAGAGGGACTGGCAGTGTGACACAGTGGGTTAAACCACCATCTGCAATGCCAGCATCCCATGCGGGTGTCAGTTTGAGTTCCAGCTGCTCCACCTCTGATCCAGCATCCTGCTAATAAGTCTGGGAAATCAGCAGAGGATGGCCCAAATGCTTAGGCCTCTGCACCCATGTGGGAGACCCAGAAGAAGCTCATGGCTCCTGGCTTCAGATCAGCATAGCTCTAGTCATTGTGGCCATTTAGGGAGGGAAACAGCAGATGGAAGATCTCTCTGTATCTACTCTCTCTGTAACTCTTTTAAATAAATAAATATACCTTTAAAAAAAAAAAACTTGTTAAGAAAGGTCTTGGGCCTCCTCTAGAACCAGAAACTTAATGGATGAGGTGGCAATCTGTGCTTTAATAAGTCTCCAACCTCTACCCTTTTTTTTTTTTTTTAAGATTTTTAAAACTTATTTGAAAGGTAGAGTTACAGAGAGAGACAAGGAGAGACAGACAGAGAGGTTTTCTATCCACTGGTTCTCTCCCTGATTGGTCACAATGATCAGGCCTGGGCCAGGCCAAAGCCGGGAGCCAGGAGCTTCATCCCTGTCTCACACGTGAATGCAGGGGCTCCAGGACTTGAGCCATCTTCTGCTGCTTTCCCAGACATATTAACAGGGAGTTGGATTGGAAGTGGAGCAGTCAGGACTCAAACTGGCACTCACATGGGATGCTGGCGCTGCAGGCCATAGCTTAATCTGCTGTGCCACTGCGGGCCCCAACCCTAGGTACTCAAGTTCTGCTCTAAAGTTTGGGCACCTCTGATCTAGAGAGGGTGTTCTTAAGCATTGTATGCATAAGAATCCCCTGGCAGGCTCCCTCAAGTATGGGTCCTTCACCCAGCCCCAGAGATTGGAAGGTAATAAAATCCAGGAAGCTATTTGGGAACCTGCATTTAATAACACACACACACACACACACACACGGTCTTCATAAAGTTTGTGGAACACGTAGATAATGAAAAAAAATTATGTGTTCAAAAAATTTTGCACCAAAATATACTTATCTTTTAATTCCATGAACTACTTGAAGTACCTGTATACGTCCCTTGATATCCATGGAAGAATGGTTCCTGGACCCCCCCTGACACTCAAGTTCCTTTTATAAAGTGCTATATGTAGTATTTGCATATAACAGACACACATCTACTCATATACATTAAACCATCTCAAGATTATGCATAATACCTAATATAGTATAAATTCTACATCAATAGTTGTTACACTGTATTGTTAAGGGAATAATGACAAGAAGAAGTCAGGACAGAGGCAATGTTTTTTCAAATATTTTCATTGTGGTTGGCTAAGTCTGTGGGGGCAGAAGCCCTGGATATAGAGGGCTGACTGTGGATTCTATGTACGTGAACGTTAATGAAGTAGGTGATTCTAGTGTAGGTGGTGTGTGGATCATAATTTGAAAAATTCTGCCTTAAGGTGGCATTGGGTTGTTAACAAAAATCAGTATCCACACACACACAAACACACGTACACACATACACAAAATCCTCCAATCCATAACTGAGCAAAAGCCTTTGAACTTACACATATCTCTATGAATGCTGCTGAAGTAGACGTGCAGGCTTCCCCAGCCCACTGCCACAGGGACCCAAGGTCTCTTCTCGAGATGTAATATCTGCTACTTGTGGTGTGCATGTTTAATCACAGAGACAACACCTCCCCCTACAAAAAAAGTAGTAAGTAACATGCTCAGCCAAGACAAAGCACAAATGAGAATCTGATCACCAACTGACTTCCCTACCCGCACTGCCACCCCAAGATGACAGCTGGAGGAAGGCCACTTTGAGAAGAGGGGCCTCAATCCTTGCACATCCTGCTGCCATGAGAAATACCTATCGGGGTGCTGTGATGCAGTGGGTTAAGCCTCCACCTGCAGTACTGGCATGCTATATGGGCAAATCCCAGCTGTTCTGCTTCCAATCCAGCTCCCTGCTAATTACCTGGGAAAGCAGCAGAAGATGGCTCAAGACCTTAGGGCCCTGCACCCACATGAGAGACCCGGATAAAGCTCCTTACTCCTGACTTCTGCCTGACCATTGTACTATAACGAGCCGAGAGAGGGTGGGTGCCATTTTGGATACACGTAACAGCTACGCCTGCTTATGTCCACGTGCCAGCAACCAGCAAAGAGGAGATGCTTGAGTATGGCTGGGAGAACTGACGGGGGGCTGGGTGCTTGTGACTGTGGGAGGCTTGTGTGCCAGGACTATGAAAACACTGAGGCTGAATGGGAGGGCACAGGTTATGGCTGTCATTGTGGGCAGCTCCACATGCTCAGGGTTCCCTGATTCCCTGGTGAGGGTCATTGCTGCAGTATTCATGCTTACACAGAGGATTGCACAGATCCTGTGTGTCGTTTTTGTGGCAGGGTGGAAAAATATTGTATACACTGGGGCTAGTGCCCAGGCACTGGTCTCCTGTGAGGAGAGGAGATGAGTGTGAGACTATGACAACAGAGCAGAACAAACCTCCCCTCTGATTAAAAAAAAAAAGGAGATTTACCATGCTCAACCTGGGTGTCATCTTGGACACTTCCTTCTCCCAGGAACACTGAACAGAGCTTCCTGGCCACACCTACCACATGCTTAAAAGCGGACACTCCATTAAACCATTGGATATATAGTCCAAAGATAATGCCATCACAGGGAAAAAACAAAAACAAAAACAAAACAAAACAAAAAAGAAACCAACAAGTATCTCCACAAATGCTGAATAATAAACATAGCAATTCAAGAAACAAGAATAAGGAAGACAACATGATGCCCCCCCCCAAAAAAATGCAACACTTCAACATGACAATGTAAAGATGAAGAGATTGAAGAAAAATCAGAAATGGAATTGAAAAAAAAATTGATCATAGGATTACTTAGAAGTAATAGAAGCAAATCCATAAACGAATGAAATCCATACATGACATGAAAGAAAATTTCTCCCTTGAAATTGAGATCTTAAAGAGAAATCAAAATGAAATATTAGAAATGATGGGGGCTGGCGCCGTGGCTCAATAGGCTAATCCTCCACCTAGCGGTGCCGGCACACCGGTTCTAGTCCCAGTCAGGGCGCTGGATTCTGTCCCAGTTGCCCCTCTTTCAGGCCAGCTCTCTGCTGTGGCCAGGGAGTGCAGTGGAGGATGGCCCAAGTGCTTGGGCCCTGCACCCCATGGGAGACCAGGAGAAGCACCTGGCTCCTGACATTGGATCAGCGCGGTGCGCCAGCCGCAGCGCGCCAGCCGCAGTGCACCAGCCGCAGTGGCCACTAGAGGGTGAACCGACGGCAAAGGAAGATCTTTCCCTCTGTCTCTCTCTCTTTCACTGTCCACTCTGCCTGTCAAAAAAAAAAAAAAAAAGAAAAGAAAAGAAAAAGAAAAAGAAATGATGGGGCCAGTGCTGTGGCATAGTGGGTAGGGCCACCACCTGCAGTGCTGGCATCCCATATGGGTGCCAGTTTGAGTCCTGGCTGCTCCACTTCCAATCCAGCTCTCTGCTTTGGCCTGGGAAAACAGTAGAGGATGGCCCAAGTCCTTGGGCCCCTGTACCCACATGGGAGACCAGAAGAGGCTCCTGGCTCCTGGCTTCAGATTGGCTCAGCTCCAGCCGTTGCAGCCAATTGGGGAGTGAACCAGCAGATGGAGGACCTCTGTCTGTCTGTCTGTCTGTCTCTCTCCTTCTATCTCTGTGTAACTCTGACTTTCAAATAAATAAATAAATCTTTTAAAAAGAGAAATATTAGAAATTAAAGAATTCAATAGAGCAAATAAAAAATGTATGGTGGAAAGCCTTAACAACAGATTCAGTGGAGGAGAAGAAAGAATATCTGAGTTAGAAGACGAATCACTGGAAATTTTACAGTAAGACCAAAAAAACAAAAAAAAAAAAAAAAGGAAGAAGAAATTAGAAAACTAAAAAATAGTGTTGCAGATCTTTGGGATGCTATCAAATGACCCAACATATGGGTCTTGGGAATTCCTGAAGGCACGGGAAGAGATAATTAATTATAAGGCCTTTTTAGTGAAGTAATTACAGAAAACTTTTCTAATTTTAGAAAGAAAGGGACATCCAAGGATAGGAAGCACATAGAACTCCTAATAGACATGACCAGAAGATCTTTACCACAACACATTATAGTCAAACTCTCCACAGTAAAACGTAAAGAAAATTTTAAAATGTTAAGGAAAGAAACTCCAGATTACATTCAGAGGATCTCCAGCTAACTTCTCATCAGAAACCCTATAGGCTAGGAGATAATGCCAAGATATATTTCATGTCTTAAAAGAAAAAAATCTGACAACCCAGGATATCACATCCTGCAAAGCTCTCATTTATGAATGAAAGTGAAGTAAAGACCTTCCATAATAAACAGAAATTGAATTTGTCACCACCCATCAAGACTTACCAAAGATGCTTAAGGATGTGCTACACACAGAAACACAGAAACACGATCATCACTACAAAAGAAGGTGAAAGCAGAAAATCTCCCAGTAAAAGTACAAAGGAAATTCAAAGTAAGCAATAGGAATATTTATGGGAAAATGGTGGGGCAAAGTCATTACTTATCAATAGTCACCTTGAATGTAAATGTCCTCAACTCTACAGTTAAAGATACAAACTGGCAGAATGGACTGAAAAACAGAACCCATCTATTTGCTGCCTACAGGAGACACATCTCACCAACAAAGATACATGCAGACTAAAGGTGAAAGGATGTAAAAAGTTATTCCATACTAACAATACCAAAAAAGAGCTGGTAGCCATCCTAATATCAGACAAAATAGACTTTAACACAAAAACTGTTAAAACAGACAAAGAAGGGCCCTATGATATGATTAAGGGATAAATTCATCAGGACAATGTGACTGTTATACATATATATGAATCTAATTACAGGGCACCCGGCTATTTAAAAGAAATGTTAAGGGACCTAAAGGGAGACATAGATTCCAATACAATAGTAATGGGGGACTTCAGTACCTCACTTTCAGCAATGGACAGATAAACCAGGCAGAAAATCAACAAGGAAACAGCAAAGTTAACTGACACTATAGACCAAATGGACCTAACAGATATCTACAGGACTTTCCATCCTATAGTCGTATAATACACATTCTTCTAACCAGTATATTGAACTTTTTTCTAGGATTGGCCACATGCTAGACCATAAAGCAAGTCTCAGAAAATTCAAACAAATCGAAATCATACCATGCATCTTCACTGACCGCAATGGAATGAAGCTGGAAATCAACAACTCAGGAATCACTAGAACATGTGTAAACACATGGAGACTAAACAACATGCTCTTGAATGAACAGTGGATCACTAGGAAATCAAAAGAGAAATGAAAAAATTTCTGGAAACAGATGAAGACAACAAAAGTTGTCAAACATATCAAAGTTTATGGTGAGGGGCAGTGCTGTGGAGTAGCAGGTAAAGTTGCCACCTGTGATTCTGGCATCCCATATGGACACTGGCTTGAGTCCCAGCTATTTCCCTCCTGATCCAGCTCTCTGCTGTGGCCTGGGAAAGCAGTGGAAGATGGCCAAAGTACTTGGTTCCCTACATCTGTGTGGGAGACCCAGAAACAGCTCCTGGCTTCAGATCCAAGCAGCTCGGATCATTACAGCCATTTAGAGAGTGAACCAGTGGATGGAAGACCTCTCTATCTTGGCATCTGCCTCTCTGTAACTCTGCCTTTCAAATAAATAAATAAATCTTTTAAAAAATGTATGGGACACAGCTAAAGCAGTTTTAAGAGGGAAAGTTTATAGCAATTGGTGTCTACATCAAGAAACTGGAAAGGCACCAAATAAATGAACTATCAATGTATCTCAAGGACCAAGAAAAATAACAGCAAACAACCCAAAACCAGTAGGAGAAAAGAAACAATTAAAATTAGAGAAGAAATAAACAAAATTGAAGCCAAAAAAGCAATACAAAAGATCAGCAAAATTAAGTGCTGGTTTTTTTAAAAAAATAAACAAAACTGGCCGGCACTGCAGCTCAATAGGCTAATCCTCTGCCTGCGGCGCCGGCACACCGGTTCTAGTCCCATTTGGGGCTCCGGTTCTGTCCCGGCTGCTCCTCTTCCAGGCCAGCTCTCTGCTGTGGCCCGGGAGTGCAGTGGAGGATGGCCCAAGTGCTTGGGCCTGCAACCACATGGGAGACCAGGAGAAGCACCTGGCTCCTGGCTTTGGATCAGTGCAGTGCGCCGGCTGCAGCGTGCCGGCTGCAGTGCGCCGGCCGCAGAGGCCATTTGAGGGGTGAACCAACAGAAAAGGAAGACCTTTCTCTGTATCTCTCTCTCACTGTCCACTCTGCCTGTCAAAAAAATAAATAAATAAACAAAATTGACACATCCTTGGCCCAACTAACCAAAAAAAAAATAAAAAAATAAAAAAAAGACCCAAATCAATAAAATTAGAGATGAAAAAGGAAATGTAACAATAGATACAACAGAAATAAAAAGAATCATTAGAAATTACTGCAAAGGGCTGTTTGCCAACAAAGTGGGAAACCTAGAAGAAATGGATAGATTTCCTGAACACATACAACCTACCTAAATTGAGCTGTAAAGACACAGAAAACCTAAATAGACCAATAACCAAGATGGAAATTGAATCAGTAATAAGGACCCTCCCAACAAAGAAAAGCCAAGGACCTGCTGGATTCACTGCTGAATTTTACCAGATATTTGAAGAAGGACTAACTCCAAGTCTTCTCAAGCTATTAAAAAAATAAAAAGGGAGCGAATTTTCCCAAACCCTATCTATTTGGCCAGCATCAGCTTGATTCCTAAACCTGTAAGATACAACAGAGAAAGAGAACTACAGACCAATTTTCCTGATGAATATAGACACTAAAACACTCAACAAAATACTAGCCAATCGAATCCAACAATGCATCAGAAAAATCATACACCTGTACCAAGTGGAATTTGTCCTTGATATGCAGGGATAATTCAACATTTGCAAATCAATCAATGTGATACATCACATCAACAAATTGAAGCACAAAAACTATATGATTATCTCAATAGATTCAGAGAAAGTATTTGATAAAACACAACACACTTTCATAATGAAAACTCTAAGCAAATTGAGTATAGAAGGATCATTCCTCAACACAATCAAGGCAATTTATGACAAACCCAGTGTCATATTGAATGGGGAAAAGTTGGAAGTATTCCCACTGAGATCTGGAGCCAGACAAAAATGCCCACTCTCACCATCGCTATTCAATATAGTCCTGGAAATTTTAGCTAGAGTCATTAGGAAAAAAAAAATCAAAAGGACACAAATTTGGAAGGATAAAGTCAAATTATCCCTGTTTGCAGATGACATGATTCTATATATATATATACATATATATATAGTGATTATATATATATATAGTGATTATATATATATATATGAGATCCAAAAGACTTCTACTAAGAGATTATTGGAACTCATAGGAGAGTTATTGAAGTGGCAAGATGTAAAACCAACACACAAAAATCAATAGACTTTATATGCAGAGATGATGTCACAGCTGAGAAAGAACTTCTAAGATTAATCCCATTCACAATTGCTACAAAAAAAAACTAATACCTTGGAATAAATTTAACCAAGGATATCAAAGATCTCTATCATGAGAACTACAAAACATTAAAGAAAGAAATAGAAGATAAAAAAGGTAAAATCTTTCATGTTCATGGATTAGAAGAATCAATATCATCAAAATGTCCATATTACAAAAAGCAAGGTATAGATTCAATGTGATACCAATCAAAATACCAAGAACATTCTTCTCAGATATAGAAAAAATGATGCTTGGATTCATATGGAAACACAGGAGACCAAGAATAGCTAAAAAAATCTTATACAACACAAAGAAAGCCAGAGTCATCACAATACCAGATTTCAAGACATACTATGGGGCAGTTATAATCAAAACAGCCTGATACTAGTACAAAAATGGATAGCCAGAGCAACGGAACAGACTATAAATGCCGGAGAGCAATCCATGCTTCTACAACCAACTTACCTTTGACAAAAGAGCTACAATCAATTCCTGGAGCAAGGATAGTCTCTTCAACAAATGGTGCTTGGAAAACTGGATCTCCACGTGCAACAGTATGAAGCAAGACTTCTACCTTACACCTTACACAAAAATCTACTCAAAATGCATTAAAGACCTAAATCTACAATCCTATACCATAAAATTATTACAGAACATTGGGGAACCCTTCAAGACATTGGCATAGGCAAAGAGTTCTTGGAAAAGACTCCAGACGCACAGGAAATGAATGTCAAAATTGACAAATGGGATTACATGAAATTGAGAATCTTCCACACTGCAAAAGAAACACTCAGCAAAGTGAAGAGGCAACTGACAGAATGGGAGAAATTATTTGTAAACTATGCAACTGATAAAGGGTTAATAACCAGAATATATAAAGAGATCAAGAAACTCCACAACAACAAAACAAACAACCAAGTTAAGAAATGGATTTAAACAGGCATTTTTCAAAAAGAAGAAATCCAAATGGCCAATAAACACATGAAAAAATGCTCAGGATTACTAGCCATCAGGGAAATGCAAATCAAAACCACAATGAGATTTCACCTCACCCCTGTTACAATGGCTTTCATACAGAAATCAAGAGGCCGGCACCATGGCTTACTTGGTTAATCCAACGCCTGCGGTACCAGCATCCAATATGGGCACCGGGTTCTAGTCCCGGCTGCCTCTCTTCCAGTCCAGCTCTCTGCTGTGACCTGGGAAGGCAGTGGAGGATGGCCCAAGTGCTTGGGCCCCTGCACCCACATGGGAGAACAGGAATAAGCACCTGGCTCCTAGCTTCAGATCGGCATAGCACACAGGCCATAGCGGTCATTTGGGAGGTGAACCAATGGAAGGAAGACCTTTCTCTCTGTCTCTCTGTCTCTCTCTCTCTCTCTCACTCACTAACTCTACCTGTCAAATTAAAAAGAAAACAACAAGTGCTGGCAAGGATGTAGGGGAAAAGGTACCCTAATCCACTGTTGGTAGGAATGTAAATTGATAAAGCCACTATGGAAGACAGTATGGAGATAACTCAGAAATATAAACATAGACCTACCATATAACCCAAGGGAAATGAAATCAGCATATGAAAGAGTTATCTGTACCCTCATGTTCATTGTAGCTCAATTCACAATAGCCAAGATATGGAATCAACCCAAATGCCCATCAAATGAAACCTAAATAAAGAAATTATGGGATATGTGTACCATGAAATATTACACAGCAGTTAAAAAAATGAAATCTGGTCATTTGAAATGGATGAAACTGGAAAACATCATACTTAGCGAAATAAGTCAGTCCCAAAAAGGACAAATACCATATGTTATCTATGATAACTAATAAAGCACCTAAAAGACAATCCATAGATGTGAAATTGACACTTTGAGAAGCAATGACTTTGAATAGCCCTTGTCTTGATTGTTGAGGAAGTTTTATTTTTTCATACTATTTGTGATCCTTTAACATAGGTAATCATATGGATTTGAAGTTAAGTGAAAATAGATCTTAGTAAAAAATAAGAATGGGAATAGGAGAGGGATGAGGAAGAGGGGTGGGAAAGTAGGTGGGAGGGTGGGTATAGTGGGAAGAATTATCATTTTCTTAAATTTATAATTATGAAAAAATGAAAAATAAATAATTTTTTAAATATTAGTTTTTGTTATTTTCCTATCCAATTAATTACTTAAGGTAGTTAGTAATAATTTCACTTATGTAATGACAAAAATACCTTTAATGTTCTTATCTCAATAAATGTTTGAGTTAATTTAAAGGAAAATGTTAAGTCAATACTAGTACAGGAAGTAATATTTCAAAGATGATATATGAATGATCAAAGTCTGGAAAATTTTGGCCTACCATGTTATTTTTAACAGGTCAGAATGATCTATTTTACCACTTTTCTAATGTTGATCTGCTAATTTGTGTTTTATTATAAACAATGCTTTAAAGCACCTCTTGTAGGGCCAGTGTTGTGTCACAGCAGGTTAAGCCACCACTCATGACATGACCATCACATATTAGAGTGCCAGTTCAAGTCTCAGCTGCTCTGCTTCCAATCTAGCTTCCTGCTAATGTGCCTGAGAAGGCACTGGATAATGGTCCAAGTACTTGGGCTCCTGCCACTGATGTGGAAGACCTGGACAGAGTTCCAGGCTCCTGGCTTTGACCCTGGCCTAGTTGTGGCTATTGTGGGCATTTGGGGAGTGAACCAGCTGATGGAAGATCTCTGTCTGTCTCTTCTTCTCTCTGTTGCTCTACCTTTCAAATACATTCATTCATCCATATGTCAGTTTATGAAGAACCTCTTGTAGCTAAATATTGTTCTCATCCATAACAGTTCCCTTAGGATAATTCGCAGAGGTGGAATTGTTAAGTAGAAGAGTGACAAGTAGATTATTTCAGAGTTGGAAATTAGTGTTCATTAATCATTTCTTAAATTTTTATGAAGACATTTAGGAGGTAATTAAAACAGTATTTATGGCCCATGAGAATAATTTTTCTTCATTACTCAAAGGATTGCTTCACACAGCTGCCTTCAAATGTGTTCTGGGACCAAACAACAATTCCTTCTACCCTGGGGAAGCCTTGTGGTGGAGAAAATGCTGCCTTGGAAGATCCAGTGTGGAATTCATGCTAACCTTTCCACTTCATTAGTTTTGAGATCTTGTGCAAGTTGCAACTTCTCTAAACCATAATTTTCTCATCTATAAAACTGTGCTTAAAAGTAATGTACTTTTTGCTCCATCATCAAGATGTGAAGATGAAATGAAATGATATATGTGAAAACAACTTATAAATGAAGCAGTATAGAACATGTTCATCACTGGTATTGAATGTTCCTCACCTAAGAGATTCTGAAAGTTCCACTGATTTCACAGACACAGGGCACCTCGTGCAACGTGGATAATTTTTTCAGTACCATAAGGGATAAGAGAAAAAGTGAAGGCGACAAAAGAGAAAAGAGCTCAATTCTAATGAGAACTTCCTTGTCTACAGATTGTTCCTTCCTGTCCCCTCCTCTGTAAACACTAGAGCATGATAGGGTGTTGAAGTCAACATGAATTCTGGGCTCTTATTTGAGCTTTGTTGCTTATCAAACCCCAGGGAAAACGGTGGTTACTCAGAAGTCACATTACTGGTTAATCTAGAATCAGTCTGATGGCTCAGGGTTCCTGAGACCGCACTAGGACCAGAGCCAGCTCTTCCTGGCAGAAAACTTAATAATCTTCAATGGAGACTGTTCTCCCCACGTAGTGCTCATAACCCAAAGGGTCCCTTGTGAGTGGATCGAGGTAAACATTGTCTGATGAGTTGCCTACCAGAAAACCTTGCTGTTGACAAAACCCGGACAGAGCAGTGTGCAAGTGCAGTGTGGGCAGAAGCAAGGGCAAACACTGAGGGCCTCTGGGCTCTGGCGTCAGCTCTGCTCCACCCCACCCACATTCCAGCCACTCTTCCTAGACCCAGTTGAGTCCTCTATGGAAAGATTTGTCTTCTAGATCCCCATTTTCCACCGCCCTGATCCTTCCGGGGTGGGGGTTTGCATCAACATTAAATAATAATGATGGGACAGTGGCTACAGAACATCTCTGGAATCCCAAGATCAGTGGGGGGAAGGAGGGCCTCAGTGTCCCCATCTGTAAAGTAAGGGAGTTAGATGAGAACTGAGTCACTCGGTGATCTCCAAGGTCTCTCCGCACAGGAAGACCTCACAATTCTGCAGGTTCGTTTATGATCTGCCCAGGTACTCTTGCTTGTGAACCTCATCAAGGTTTTGAGTGGCAGGGTAAATGGCAACCAAGGGGAAGTGCTTCCCAGGTCAGGGTCATGGGGAGCCTCAGCTGAACTGTGGGAAGGAGCAAGGATTCCACTCTGTGACATCACAGTGTCCAGCCCAGGCCTGATTTGACTCGTGAGCAGGACGAGTAACAGGAGGGTCAGTAACTGACAGGAGAGGTGGAACACTTCCGGAAGGAGCTCACAGGGGTCACCAGCCATGTCTCTGGTTCAGGTAGGTGAGACTTGTGAGGCTCAGAACAGAACTTGCTGGTGTCTAAAAAAGAAGAAAGGTCCACAAGGTGAGAAGGAACAGTATGGGCAGAGACAATGCCCCTGCTACATCAGGGTGATGTCAAGTTTCAAAAGGGCAGAAGAAATGCCAAAGGCAGCGCCAGCAGAGGCAGATCTGGAGCACATCTTCCGGAAGCCTCCTGGTCAGGGAGCTGGGCCATGAGGTCATTTCCAAGGCTCTTAGCCCCTTGCTCGCCTCTTCCCAACCCACCGGGAAAATGCAGAAGGCACAGGGACCTCAAGCATTAGGTGCAAAACTAGTTGCTACAGTCGTCCACATGTGTTGCCTGGTGGTACTCTTCTCTCTGGCTGTTTTTCTTTCTAATAGTTCCTCCCCAGAATAACAGAGAAGAGTAAACTAAACAAAAATAAGCTAACTGAGAGAAGTATTTTAGTAGAAGGTTGTACAAAAAATACAAACAAAAGTAACAAAGAGAGGAGAGAGAAAAAAATGTATTCTGCGTTAGCAATCAAGATTGCCTCTAAAGTCTAGTTGGGGCATTTCAAGGTTTAAAAGGCAAAAGGCTGCCCCCTCCAAAGAGTGAAAGACAAGGGCCTTAAGGTTGAGAAGTGAAGCCAAACAGCTCAGCTGCAGCCAGCTGCAGCTCCTCCCCCTCCGAGGAACGCGCCAGAGAAATCATCACTGGGGATCGGACGGTTCTGTTTTCTTTACCTTGCCTTGGGGTTTTGGCTTCTCAAGTATTTGTTTCTTCCTGGAGTCTTGGGGCCCTGAGAGGCTCCGGGTGACGGCAAATAGCTGCTCTGTTTACCAGCAGGGTGGAGCGCAGGGTGGGTGCCAGGCCCTGACTCATCCCCATGTGGACTCCCTTGGATCTGAGCACACGGAGACCCCCAGAGTCACAGCACACAGACACTGGCCTGCAGGATCACACAGCTCAGTGCTGTGCTCCCACGGCGGAGGCAGAAGCGCAATATTCTGACAGGTTGATCAGTTACCCACAGGGGACTCCACATGGCCATGGAGAAGCCAAGGAGGGGACACAGTTTGAATGGTCTTTGGCCTTCATCACACAACATGAATAAATATATCACAGCAGTAAAGCCAAGACTCTCACACTCTATAAAAGTAATAACCCAAAGTGTGCAAACATCAGAGATCCAAATGAAAACAGAATGTACTGCACATTAACTTTATAACATATGTTCAACTTCCACCTAGAAAAGTCACTAGGATTTGCACCATTGGATTGTGATCCAATCTCTTAAGACCCTTAGAATTAAAATCTCATTGGTCATTTTTATATTTCATTTATTTTAAAGTCATTGAAAACTAAGTTTAGGCTTAACCCAAAATAATATCCACAAAATACAGAACATCCTAGGTCATCTACATTTGCATTACTGACTGTAATATCCTCTGATCACTGTGTTAGTCACATATGCCAGAAGTTTAGAGTTGGAGGAGAATGAAGAGGTCATTCATCCTAACATCTTCATTTCCAGAAGACAGAATAAAGAAGTTAAGAATCTTGGCAAAGGGTGTCCAGCTAGTTAGTGTTGGGCCTAAAGCTTAAGTCTTCTCACCTCCAACCTGGTGACCTCTCCAATATAGGCTGCCCCTGATTCACGTTAAATGGATTTATTGACTCATATTTGAATTAGCTCTTTTAATTTAGAATGTTACAAGATAAGGAAATCTCATTTTGTCACCTTGATGTGATCCTTGGTCAGTGCAGATACTCTCTGCGTAAAACACCACCTGCCACAGCTCTCCTCCCCTTCTGCGGTTCTCAACAACAAGCTTTAGTCCAGGTTGAGCAAAGGGACCTGTGCAACATCCAAAATGCTGAGATAACAATGGGAACAAATCCGGGAAATTCACATCGCCAATGAATCTGAAATTTTGAGCCTGTGCATTCCCTGAGCACAAGTACTCAGGGTTTTTCCAATTTAATCAATCGCAAACGTATTAATATTGGCCCAAAGAGCCAAATTCTGAGGGAAAATGAAATGAAAAGAATTGTTTGCTATACATGTAGCCCTAATTTGTCATGGTTACAACTCCATAACTCACCATAGAGAGGTTTGATGAAAATTTTCTAGTTCATTAAACTTAAAAAGTATATTCCCTGGAAAGATCTTCTGTATATTTCTGGTTTTCCATGCAGATTGTCTTTAATAAAAGAGAATGATAAAATGACTACCAACAAGAAGGAACATTAAACAGGGCTGTGGTCACATCTTTCAGCTTCCACAATAATTTCAAGAGTTGTGTAATATTGAGTGATTTTGCACATACTACAGCAGGAGAAAGCTAATTGTGGGAAATGGAGAAATAAAAAGAGCTTTAGTTCCAGATTCTTCACTGTGGTTTTGAAGTTTCACTTTGTCCAGTGAACTGAAACACATAGGTATGCCAAGCAAACTTCTGATATGTTTGCCTTCAAATTACTGGAGGGGATGCCGCCTGACAAGTCTCATTTAAGAGGCTTGGAAGCAGAAAAAAAAGAAGAAGAAATAAAAGAAAGCTCTTTCCAGACATCCTGAGAAACTAGACTCTCTCTTGCTGCCACCACCTGGCTTGCCTAGGCATCTGATCACCCCAGGACCTCTGACACATGTAGGACACACCCCTTCACCCCAACCCCACCCCCATGCCCACTCTTAGGAATTGTGCAACAGGGCCTTTGTAACCCGAGCCTGTGAAGTCTGCAAAGGAATGTGACCCAGAGCCAATGGGCGGTGGTGCCACCAGGGCCGCCCTGGAGTTCTCCTGCTGTTTACCCCAGCGCCTCTTGGGAACCTCCAAGGGGAAAAGTCTGTTTTAAAATGGGTAGAGGAATCCAGTGGTGGCAGAGTTCTGAAGCAAGCACAGCAGTGCCTTTCCTGTCTTTGCCACCCCTTGGGGCACGTTTCATGGAGAGAACCCCACCCACGTTCCAGCCACTCTTCCTAGACCCAGTTGAGTCCTCTATGGAAAGATTTGTCTTCTAGATCCCCATATTCCACCGCCCTGATCCTTCCAGGGTGGGGGTTTGCATCAACATTAAATAATAATGATGGGACAGTGGCTGCAGAACAACTCTGGAATCCCAAGATCAGATCCCGTGGTGTCCATCAACTCGCAACACAAAACCAGTTTCCCTTTCCCCACCTCCCCACAGACACCTTCTCCATCATGACAAGTGCACAATCTGGCCAACATACACTTGGTGTGGTTCCACCTCTTTTGCCTGGGAAATAGGGTCATGAGCTGAGTCAAGACTCTCCTTTTATGTTACCCAAATATCAGCATGGCTGGGCAAATGGAACTCTACCTAATTGGACCATTACACAAAGTATGTGTGTATCAAAGAATCACATGGCACCCCAGAAATACATACAATTACTATGTGTCAATTAAATGTTACAAAATAAATACAAGTGAAAGACTTACCCCCAATCAAACAATTGAGTGCTTTATTTGACTACTGAGTGCAATGAACTATGAAGGACAAGGGTTGTATTATATTTCACCAATATTGTTATAAACTATAAAAGCTGTCCCAGGTAAATGGACTTTTTAATCAGTTGCAAAAATAACTTAACCTGGGACCAGGTGCTGTGACAGCAGCAAAATGAAGGGTTCGGCTAGGAAGACAACATGTGCACCTGTGAAGAGTTCAAAGCAAAGAAGGAATTCCCATAACTATGTGAAAAATGTGCCCCAGGAGCTCAAGCAGAGAGGAAGCCAAGTTGTCTGGACCACTGGGTTGCTCATGCACCTTGGATCTGGGAAGAATCTTGAAGGAAGAGAAACAGAAGTGATTGACTGTCTGACTGACACAAGCTGAGGAGGAAAACACTCTGTGAGTGAAAATTTTGGCCCTGGTACAACAGGTCTTCTCCCACTCAGAGACTTTATGTCCATTCTGTGCTTTCACAACTCGCTCCTTGCATGCAAAGCAAACAATTTTCATCGCTTTGTTGGAACATGGAAAACAGGAGTCATGGAAACACACAGGAACCAGGAAGGATGAGCTGGACTCCAGCAGATGGCCTCTGTCACCAGGGTTGTGTCAGGGTTCAACTCTGCACTCCCTGGACTTACACCCTGAAGTCAGCATGTTCCAGATCTTACTCATTTGCTCCCCCTAAGCCTGCTCTGCTTTGGTGGTTCTCATCTCAGCCAGTGACCTCACCACACTCCCAGTCTGTCTCTCTTTCCACCTGCATTCGGTCCCCAGAGCGAGGACTCCTTCCAGTTTGCCACAGACTGCCACCCAGTCCAGGTCTCGTTATCATGCTCTAAGATCACCACTCATTGCCGCAACCCCATTGCTCTTCACTCTGGCAGATCAGATACTGTCCTCCCCAGCTTAAAAGCCAGTTTTGCTTTCCTATTGTTTACGAAATGAGGACTGAATTCCTGTATTTGCCTTTTGAGGCCCCACACCTGCTCTAGCTGCAGGCAGATACACCTCTCTGCTGGACAACCCATTCACTTGTCCTTCCCACACCTTCTGCCCTGCATGGACCCATCTGCTTTTCGTTGTCCAGCCTGCTCGGTATTTTCTTATCTCCATGGTCTTACTCATGCAATTTCTTATCTTTTCTGAAAGCTGAACATCTAATGTAGCTCCTCCAGGGACCACTGCTTTCTTCTCTCTGCTTTCCACCTCCATTATTTATGACACTTTCCTCACATTCTTATCAGTTATGACCCCTATGACCCTGAAAGATTGAGTCAAGTGGGACCGGAAGACCAGGGTGAAGGGTGTAGACATTGAGTCTGAGTGGACAGAAGGAACTGGTAAGAGATTGTGCTGGAGAAGGAGACAAGGGGTTATGTCTGAGTGGCTGATCTCCCTAAGGAACTGGATTTGTAGCTTCAGATCCATGGGCAGGCTTGAAGGATTATAAGTAGGGCAGTGATACAATAATATTTGTGTTTTAAAATACAGTGCATAGAGAACAGATGGAAATGGAGAAAAAATGGAAGAAAGGACTATCAGGAGGTTGGCAGGGTAAACCAAAGGGATGATGAACTTGATCTAGGATGATGACGGTGGGAAGACAGCAAGGTCATAGATCTGAGAGAGTTTCAAAAGGAGACTTGATAGTGCTGGTTGACTGGTCAGGCATGGATCACACAGAGTCAGTGAAGGAAGACACCCAGGTTTCTAGGAGGGCCCATTTTGCTTCCTGCGATTAACCACTGAAGAGACTGGATTTTATCCTGTAGGAAACAGGAAGGAACAAGGATTTCTTGCCTTAGATAAACCCCCATTTTGAGAAGAGAACATTGGAAGAGGTGTGGAGGGCCTGGGAAGGGGAGGGCTGGTCGCAGATAAATCAGAGGGCAACCACCATTGAAGAGGTATTTAAAGCTGGTGGCATCACTCCTCAAAGCAGTGGGCCCATCTCAGCCCTGGTGCTCCTGCCCCAGACATAGTCTCATGAAAAAAAAAATACTGTTTTAATTGAAATATTAATAGTGCACACAAAAAAATAAATCATAAATAAATACATAGAATTCTCTCTCCCATCCCAGACTCCTGTCCTCCCCCTCCAGGACCTTTGTAGGTTTTAAGTCCTAATGTTTTTCTATGCGTACACAAAGATATCCAAGTCTGCACTTCACATTCCGTCTCCCTGATCTGTGTGTGTGTGTTTACATAGTTCTACTCACTTTTTACCTGAGATCACCGTAATACTCTTCTATGCCTTGCTTTTTTTTAAATCATATTTTTATCCTAATTTTTATATCAACTCTCAGAGATCTGCTTCGTTCTTTTAGATGTCTGCAGTGGATATACCTATATACTCTGCCCCCTTTATTTCATAAGCCCTTTCTATCAATGAAAACTTAAGTCAAACTTGGTTTTCAAAGTGCTCCTGCTTATCCTTATCTTGTCTCCAATCCTCAGCTTCCAGTGGGCTTACTACTTTAAACCATTTGCCAGTCTTGCTCTGGGTCACATGTTCTTTTACCTTTTCCACATAGATCAAAGAAGCAGAAGATCTCCCTCTGAAGCCTGGGAGTTTAAAGAGTCCAGTGTCTTCCTCCCTGTGGAATCAACCATGATCACAACATCAGTTTCGCTTGCCAGATCCATATTCCTTGAGCAACAGATCAACCAATCTTTTCTTTAAATTTGTGAGATGTATTTTCCAAACTCCTGTATTCATGCCACTAAGCCAAAGACATTCTAAACTAACTATGCCAAAGACATTATAAACTAAAACAGATCACACCCCCCTACTGCCACGCAGAGACTGGTTCATTTCAAGTCAGAATTAAATTAAATAGTAGGGATTTTCCCTCCTTCTCTGAGATGAAACTTTCAGTGAGGCTGGTCAGAGCTCCTCAGTCACGTTGCTTTTTAGAAGATATTTCCAACGGATGTGGGGCCTGGATCTCACTCGTTTGTCAGTCTCCAGGCCACCTAGACATTCACTACATCTGGTGAACACACAACCGTGCCTATCAGTACTGCTGTTGGTAATATGCCAGATATTTTTTCAAAAAAATGTTGGGCATTTAATCCTCTGTTGCTCCTAGTATACACGGTAATGGACTCTTTCTTCCTCCCTAACTTGGATTTCTGTTGAAAGCCTTCACTAGGAGATGAGTCTTCTGTCAACCAGATCATCTGTTAGTTCTCATAGACTTTCTGGTATTCCTTGCCGGGTGGCTGGTGTCTGTTATCCAAAGCCATCACCAGAAAGCCAGTCTTGTTCTTTGACACCATCCTGAGCCAATCTACTTTCTACACCTTCCTCTCAAAGTCATGGCCTGTACAAGAGCAGACAAACACCACCTGGGGCCCTATGTCCTTTATTCATTCCTAGAAATGTAAAGGAATTGAACTCATGGCTTCTTCTGAATAGGTCTTTTCTTTCATTGTGAATCATCTTTTTTTAAAAAAAAAATTTATTTATTTATTTGAACGTCAGAGTTACACAGAGAGAAGGAGAGGCAGAGAGAGAGAGAGAGAGAGAGAGAGAGGTCTTCCATCCACTGGTTTACCCCCCAGTTAGCCACAATGGCCAGAGCTGTGCAGATCTGAAGCCAGGAGCCAGAAGTTTCTTCCAGGTCTCCCATGTGGGTACAGGGCCATCTTCTTGGGCCATCTTCTACTGCTTTCCTAGGCCATAGCAGAGAACTGGATTGGAAGTAGAGCAGCCAGGAGTCAAACAGGCACCCATATGGGATGCCAGCACTGCAGTCGGCAGCTTCACCTGCTATGCCACAGTGCCAGCCCCCCTTGTGAATCATTGAAGGCACCCACATGTCACAGGAACCAGCTCATCTGCAGCCTGATCCATCTAGATGGAGTTGGTCTGTCCCTAACCTGCTACTACTGGCCCTCTTCCCCCACCCCACCCCTGCTGGTAAGTGGATGCCCCCCTTCCAGTGTAGGAAGCCTCCTCCTCCCATAGTCCTTGCTCATCATCCTGCCCTTTTGTGGCAAGGTCTTTCTTATCCAACCTCTTGGGGATGCGCACAGTCCTTCTCCCTTCTGCCTGGAATCCTCTTCATGGCGTCCCCTGGGTCTACGCTTTTGGGAGCCCTCTGCCACCTCTATAAGCTTCAAAGAGAGGCTACTGGTGAGTGATTTCTTCACCCACTTAACAGAGAGTCAGGTTTGCATTCCAAAGGTTTCGTCATAGTTAAGGAATGGTAAAACTCATAGCACAAATAATGTGATTCTCAAGTTTCAGAGAGCTAAACAAATAGAAGGTAATTATCAACATAAATCTAAAAATGTCTTTCCTAGAGTTTAAAGTAATAACATGCTCACAGTTGATACACGGATGCATAAGTGTTGCTATAAATGTTGATGTTAGAAGATCAGATACACTTTCTGAAAGCACAGCATGAATAGCAAGTGCCATTTAGGCCGCTTTTGAGCCACATAATTTCAATCAGTTTTACGTGGTAGTTTTTCAGAGAATAAAACCAGAGGATGTGTTTCTTTTTTTTTTTTTTTTTTTTTTTTGACAGGCAGAGTGGACAGTGAGAGAGAGAGACAGAGAGAAAGGTCTTCCTTTGCCGTTGGTTCACCCTCCAATGGCCGCTGCAGCCGGTGCTTCTCGCTGATCCGAAGCCAGGAGCCAGGTGCTTCTCCTGGTCTCCCATGGGGTGCAGGGCCCAAGCACTCGGGCCATCCTCCACTGTACTCCTGGGCCACAGCAGAGAGCTGGCCTGGAAGAGGGGCAACCGGGACAGAATTCGGCGCCCCAACCGGGACTAGAACCCGGTGTACAGGCGCCGCAAGGTGGAGGATTAGCCAATTGGGCTGCGGCGCCGGCTGAGGATGTGTTTCTAAACAAGGAATTGACTCACATGATGATGGAGATTGACAAGTCCCAAGATCTACAATCAGCAAGTCTGAGACCCAGGAAGAGCTTTCAGTTCTAGCTGAAAGCAGAGGGGGGAAAAAAATGATGTTCCAGCTCAAAGCAGCCAGAAGAAAATTCCCTCTTATTTAGGGAAGAATCAGTCCCCTTGTTCTATGTAGGCCTTCAACTGATTAGATGAGGGCCACTCATACTAGAAGGGCAAGCTGCGTTACTCAGGCTCTTGATTCAGATATTAATCACAAATGAAACAGCCTCACAGGTGCACCAATGTGAAGTCTGACCAATGATCAGGGCACCCTATAGCCCTGCCAAGTTGACACCAAAATTAGCCATCACACCTATGTTATCAAAAGGATTTTCATTTACTCACCAGAGACCCCAGGGAGAAAGTAGTCTTTGCCCCATGTGCTCAACACCTCAAACATTCAACAAATGTTTGTACGTTTTCAACATAAAAAAACTGAAGTTCAGGCAATTGAAGGACTTTATCTAGTAGTAGCCAAGCCAAGATTCCAGCTCAGGTCTGAATGTCTGAGCTGGGTTCCTATAGCCAGTATGCTCATTGCCTCCTAGCAAGGATGCTGGGTTCCCCACAGGTCCTGCCCACCCCTACCTCCCCGGGAAGGAAGAGAGCTGAAGGTCTTAGCTTTTACTCAACACTCAGGGACCGGGAAGGCTCATTCTCATTTTCACATATGTGAACAGTTGGACTTCAGTGTTTTTCATGGATGCTGTGGTTTAACTGTGTGTTCTTCCTACCACCCCACTCTGCCTCAGGAGGGGGAGGATGACAGGGTCTCCATGGGGTTGCCATGTGTAGGGACAATCCTCAGAACCACCTAGAGTATCCTAGGTTGCCACAAGTGTTCCTGTGGACCAGTCTAATCCTGTTCCTTCCCTCCTCAATATGCCTTAAAACCAGCTGAAAATGTTTGTGCAGCAATATTCTGCAGGTGCACACTGTCTGCGGATGGACCCACGGCCAGGCCTGGGCTCCCTTCGGTTGACTCCTTGAGGCTTGATGTGTTGCTGCTCCTCAGTTTCCACTTCCACCAGCACCTGAAACAAAGCTTGCCCGATGACAAACTTTACTGGGAACCCCTACATCAGTCTTGTATGGAGGTGACTCCTCTGTTCTCTGCTCCTGCAACAGTCTCTCGTTGCTTCCCTCTGTTGTGACCACATGGTCACATTGACCAGTCCTTACAGTGCTGCCAAGTTAGCTTCGACCACAGCAACCAGCAACCTCTCATTTTCTTTCTCTCTCTCTCTCTTTTTTTTTTTTAATTTTTGTTTATTTATTTAAGAGGTAGAGTTACAGACAGTGAGAGGGAGAGACAGAGAGAAAGGTCTTCCTTCCGTTGGTTCAGTCCCCAGATGGCTACAACGGCCAGAGCTGCGCCAATCCAAAACCAAGAGCTTCTTCCCAGTCTCCCACGCGGGTGCAGGGGCCCAAGGAATTGGGCCATCCTCTACTGCTTTCCCAGGCCATAGCGGAGAGTTGGATTGGAAGAGGGGCAGCCAGGACTAGAACCAGCGCCCATATGAGATGCCAGCGCTGCAGGCGGAGGATCAACCTA
This sequence comes from Lepus europaeus, assembly GCF_033115175.1. Classification (NCBI taxonomy): domain Eukaryota; kingdom Metazoa; phylum Chordata; class Mammalia; order Lagomorpha; family Leporidae; genus Lepus; species Lepus europaeus. The sequence continues at coordinate 77,100,213 of NC_084830.1, read as the reverse complement.
CTGCGCCATGGCGCCGGCCCCACAACCTCTCATTCTCTGAAGAAGGAATCTGAGAGAAGTGCATGTGCCTTACCTGAGTCTACACAGTTAGAAGCTCAGCCATCTGTCCTCTAGTCCAGTGCTCTGGGTATCCAATAGGCATCAGTTCAGATAGGGTAGGGTGGCCTCCTGGCCTGGTCACAAGGCAGGACACCTTGGAGACAGAATTTGTCAGAGGGCATGAGCTTCTCTCAGGGCTGCATGCTTCTCAGGAAGGCCCAGGGAAGAGCTAAGATTCCTATCTGTCTACAGTTGCAGCAAGTCACTCACTTGGGGCCCATGCCCAGGGGAAGTGGCTTTGCCTGGCATCACATGTTTACAGAAAGTCAGTTCACCCATAAGTCTGAATCATTGGGTCCACCCAGGGGCCTCCTCTCTGTGATGCCCTGCAGGCTGACAGGCACTTGGGTTCTATGGAGTGATGCTTCCGGATCAGACCCCCAGCCTGAACCCCTGCATCCGGTGTCTGGTATCATTCCAGCGCTGTGAACCAGATTATAGACCTGAGGGTGAACCATTTTGCTGCAGCAAAGGACTCAAAAATACTCTACCAGGAAAATGCGCAAGGAAACACAATCTTTGCTGGCAACCACCTTCCAAAGAAAAGAAAAGAAATCGATGCTTGCTTTCAAGATCATTCCTTTTTGTGCCAAGGGTAAAGAACTGAACTTCTGGTGCTTTGCAAGTCGTAGTCTTTACTGAGAAAGCAATACACTCTGGAGAGAGGCAGAGTTTAGAAGGCGCCCGGAGGCATGGGTACTCGGCCTGGCCACCAAGGTCTCAGTGGTGCCTGAAGGCAAATCACCCACTTGTCCTGGGATTCTCTGAACCAGGAGATCTGGGTGTCTACCCAACTCTGTTAATAACTGTGTGACATTTACATGAACCTCTCTCTCTGGACCTCAGTTTCTTGGTTTATAGAATAGGAGTAACATCCGTCCTGCCTCCCTGTCCTAGTTGTCGAGTGGGGCAATGAGCCCAGGTGAAACTACTTTAACAATTGGATGCTTTCTCTATTTTTCTCCTGTGGTGTAGAATAAGAGGTTCTTTGCTGGCAGGGAGGTGGGGGAATTGAGGGAGTGGTGGGGAACAGTGAAAGATCCCACTGGGACATACAGCTCCCATGAGACTGAAGACCTTGGCTTTATGTGAGCAACATCTACCCACTGGCTGTGATGGTGGAAAGAATTAGGGATACCGACCAGGAAATAATGACAATGGTGACCCAAAAGTCTTCACTAAATGGGGAAAGGGATGAGAAAGAGGCACAGCTGGCAGATTTGGAGAGCTTGGAGTGTTAGCAAGATGTGAGGACCACGTGCCTAGGGAGTTAGCTGGCAAGGCAGACTGTGATGGGCAGAGTGTGAGCAGGAGCTCCACATCTGAGAGGTGGACACCCAGGGATCGGAGTAGGACAGGGGGCTGTAGGGAGAGTGTGCTGGCTGGGAGGGCCTGATGGGTGCCAGAAGCCCCAGGCAGATGACAGGATCAGTGCAGAGAGCGAGAGCTGATTGTGACAAGTTGTCAGACTTGGGATTTGCCCAGGGAGCACTGGGGAGCCTGTGTGTGGAAGTCTCATCAAAGGTGTGGAGGGGCAGTTGTCGAGAAGGGCTGGAGGAGAAGCTGATGCTACAGAAAACAGACATCCAGTACCTGTGCTTATGCTTAAAATTTGATGTGAATCATATATCTACCAAGGGATCATTTTGCAGATAGATAATCAAAAGTTGTCAGGTATCTTGGCCTCTATCTATCATCAGCCTATCTATGTCCTATAATGGATAACTAACTCCTTTTAGTCCTTGATATTTTTGATATGTTAGGCCCAATAGCATTCTGGAGACAGTACCAGTGCACTAGAGAAACTCATTGCTAAATTTTCAGGAACTTTGCAAGCCAGGTGTCATGTTGACAGCTTAAATTAAGCTGAGAGGGAAAAGTCAAAACAACATAGATGATGGGTTGTTGTGGCCCAGTGGGTTCTGCTTCTCCACTTCCAATCCAGCTTCCTGATAATGCACCTGAGAAGGCAGTAAGTAATGGCCCAAATACCTAGGTCCCTGCCACTTACATGGGAGACCAGGATGTAGTTCCCGGCTCCTGGCTTCAGCTTGGCCCAGCCCTGGCTATTGTGGACATTTGGGGAATGAACCAGCAGATGGAAGATTCTCTCTCTCTCCCTCTCTCCCTCTCTCTCTCTCTCACACACACACACACACACATATTCTCTCACCATCTTTCTATCTTTCCCTCTCTCTGTGTCACTCCACCTTTCAAATAAATAACCTTTTTTAAAAAAATTCACAGAAATCTACAAACTCTATAAACAAGGGCTTCCCCCCATCCCCTGGAAATCTAGTTATTAACTATTACCCAGTAGATCATTCAATAAGCCTAAATATAACCTCAGTTTCTACCCAACTTTATAATCTTGTTCCTGTGGGTTGAGTTGTGTCCCTAGAAGCACTGTATTTTGGCACCTATGAATGTGGCCTTGTTTAGAAGCAGGGTCTTTGCAAATATAATTAAGATGTGTGTTACCATGAGGCCATACTGGAGTAGAGTGAGCCCTTGATCCAATATGACCAGTGGCCTCCTAAGAGACACAGAGCCAGATACACACAGAGAGAAGAACCCCATGTGAAGACACTGGCACAGGGGAGAAGCCTGTGACCTTGGAGGCAGACAACGAGTGGGCAATGCCAGTGGCCACGGAAGGCATGGAAAAGATTCCCTTGGAACTGCAGGTAGGAACAATCCCCACGAGGCCTTGATTTCAGACTTCTGTCCTCCAAACCTGAAAGCGAAAGCATTTCTATTTTTTGAAGCCAATCCCATGCCCTGTCAGACCCTCAAGTTTGGGCAGGAGGCAAATGGAAGTTTTCAACAGGATCCACCAAAGAAGCTGGCTTTCATCTTTCCTTGCTCGCTGTGCCCTGTCTCCCAGGACCTTCTCCATTCCCATTCCTCCAGTACTTTCTGTACCATCCCCTGGGCCTTCTGTGGGCTTCCAAGTAAGTGGGTTACATTTCTTTGTGCACATCTGTTGCCTCCTTCTCCAGGCAGTAATCTGAGGTTGTAATCTCATATTCCTCCATGGATCTGAGCAACTGGGCTGTGCATGCGCAAGGAGAATCATTTCAACCTAGAAACTGTGTCTTCATTTAAATAAGACACTTACCCCCATCAAAGGGGCCAAGAAAGACCTGGCTGAGATCCATCATTCGGAGAATTTTCTCTATGTCCCATGAGGGAATGGCTCTTAGCCTTGGCGAGCCCCCAGCAGCACCTGCAAGCATTTCTTTGCTGCCATTTGCTACCCACATCTCTCAGGGGTCTTCTGTGTTGACCCAGCTGACTAGGGGATGGAATGAGATCCCAGAGGTTCAACAGTTGCCCCATAGCTTCTCACTTCAGAAAAAGCTTCAGAACAGACTTTGGAAATCTCTTTTATTTCTTCTTAAAAAATTTTTTAAGAAAGATTTTGTTTTTAGTTGGCCTATAGTAATTGTATGCATTTATATGATATGGTGTGATTTTTGATGCCTGTCCAGTGCATTGTATACCAATCAAAAGCAGAGTTTTGAAAGGCTGTAGTTTAAATCCCCCAACTGAGCAGCTCTTTGACCCCATTGCAAAAGCCCGATTCAGAAGAATGCAGCAGCAGGGCGGTGCCACGGTCTCTGGCCATAGTCGGCCCCACCCCGCTGTTTCCGTGAGTGTTTTGCTCAGCGGTTCTCCTACTCTCAGGTGGCCGAGGGAGGGGGTGGAGTGGGGAAAGGAGAACCAAGGGTGATTTGGGGTGAGGAATATTTTGAAGTGGAAACAACTCTTGTTTATGGTTCCTCTCTGTCTGAGCACCAGAGGGCGACACACTCATATTGAATAGCTGGCCCGCTAGGCTTTAGGTCTGAAATCCTGGGAAGCAATAACATTTAAAATTTAAAAACAAATGCAGAATTTGAACATTTTTCTCAGGCTTCCAAGAAAGTTACAAAGAAGGCTTTGGGGACCATTCAAAAGGCGTCTGCACCCTGGAGCCTGCGGTGGGGAGACCTGTGGGGAAGCACTGTCTCTCACTCTTCCACCTCTTCCTGGATTGTCCAGGGCTGGTCAGTTCTGAGGGCTCTGGACTGTGTTCCAGGGAGGAAGTGACTTGATCAGGGAGCCAGCTTGTCCCTTCCGGGGCCTGTCCTTTGAAGCTGATTCTATGAAATTGTTCCGTTTAGCATCTGGAGGACAGGCCTGGTCCTGAGAGAATGCAAGGACTCAAAGGTGTAGGTAGGTGACTGTGAGGTTTGAGGCACTGCGGACATCCTACTATTGTGGCCCCACCTTGGTGGGATTGCAGTAACAGGGGCCTGCGGACCATCTGTGTGTCTGGTCTTGGAACAGCTCCTGCCGGTAACTTCTGGTAGTTTCTCACCTGATGTGTGGGTAGTCATGGTTTCCAGAGCCAAACAGAAAGCTTTGTAAGGTGTTCAGAAGATTCTGGAAGGAGTAGGAGTGGAGCTGTTGAGGAAGTGTGGGAGCCTTGGCAGCATGGCTAAGGGGTCCTGGTAAGGGGGTATCACAGCTGTGAGGAGAGCTGCAAAGGAGCACCCCCTGACTGGAGGTGGAGGAACTGGGGTAGACACCACCAGGATCAGAGCCCCTCTGATCCTGCCCGTCTGGACCCCAGGATGTACGTGTAAAACTGCAGGTGACTCTGTGCTACGTTATAAAGCTTATTCAGAAATGCACCTTCCCCTGTCACCCTCCTGGGAAAGGCAGCAATGGCCTGTGGTAAACAGCCAAGTGCTACTTACACTGTGGGATAGAAGGCAGCCTTGCAGGCCAAAATCTGTACTAACAGGCTGATGCCTTGGCTGTTCATATGAAAGAGAAAATCTTGAGAAGATGAGAGAAGAATCTATGTGTAGACAGAGAGTGCGAGGTCATTGCTATTATCTTGATGAGCAAGCTAGAACCTGACACTGAGATGGTCTACTGTGGACACTAGGAATTCATGCAAGGCTATGATCTGCTTGGGGGGTGGAGCCCCGAAGGCACAGAGAGGACCACCTTACTTCTCAGCCACCATTTTGGGGACTTTCCAGTGACCAGTAGCCAGTGATAATTTTGGGGGTTTCCCAGGGTGGTAACAGTTTTGGGGGCTGTCTGGCTGTGTGCAACAACAAAGAGGGATTCCCTTTGTCACTTAAATTCTCTTGCTCAATTCAGTCTTTTTTACTTAGCAAAGATAAAAGAGAACATAATTTAGTGGCAAAGCACTTGGATCCCAGTTCCAGCTTTTGTTCCCTCATTACTAATGTTCACACTCGGGAGAAGTCACAAGACCGCATCTAACCAGTTACCTCTTCTATAAAATGGTCATCTGGCCCCAGATAACAGCTGTGACTGGTGAAAGCACTCAAATGCATTTATTAACCGCAAGAGGAGATCGTCATCATTTCCTTCATTTCCAAATGTGTGTGTTACCTGGGCTGGGTATTGTGCTGTTTAAAAGGGGACTTGTTTAGAGTTAAGATAAGATACCCAGGCCTTGGGGCTGGCACTATGGTGTAGCTGGTAAAGCCACCCTCTGCAGTGTCGGCATCTCATATGGGCACCGGTTCAAGTCCCAGCTGCTCCACTTCCCATCCAGCTCTCTGCTATGGCCTGGGAAAGCAGTACAAGATGGCCCAAGTCATTGGGCCCCTTGCACCTGCGTGGGAGACCTGGAAGAGGCTCCTGGCTCCTGGCTTCAGATCAGCCCAGCTCTAGCCATAGCAGCCATCTGGGGGAGTGAATCAGCAGATGGAAGAACTCTCTCTCTCTGCCTCTGCCTCTCTGTAACTCTGCCTTTCCAATAAATAAATAAATCTTTAAAAAAAGAAGAAAAGAAAAAGTTTTGCACCAAAATAAATCAGTTATTTTTTAATTCCACTTTTCATGAAATTTTTGGAGTACTTTCACACATCATCAAGTCAGTCCAGTTACCACCACCAAACAAATAGAACTGAACATGGTTTTAGTTTCTTCTTATTCCTGTTTTTATCTGCTGAGTACCTACATTTCGATGGCAATTTGCAGAAACATCTCTGTATCGAGAACTCCACCGCAAAGGACTTTTGCCCTGAGCAGGGAGTACCTTGCTTGTTTTTGTCCTCTGTCGTTTGTACGTGACTAACGTGAGAGACATCTTGGGCTAATATGAACAGGGAACAGCTACTGGCAAAAGCACAGAGTGAGGCTCTGTTTACAGACATTTTGTCAAATAAACACATCTGTTGAGCCTGAAGCCTCCTTGGTTTATTACAGCAACTGCTTATTGTAAGTAAGTGATGAGATGTTTAAATTTCACACGTGTAAAGTACAGATAACGTTTCCTAGCAGGGGACAAGACTCGGTCAATATGTTTTCAGTAACATGGTTCTCAGATTTAGAGCTTTACTTAACCAAATAGATACTGTCCTTGACACCAGAACTGCAAGCTGGGCCTCATTAGTGAACATGCCTACTGGCAGTTACATGTTTAAAGTCATTTTTTTCTTGTTGTTTTTTTTTTAACACGTATCCCATTTGGCACAATCACAGATTGGCTCACTAATGAAACTAGTGGGTACCAGCCCCTTAGAACGATGAACAAAAGAAAAGCTCCGGGATGAGTTAGAGTCTGGGTATGGAATCAGCCAGCCTGTTTCCACAGCCTGAGGCCACACTGGTGACTTTGGGCATTTTCTGTATCGCCTTCTTGTATTCCTCCTCTACAAAAGGAGGACTAAAAGCACTCACTTTATACTTTTGAGGGGTTTAGGTGAAATAGTCCTGTCAAAGTGTTAATCACTATCATCACCATCACCACCACTATCATTACCTTCATCACCATCACCATCGTCTCCATAGCCATCACATCATTATCTCCATCATTACCACCACCCCCACCACATCACCACCTCTATCATCTCCTATTACCACTACCATAACCATCATCATCTCCACCACCACCTGCATCATCACCATCACCACCACCATTATCTCCTATTGTCAGCATCATCACCTCCACTATAACCATCATGACCTTTCAGCACCATTGCCACTAACATCACCACTACCACCACTACCACCACCATTATCATCACCACCTCTGAACCCCTCACAATTCTCAGTACAGTACTTTGTACTATGTGATGACATAGGAGCATTTCCATTTGTTGTATAACCCATTCATTAAATCTATAGACAAATTACGGATTCAGAACTTCAATCCAAATTCCAAAATCATTTCCAGTAAACTCTGACAAGGAGAGGGTGACTTCTGAACACTTGCCCAAACCTCAATCCTAGAAAGCATTGTGCATGTAAAAATTCCCGCATAATCCTTGCCACATTGTACTAGACAGTTAATGATAGGTCTGGGAGATAACAGGTGTTTGTATTTTATTAAGGCTTTAAAGAGGGGGTACTGGCTTGACAAGTGACTTGCTGAAAGTCTAAGAAACGGGAATGTTGTTTTTGGATACTCCTTTTTGAGTTAAACTATGCAAAACCAAATAATCACATGGATGCCATTATCTTCAGGAGATATTTTCATAGGAAACCCAGGCAATGGAACATTCCTCCAGAGAGCTGCCTGGTCAGCAGGTGTTTTCCACATTGCTAAACTGAAGAGCACGCCACTATCTGCTCTCTGCTGTCAGAGGAATGGCAGGTCTTTGGAACCACCTAGGGAGCCACAAAAACACCCCAGCTGGCCCCACTCTGCAAGACTCTGCTTTAGGGTAATCTGGGTAGGCCCCAGGCATGACAAATCTCAAAGTCTTTCCCAGTGATTCTAGAGAATTTTAGTTTAACTTAAGGCTTGTATGATTCTATGCTTTCTATATATTTATAAATGTCAGCACAGTAAGATTTCATCCCCTTTGTAAATTCACTTTAGAAGGGACATTTTTAACTTTGGAAAATTATGAAACATAATAAGAATTGATCTTGTGGGGCTGGCTCTGTGGTGCAGTGGGTTAAAGCCCTGGCCTGAAGCACCAGCATCCCATGTTCTAGTCCTGGCTGCTCCTCTTCAGATCCAGCTCTATGCTATGGCCTGGAAAAGCAGTAGAAGATGGCTCAAGTCCTTGGGCCCCTGCACCCACATGGGAGATCCAGAAGAAGCTCCTGGCTCCTGGCTTCACATCAACTCAGCTCTGGCCATTGTGGCCATCTGGGGAGTGACACAGTGGATGGAAGACCCCTCTCTCTGTCTCTGTCTCTCTCTGTAACTCTGTCTTTCAAATAAATAAAATAAATCTTAAAAAACAAATTGATCTTGTGAAACATAAACACTTGATTTTACTGAAGAATTGCCAAGATACCACTGCAGTAATAATGTATGGTTTCATTTTACACAATCAAAACAATTACCTGCATTTTTCCTTTCTGCGTTAATGTTACACAATGATTCATTTAAAAAAAAAAAAAAAACAGGCCGGCGCCGCGGCTCACTAGGCTAATCCTCCACCTTGCGGTGCCGGCACACCGGGTTCTAGTCCCGGTCGGGGCACCGATCCTGTCCCGGTTGCCCCTCTTCCAGGCCAGCTCTCTGCTGTGGCCAGGGAGTGCAGTGGAGGATGGCCCAAGTGCTTGGGCCCTGCACCCCATGGGAGCCCAGGAGAAGCACCTGGCTCCTGCCATCGGTTCAGCGCGGTGCGCAGGCAGCAGCGCGCCTACCGCGGCGGCCATTAGAGGGTGAACCAACGGCAAAAAGGAAGACCTTTCTTTTAAACTTACTTATTTTTGCAAGGGAAGAACAGCCCCATCTGCTGGTTCAAATACCCATAATGGCTAAAGCTTGGCCAATGCCAAAGCTGGAAGCCAAGAACTCAATCGATTCGAACCAGGAACTCGATTCCACATGAGTGGCAGGAACCATTGCATTTGAGCCATCACCGCTTCCTTCCAAGACCTGCATCAGCAAGAAGTTGGAGTCAGGAACAGGAGGCAGCCACAGAACCCAGACATTCCCACTGGGACTCAGGTGTCTTAACTGGAAACTTAACTGCTAGGTCAAATGCTAGTGAACATGCAACACAGTGAATCTTGACCTGATGATTTATCCCTCTGAAATCTACAAAGTGAAAGCATGAATTCCACATATAATAATAATAATATAATAACAATAACATAGAGAAATAATAAAAATAGTAACAATGATAGCAGTCATAATGTCTTTGTTCATCACTTTGAGTGGTCTTTAGATTAGGATTCATGATTGGTATTGGGCTTCCTTGTACATTCCATGTTCAAAAGGAGTGGTGTTTGAGCCTGCTGAGATATGAAATTTGAATGAAAGACTGTGAGGATACTAGCAAAGTTCATGGAAAATGGAATTAAAAGATAAGTTTATTTTGGTGCAAAAATTTTGGAAATCCATGCATACAAGTAAGTACTCTAATGCTTGTATGTTAAATTGTTTTGGTTGTTGAATATTCAAGTAAGTCATTCAGTGCCCACTACAGATTCTATGCTAATATACTAGCCATTTCTTTTTTTTTTTAAAGAAATATTTATTTATTTGAAAGTCAGAGCTACACAGAGAGAGAAGGAGAGGAAGAGAGAGAGAGAGAGAGAGAGAGAGAGAGGTCTTCCATCCGCTGGTTCATTCCCCAATCAGCTGTGCCGATCGGAAGCCAGGAGCCAGGAGCGTCTTCCAGGTCTCCCACGCGGGTGCAGGGGCCCAAGAACCTGGGCCATCTTCTTACTGCTCTCCCAGGCCATAGCAGAGAGCCGGATCGGAAGGGGAGTAGCTAGGACTCGAACCGGCGCCCAGATGCCAGCACTGCAGGCAGTGGCTTTACCCGCTACACTACAGCATCGGCACCACTAGCCACTTCTTATAATTACCCTAACCCTAATAATTGAGAGAGGTATATAAACAGTCCCTGTAAGACCTCATAAATTGAGTACACTAGGAAAATTAGCATGTATGCCCCCACCCCCCAATATGGTTCTGTCTCCTGTTTTATACTTCGTGGAAAGGCCTTTTTGATCCAATCTTGGAAGATCTTTGAAGTTCTCCTCTTCAAAACAAGGATGATTCACTTGGCAATGCTTTTAAAATAATTTAATGAATTTTGCATCAAAGAATTGTTTATATGCTCACCATGCATTATTTATTTTTACAAACATCATTTGAAACTCACTGCTTAGAGGAAGCTTCGCCTAGTTAAGTGGAATATAGTGCTGTTGATCTCTGACTGTCTCTTGGATCTGTCAGAAATCATATATATATATATATATGTATATATAGGCACAAAATGACATCTTTGTCTGGCTTCTGATGCTATAACTGAATGCCACAATTTATGCAAAAATATTTATGCAGAATAAAACTTCTGGAGCCTGGGAGGCCCCAGGTCAAGAAGCTGCATCTGGTGGGGACTCTGCACAGTTCTGAGGCTGTGCAGGGCATGAGATGGTGCAAGGGACCCAGAAAAGAGCCTTTTATACCAGATCCACAATGGAACGAATTGAAAAAGTTTATTTGGGTGAAAAAACAATTTTGAAATCCATGCATATTTTTCCTAATACACATTTTCCATGTATTATGAACATTTTTTGGCACCAAAATGAACTCATCCTTTTCATTCCATTTTTCCACAAAATTTTGAAGCACCCTCCTATTTGCTCCTTCAGGCAGCCCTCTCATTTCATTCTTTGTAGATCTCTGTTGGGTTGTTTTGTTTAAGGAAGCTTTCTCTCATCTTTCTCTGCCCCTGATTTAAATGATTTTGAACCCTCTCTCCAGACTCTCATCGTGACACTTATCTGAGTGGTCACTGATGACTCTCTGTCTCTTTTGGAAGACTGTAGATATGTGGTCCACAATCCCAGAATCTATCTTTGGTTTTGTTTATCAGTTTGTTCCTAGCACTTAGTCCAGTGCCTGGATCCACTGCATGACCAAGTGGTAAAAGAATAGATGAACAGAAGAAACTGTGCTTTCTCTTTGCAACACACCTATGGTTCCATTGCACCCCAGAGTTGTGTAATACTATTTTAAGTGAATGGGTTATGTAATTCTTAAAAATTAAAATTTGGTAGTTTAAGGAGAGGACTAATTGTATAAAAATAATGGATTTTACTAAAAATAATTATTAAACTGAATTGATACAAACTAATTATTTTAAAAAGTGATCCATAGTCTCACTGTATTAACACAGCAATTGTTTTCAATTCTTCAAAGGCCCCTGTCCTTCAGCTGACATGATGCTGGATCTGGGCTATTTTGTTCTAAATCTACTTAGTGTTTCCTTTTTTCCTTTTACTATTTCTCTGCATCATGATGGGCCATTTTCTAAACTCTGGCTGGAAATCTGAATCTAGGTGAAATAGTCTATTACTCCTTGGTATCTGAAAAACCAATGCCCTCTAGAGGCGAAAGTGCTCTAACATATTCACACAGTATTGCCTTGGGTTTTGCTTCCTGTCATACTGAGTAAGCAGCACACAAACCCCACCTCCAGCCTGGAGAGCCAGACCCCACTGTGCCAAACTCAAACCCCACACATCTGTCTGATTTATTACTTTTTCCAGTTTCTGGGGCTACTTATTTATTTGAGAGAGAGGGAAGGTTCTCACTCTCTGGTTCACTTCCCAAATGCCTGCATAGGCCTGTAGGCCGAAACTGGGGAGCTGGAAACTCAATCCAGGTCTACCACATGGTACTGGCAGGAACCCAAGTATGTGGGCCACCACTGCTGCCTCCCAGGGTGCATATTAGTAGGAAGCTGGAATTGGGAGAGGAGCCCAGATGTGAATTTGGGCTCTCTGATGTGAGACAGACATCTTAACCATTAGGCCATATGAAATTCCCAGTCCTTAGACTCTTAGCTCAAAATTATAGGAACTGTTGGCTCATGTGATTTTCCATTGTATATGAGAATTTGAGCATTATTTTAACAAGAGAGCCTTTAATTCTTAAAACCTCTACTATGTCTCACTGCTTCTTGACTAAAATTAGATTAAAATGTGCAGATATGAAAATAGTTTATGTAGTAAGCAATTAACTTTTCCTCCTTTTAATGTTGTATGGTCTTTCCAGGAATTTTAAATCAACTGGTAAGCACTAGACTGAGATGAAAAAGGAAGTAAAATTTGAAAGAGCTCACTTTGCATGTCAGATTAGCATAGGGTACTTCAAAAATTCATGGAAAATGCATATTTTAAAAATACAGACATGAATTTCAATTTTTTTTACTCCAAAATGAACATCTTTTAATGAACTTTTTGAAGTATCTTTCAGTTTTCTTTTAATTTTTATTCGAGAGGCAGACACACACACACACACACACTGACACACACATACACACAGAGTTCCCATCTGTCAATTCACTTCCCAATTGCTTACTTTGGTCTCTGGGCTGAGTCCAAAGCTGGTAGCAGGCAACTCAACTCAGGCCTCCCATATAGATGGCAGGAACTCAATCACTTGGGCCATCACCACTGCCTCCATAGTTTGCATTAGTAGGAAACTGAACTCAGGGTTTGGATCTCTGAATGAACCCAGGCACTCTGATGTGGGACACAGGCATCGTAACTGCTAGGCCAAACACCCACTCCCTAATCATATTTTCTCAATAGTAAATCCTGGTGGAAACACTGGAGCCCACTCCATAGTAACGTTTGGCTGAGACACACATCAGCCTGTGAGAACCCAGAGTGGATGCGGCATATATTTTGGTATCACTGGATGCCTTGTAATAGCATACTTTATGGTCATGCATGTTTTATTCTCTCTGTTATGTTTTCCAGGGTGATAACCAATTGGCTGATAGAGTAACACATGAAAAGTAACCTGACTCCATTGACCCACTCAGCTCTGCATAGGAACATGGGAAGGAGCAGCTGTTTGCTTTGAAACAGGGGAACAGGTAGGGAATAGCTCCTTTCATTGTTGATTTCTTTTATTTTTTTTGCACGTCTATTTCCAGACCAGTTGAAAACAGCAAGATGTTCCTGTTTGAAAACACAGAATCGGAGTTACAGGTGTTGTGAGTGACTGGTAACATTTCTGAGTTGCTCCATCTTCAGGTTGCTGATTATGTAAGTACCGGTGCAATGAAGAGGCAATTATTTTATGGCAAATAGGTAATTGTACTAGGGAGGATTATTGCTCTTAGGCATAGGATTGGCATTTTGGATGTGTTTAGCATTAAGACACATTATTTGGATTATGGGGATTTGTTCCACTAAATGGATTTCTATGGCAGAATCATAGAAATAGGAATAAAATGGTAAATTGTGTTAGTTTCTCCAGTGATAGCCACTAAAAGCATTTTGCTGTGTTTAATGATCAAATCTCCTTCACTTTCATTCATTTCTTGGTTGTGAAAGGACCTGGCCCAGAAAGGCATTGTTTGATGATTTCCACCTTTCAGAATTTACATAATATGATATGGGTGAAGCTTCTTTCATTCTGAAAGAAACATTTCATTGTAGCATGAAAATTCAGAAGAGCCCTCTGGGACCTCTGGAATTAAAACTATTTATTTATTTATTTATTTAGAGTCAATTCCCACCATCATTAGGGTACTACACCTTCTTTCAATTGTATGTATCATCAAGAGCCAGGTGAGGAGCATGTGGCTTGGTAGTGTCTCTATGGTGGTCAATGCTTTAAGAAATTACAGTATTAATGGCATTACAATCCAGCTGGAAAGTCACTTTAAGTTCCACAGATTAAGTATCATGTACTAGATAATCAAAATCAAATTACTTGATGACTTCACATGACTCTATTCCCTTCCCATCCCCGATTGGATGACTCATGAGATATTATGAATAAGTAATAGGCACTTGAATTTCACATAGGAATATCAGAATTCAAAAGGCTACAGAAAAAAGATTCATAAAATTGTATGCATTTTATTTATTTATTTAAGGTTATTTAGGAAGAACTTTTACAGGATGTTTGGCTACTACTCTGTAATTTGTATGTTCTCAGGGATGATAGTATCCTTGTTTTCACACATTAAGGGTTTCTATGTTTAACCTGAAACTAAACATCATCTAAATCAATATAGTATATGAAGAGTCTGGTTTCTAGCTCAGCCAGGAGACAGAACAAGTATGAAAGTACTTCAAAAGATTTGTGGGAAATGGGACTAAATGGTGCAAAAAATGCACAGTTTTATAATAATATGCACTTTTCCATGAACTTGTTAAAGCTTGCTCATGTTGTTGTTGCTCAATGCACCAAGTAACTTTGTTTTTTGATTCCTTTATGCTTCAACTATAAGTCAGTCAACTACTAACCACACTGACCAACTATTGACTCATTATTATCTTTTTTACGTTCCAATATGATGCAAATGTTTCTCATAAATACCTTAACTTAGAGATGTTGTCTACCTAACAGAAAGTCATCTAGAATAAAGCAAAAAAAAATGATAAAGCTCACATTAAACTCTCTCTGTGAATACAGTCCTTCCTGAGGATTAATCTATCCACACCATAAAGCAACAGTCAGCTGCTAAATTTTATTCAGCAGGAATAGAGTAGAATGCAACTACATGTGTAATTGAAGCAATGATTCTGAGGAATATATAAGCCAAAGGAATAGGTAGTTTCTGTGCTTTCAAGGGTGTACATTTCTACCGAATAAAACTATTTGAGAAATGGGATTGGCCTTCCTTTGTTTCCATTGGAAAGAGGGCTGTGGAGGAGTGGCCTGGGACAAGGAGAAGCTCTCTGATACTAAAGCCTATGTCTGTGCTTGTGCGCCAGGTAAGGACTCTTCCCAGACTGTCTCCAGGACTGCTTTCTGGAAGGGTTTGGGGGTCGCACCTGACGGAGCCCAGTTCAGGAGGATCCCTCATGGCCCTGGCCCAGACACAGTGTAAGGCTACATTCGTTTAATGTTACCACTATTCAGAGTTCCTGTGATGATTAAATGAGACAGAAGTTGTGAAAAATTACTTCTAGATTGTAAATAACCTATAAATATCAAGTATTATTCAATGTGGCACACTAGCAAGAACATAGGCTTTAGAATTAAATAGATCGAAATTCAAGTTTCACCTGTGTGAATGTGGAAACATTATATCCATTAGACTCAATTTTCTCATCTGTAAAACAGGTATGACACTTCTCTTGAAGGTGTTTCAGAAGGCGGTATCTAACATCAGACCATGAACTTCCCACAGTCAGAACAGTAAAATGCTGTCTGGTTCTCAATCCTCTATGCTCAACTACCTGACTTGGGCAGCACTGAGAGAGCAGGGCCACTACTAAAAGCCAGGTTCCTTATAGCTGTAAAAACGCTGGAGGCCTGTTTATTATTTAATGAAATGAAATAAATGGTTATCCTGGAATGAGGCCACTTGTGTCAACATGACCAGTCTGTGTCCTCCCCATGGGCGGATCTCAAGGAAAGACAAATCATCAGAATGTCAACGTGTTCATGTGCTATGAGATATAATTGTCACATAATTGTCATAATTGTGGGCCAGTGCAAAGAACTCAATCCATATGACCAGCATGTTCTCTTCCTCATGGCAGACCTATGTAAACTGTCAAATAACAATCAGAGGGTGGCTGGCTGAGCATGGTGTTAGATGAGTCAAATAAACATTTAACAACATTGGGCTGAAATTGCTAGGTGGGTTTTTCTCAACAGGAACCAACCACGTGGCCAACCAGACTTGAATCCTTTGGCTCTTTCTCCAACGTAGCGCTTGGATGGCTGAGTCAGAATTTGCCTCTGCATTTGTTTTTCTCTGCATGTCCACATCTGATCATTCTTCTCATTAACTGACATGAGAAAAACTTGGTGGGGCCAGCACTGTGGCACAGTGTGTTAAGCCACCACCTACACACTAGCATCCCATATTGGAGCACTGGTTCAAGTTCTGGGTGCTCTGCTTCTGATCCAGCTCCCTGCAAATGTGCCAGGGAAGGCAACAGAAGATGGTGTAAGTACTTGGGCTCTTGCCACCCACATGGGTGACAAGGATGGAACTCCAGGCTCCTGGTTTTGACCCTGCCCTGTAAACTCTCAGTTACATTAGGTAGTTAATCACATTCTTTCAGATTTTTCAGGCCTAGGAGCCATTTAGCTCTTTAAGATGACTTTGAGATAAGACAGCTCTTCACTTAGCCATAGGCACTGACCTCCAAGTTTATCTCTCAGAGAGTAATCTCAGCTTTTTTACTCCTGAGCCCTTGGAGGTCCTTCTCTGATTCCCCCAGGGGCTGATAACAGGAGTAAGTGGTATGACACTTGTAAAGTCATCTTTCTGGCACATAGAAGGTGCTCAGTAAATGCTACATCCCTGTACCCTTTCCCTTTCATGCAATATAGCAGCTCTTAAGACTTTTATAAACCATAGCCCTGGTCTATGCCACTGGGGTGGCAGAGATTAATACAAAATAGGGTTCCAGCCTTTAAGCTGCTCAGCGTATGTTAGCGAAGAAAGACATGCAAGTTAACAGAATTTTGGCGAGCATAATAACCTCCAGAGCCACAAGCTGTGGGGATAAATGTGGTCTCATTGCTGCTCATTCTATGTAAAGCCACAGGGCTCCAGCAGAGGCAAAGTCCTCCCGTAGAGGTGCCAGCAGTGAGGGGAGACATGCAGAGAGGGACTTTGAGGCCCACCTTTTGTCCTCATTATCTCCGTTAGCATTATCTCCACCCCTATTTTAAAATCTGGATTTCTGATGTTTTCTTATTCTGATCTAAGGTCTATGCAAAACTACTCTAAGCCCCTCTCTCGGCAGCCTGCCCTTGTCCTTCCTGCTTCTTGCTGGTACTATGTCTTTCCTATATTGCCATACAAGAGCTTCCAATGACCCCAAATATTTTTGAGCATTCCCAGAGGGTGTCACAAATGTTTTTGGACATCTTCTGCCTCCCCTTCCTCTGTAGAAAAATACTGGCCTGCTCCAACCAGGATGCCGACTCTCCCTACACTGAGGTAATCAAGGTTCTCTCTGACCTCTGTCCTTTGTGTTCTCTGATGATGAGCACCAGTTTGATTATTAGCTTGCACTTCTGCATCCCATTTTAGTCTTCCACCTCCCTAAAACCTGGGTTTGAATAAGCCATTGAATTCTCTGCTGTTTGGCAGATTATCTTCAGTATCCTGAATTTGTAACAGCAAGCTCCAAGTAGGAAGGAATCAAAGCTGGTCATGGACCAGAATGCTCACAGTTGTGGAAATTATGCATGTCTGGGCTTTGTTAAAATTTGTTGTAGGTCTGTCTGTAGACTTACAGAAGCCATGGCATCTCTCTTATGGAGAATGAACACCCCCCCCCCCATTAAAACTATTCCTTTTGATGCTGATTATACATAAAATCGATAAAGCAAAGATAACTATGTGTTGTACTTCCTTTTCTTCTCAGTTTCCTTGCATAGCTTTTCACACATTTTCTTTCCACAGATTTAAAACTGCTCCTCTCATCTGTACTAGCAACAGCTAAACAATCCATCTGACTCTTTTTGGGTTGAAGTTCTTAGTATACCACTAGTATTTTCCCAAAGAATTCTTTCCCAACATTGCCATAGTTTTACATTTTATAGATTCCACCATTTGAGAAATTGTCCTATTAAAAAAAAAATCCTAGGAAAGGATTTAAATTGGGCTGGTATGGGTCAAGTGTCTACTCCTGGCCTACTCAACTGGGAAAATGTGAGCTTGAGGTAAATCTTAGGGAAAACATACCTACGTTGCTGTGGGGACTCCTGTACTTCCCAGAAAGATGGGAGCTAATTATAGAAAAACTACCTACTATGTTGTTCTCTGGCCAGAATGCTCCAAAACGCATTTTTGAAAAAGATGTATTTAATTTATTTGAAGACAGAGTTACAGAGAGAGGTAGAGACAGAGAGAGAGAGAGAGAGAGTCCTCTATCTGCTGATTTTTTCCCCAAATGGCAGCAACAGCTGGAGCTGGGCTGATCCGAAGCCAGGAGCCAGGAGCTTCTTCCAGGTCTCCCAAGCAGGTACAGGGGCCCAAGGACCTGGGCCATCTTCTACTGCTTTCCCAGGCCATAATAGAGAGCTGGATTGGAAGAGGAATAGCCTGGACTAGAACTGGTGCCCATATGGGATGCCAGTGCTACAGGCTGGGGCTTTAACCTGCTGTGCCACAGCACCAGCCCCCAAAAGGCATTTATTAAGCTGGCCTAGATAGCCTCTAACTCTGTATTCTATAGTCCTAGGATTTGAATCATTAGTTTGATGCATTTATTCATTTATTATTTAATTTGACAAAATTTATATATATTTGTAATTCAAAAGTTTGTGGACAAGTGGACACTGTGGTACAGTGGGTTAAGCCACTGTTTGGGATGCCCACATCCCATATCAGTGCATGAGTCTGAGTCCCAGCTACTTCCCTTCCAGTCTAGCTTCCTGTTAATATATCCAGGGAAGCAGCAGGTGACTCAAGTGCCTGGACTCCTGCCACCCACGAGGGAGACCTGGCTGGGCTCTGGGCTCTCCCTTTCTCTCTGCTGCTCTGCCTTTGAAGTAGATGAAAATAAATAAATATATAAATAAATAAACATTATAAAAAGTTTATGGAAAAATTGAATTCCAAAATTGAATTAAAAAAACTCTCGTATTTTCCATAAACTTTATGAAGCCACTTTATTTATCCATTGAAAATCACAATCTCATTCTCTATTCAGGTGCTGATGGACGCCTAGGTTGAGTCCGTATCTTGGCTATTGTGAATAGAACTGCAATGAACATGGGATTAGACATATCTCTTGGACAAACTAACCTAATTTCCTTTGGATGTACACCCAGTAGTATGAATTGCTGATGCATTCTTAGTGTTAGCCACCAGTGACTTTAGGGACCTTGCCCCCCCCCCCCCCCCCGCATCAGATCTTGAAACCCCAGTCAGAGGAGCCAGCGGCATGTCTCTGGTCCTGCTGTTTGTCCTCCAGGGCACAGAGAAATCCCCACTTGTCAAATGCTGTTCATGGATGGCGTGTTCTTGTAGTGTGACTGCTGGAGAAGCCTGCAGTTGCCTCTACTTCCAGGGGCCATCAGGGGTGTGTGTGGGCAGAACATCAGTACTCAGGATCTGCATGTGAGGTGGTGGCAGGAGAGATGGGCCAGGGAAGGAAGGAGGCAGAAATGTCAGTTACCCTGGCCATTTTGCCTTCATTTATGAATAATTAGCTAAGCAGCACTTTCGAGACAGAGCTTAGCTACAGGATTGGGACACAAGGATGACTGACACAATTCCAAACCTTGAATTCTACCTTACACCACAGGGAAATTTGTGGGACAATAATAAGAAAAAATGCAATAATATCCTGAGCAGCTGCCAGCCAGTATGGACATCTGTTTGATTTTGTTTTATGGTGGGTAGAATCAGGCTTTGTTCTCCCCTTGGTGTGAACCAAAGATCTTAGACGTGAGCTCCTCTGACCTCCACATTTTTTTTCAAGGCTACTTCTGGAGGGTGCAATGCAGCCATTCCACATGGCAACCACTTGCCCTTGAGCAGTTGCTCCCTCAGATAGGTCAGTGCTGTCCTGACAGCCTGAGTGACTGCAGGATTTTTGCCTGATGTGTAACTCCCTTCAGAGTTGCTTTCCTTTTCCTCACTCAAAAAGAAAAAGGCCAGGCTGGCATTGTGGCATAGCAGGTGAAGCTATACTTTGCAATGCTGGCATCCCATGTGGATGCCAGTTTGTGTCCCCACTGTCCCCACTTCTAATACAGCTCCCTAATCGCATAGAAAAAGCAGCAGAGTATGGCCCAAGGACTTGGGCCTCTGCCACCCACTTGAGAGACATGGATGAAGCTCCTGACTCTTGGCCTTGGCCTGGCCCAGCTCTTGGCCATTGCAGCCAACTGGGAGTGAACGAGTAGATGAAAAATTTGTCTCTCTCTCTCTCCCACTTTGTCATCTGTTACTCTGCATTTCAAATAAAGAACTAAATATTTTTTTAAAAAGGGAAGGGGAGAGGTTCAAAATTTTTGAATTTTTTTACATTGTTCTTTTAATTTCTTAATTATTTCTTATTTAGTGAGTGAGAGAGAGAGATACAGAAAGAAAGTCAATCCCATCCCAAATAGGACTTTGCCAGGCAAAGTCAGGAGCTGAGAACACAATCTATGTCCCCAACATGGGAGGCAGGGTCTCAGTGACATGAGCCTTCCAAGGTCTGCATTGGTAAGAAGCTGTAAACAGGAACCCGAGGCAGGAATCAAATTCAGGCACTCTGAAATAGGATGTGGATTTGTTAGCTGTTAGGCCAAACAACTTCCCCTTTTCTACTTAACCGGATCCCTTAGGATTACCAGCCTTCACTGTACCACTTTGGGATCTCTGGGGTCTCTGATACACCAGACAACATCATGTGGGCCCTGCCTTTGCAGGTGTTGGTGTGGTCATTAGCCTGGTGGGACCAGAGCTGGGAGCTGCTCCAACTGAGCCCTTTCCCCACTGGGATGTTTATACCCAGCTCTGCTGCTGCCAGTGCTGTAAATGAGTATTCCCAAAGCCCTGACACCATTCCCTTAGTCCTCATATATTCAACCACTTCACATCTGTTCACGGTTACAGTAGCTGCTAATGCGCAAGGCCCAAAGCTAAGAGATGGACAACAATGTCTGCAACTCCTGATTAGAGGAGCTTGTAGTCAAAGTAGCTGGCTTTTAAAATGTTAGCTGATACATACAAATTGATAATGACTTTCACTTCAATTCAAGGGTCAGGACATCATCCTTTTTTTTCTGATAGTTCCATTTTTAAGATTTTGAGGAACTTCCACATTGACTGGACTAATTTTAATTCCTACCACTAGTGTGACAGGGTTCCCCTTTTTCTCCACTTGCTCCCCAGCACTTGTTATCATTTGTCTTTTTGATAATAGCTAATCTAGCTTGAATGAGCTGATATCTTACTGTGGGTTTTACTTGTATTTCTCTGACGATTAGGGAAATGCTGAGGAAGTTTTCATGTACCTGTGGATCTATTTGTATGTCTTCTTTTGAAAACTGTCTCTTTAGTTCTACTGGCCATTTTTCAACAGGATTATTTGGATTTTTGCTATTGAGTTGTTTGGGTTTCCTGTATATTCTGTGTATTAACCTCTTGTCAGATGTATAGCTGGCAAGTATTTTCTCCCATTCTGCAGGTTGTCTCCTTACTGTGCTGAATACTTTCTTTGTAGAAGCTTCTTAGTTTGATTAAATCCCATTTGTCTATTTTTGTTTTTGTTTACTGTGCTTTTGAGGTCCAGGTACTTCTGATTTTTTTTTAATTATTGCTTTGTTTTGTTTTTGTGACAAAATACTCTTAACACAAAATGTGTCATTTTAAAGCATGCAATTTGGCGGCAGTATGTGCATTCACAGTGCTATCTAACCATTACCACTGTGTATTTCTTTGCTTTTTTTAAAAGATTTTTATTTGAGAGGCAGAGTTACTACAGAAAGAGGGAGAGATAGAAAGAGAGAGAGGTCTTCCATCGCTGGTTCACTCCCCAAATGACCACAGTGGTGGAGCTGGGCTGATCTAAAGCTAGGAGCCAAGAGTTTCTTTCAGGTCTCTAAGCATTTGGGCCATCTTTCCCTGCTTTCCCAAGCCACCAGCAAGGAGCTGAATTGGAAGTGGAGCATCCGGGACTCAAACTGGTGTCCATATGGGATGCTGGCACTGCAGGTGGAGGAGACCCAACCTACCATGCCAGCCCCACCAAATTGTAGAATTTGTCATCATCTCAAACAGAAACTATACCTGATAACTCCCTGGTAACTTCTATGCTGTTTTCTATCTCTGAATTTCCCTCTCCTACCTCAAATAAGTGGAATCACACAACATTCATCATTTTATGACTGATTTATCTCTATTAGCATAAAATGAGGGTATTCCAAAAAGTTTGTGGAAAAATTAAATTATAGGCAAGTTTATGTTGGTGCAAAAATTTTGAAATTCATGCCTAGTGTTTTTTGTTTTTGTTTTTGTTTTTGCAATACATATTTCCCATGAATGTTTTTGAAGAGCCCTGGTATCCTCAATTTGTTGTAGCATATATCAATAGAGTTCCACTTCTTTTTGTAACTCAATAATATTGATTCTATGTACACACTACATATTCTCATGATTTCACCCCTGGATGGACACTGAGGTTGTTTCTACCTTTTGGCTTTTATGAATAATGCTGTTACGAACACTAGTGTATTCTTTTAAATTTATTAACTCATTTATTTCTTTAAAAAGTTAGATGAATTCAGGCACTTGTTTGTGTCTAATTTACAGACAAAGGAAGTCATTAAGCTGGTAATGGCAAGGTCAATATTCCAACCTGAAGGGTCTGACTACAGAGCGCTCTGAACCGCACACTGTGCTGCCTGGAATAAGTCAGACACGGAGTGGTAAATGACGCATCTTCTCCCTTACACGTGGGAGCTAAAAGCAAAACTCAATCAAAATACAGAATATTGACTACTAGAAGCTGGGAGGGGTAGGAAGGATAGAGGGAGTTTGGATTTTAAAAGATAGGGGAAGCTGAGTGTGATTCACTAATTGTGACAAATATATTGCACTAAGGAGATGTTAGTAATAGAAGCTGGGTGTGGTTCATAGATTGCGACAAATGTATCATCTTAATGTAAGGTGTTAATAATAGGGGAAGCTGGATGTTGTGTATATGAGAACTCTTTATTACTTTACAATTTTGGTTTTCTAAATTTAAAACTATCCTGATAGAAACCATTTTAAAATAATAAAAGTAGTTACCTTTCCTTTGAACTTAACTATTCACTGACTACACTGTATGCATTATTTCTAAATCATTGAGGTATCTTTATGAGAAGGGCTTTATTAACTTGATATTCCAGGTGAAGACACTAGTGCTCAGACAGGTTAAGTGGTGGATACAAGAATGTCTCCCAAGTGTGCTTCTGTGAACCACCCCTGTCCCCTAGCCCAGAGCCAGAATTCGGCAAGTAGATGGTTCCTTAGGACCTAGGAGAGCCCAACCCACTCTGGTAGATCACAGTGAAAGGAACTATCACAGTTGCAGAATGCCCCAGGAGCACTGGTGTTGGCAGGCAGCAGGTGGGGACATGGCTCTGGGCTCCCTCTTGTGCCAGAAAGTTCTAACCTAGGTCTCAGATGAGATCAGTATTTTTTTTCCTTGATATTTTTTAAGTTTTTTGTTTGTCTGTTTAATTTGAAAGGGTGAGTTACAGAGAAAGGAGGAAAGAGAGAGAAAGAGAGTGAGAGAGAGAGAGAGAGAGAGAATCTTCCATCCACAGGGTCACTCCCCAAATGGCCACAATAGCCGGAGCTGAGCCAATCCAAAGCCAGGAGCCTGAGGCTGGAGTCTGGAACTTCCTCCTGCTATCCCTCGTGGATACAGGGGCCCAAGCACTTGGGCCATCTTCCATTGCTTTCCCAGGAGCATTAGTCTGAAGCGGGATTAGAAGTGGAGCAGCCAGCTCTTGAATCGGCATTCAGTGTCTCAGGTGGAGGCTTAACCTGCTTTGCCACAATGCCAGCCCCAAAAGTTGTTTTTTCAAAAAAATACTCTTGCTTTTTCAATGGCTAAACCAACAGAGTTGGAATAAGATGAATGATTATTTCCACTGCCAAATAAATTTGGAAGACTTAGAAAAAAAACATTATGTAATTTCTGGCCCCTACCCCACCAAAGACCTGCATTTGCCTGACCTTTGAAGACTGATTCTCAACCATTCTGAGTTAGCCGCACATTTAGATAATGTTTGCTTCTATTCAATGATGTGGATAAAGTTGTATTCCATTTGCATGACTGCCTATATCCTCTGACACCCTGACTCAAAGCTCTACTTTTGCATCTCCTAATCCTTTCTCCCTTTCTTTTGCAGCTGGCATACAAACTGTCATTGTATAAAAAGTCAACAATGCCCTGTCTTCCCCTCTTCCCCTTTAGAGGCTGAGAGCTGATGTGCATAACCTTCATGGCTGTTTTCCCCCATTGATTTTACAGCCTGAGAAAATGGCGTGTAATACACCTTACCAACGGCAGCGAACTGTGTCAACAACTGGAGAGACTCTGTATGAGATTCTTGGTCTGCATAAGGGAGCTTCACATGAAGAAATTAAGAAAACCTACAGGTACAGAAACAGTTCAATGATGACATTTCTTGTGCTACTAGTGATAATTATTTTGTGATTGCAAGTGTCTCCAGTTAAATATATAAGCCTATTGCTAAGATCGGGTCATCTGAATTTTGGACCCCATGTTCCTTGCTGTATAAACACAGATAGTTAGGAATTGACAGACACGTCACTGAGTTTATGAAAGAACTCTCTGGTGATACTGTAACATATGAAAGAACAGCCTCTGTTCTAGAGCTGATGTATGTGGGAAAGAGAGAGAGAGAGAAACCACAACCAATAGCTATAGATATAACCTATTTGACATAGTATCCTTGAATAATGTAGAGAGATTGTTTTTCTTTTAAATAAAAAGAAGCTCATTGTAATTGCTGTATTGTAAGCTACCTTTTTCCAGATATTAAATTTTATCTTTCATAGCTGTTCTAGTTCCAAATTAGCTATTTTTGAAAAAAATTGAAATATACTTTTATTTAAAGTTTCAAGGAATAAAAAAATTGAGTACAAAATATTTTCCTTATTGTAAAAAGCTTGCAAGTTACTAAAAAGACAATATTTACTCATAATTCTAACTCCAGGAATAATTATCATTGATACTTTGTTTCCTTCTAGTCTTTTTTTCTGTCTAGATAAGGTTAAAAGTCAAATTAGGTTAATCAATACTTTACCATTTTTAATAAGTCCTATCATAAAAATATCCTGATGTTATTCACCATTCTGTTTTAATGGCTTAACCTTATAGTTATTCTGTACTTTATTTAATCACATTGTGAGCTATTATTTAACATATAAGTTCTTTTAATTTTTTCCTAAACAATATCATTGTCCATAAATCATGATGCGTATTTCCAATTATTTCCTTATTATTAGGGAAGAAAGCTATGCCTTGATGGGGAAAAATGAATCAAGACAGCAATAATAGTTTCAGATTTTAGTCAGTTACTTCTTGACTTGCTCTTGAAAGTTTCTTTTTTTAATGCATGGAGGTTTAAAACATCTCAGGTTTGCATATTTGTTACTCATTTCCTGTATGGCTTTTGTTTTACCTGCCATGATTTGAAAACTCCTCTGGGTTACAATGTTATAAAAAATTGACCCCCATCTTCATCTGGTACATTAATGATTTTACTTTTACACCAAATCTTTGATCTATTGGATTTTATTTTGGCAAATGGTATGAGGTACTATTTCAGATTTACTTTTTTCCCCAAATCACCAGCCAATCTTTAGTTGAGTCTATTTTTATCTACTGATAAGAAACTCTTTGGTCCTGGATTGGAACCTTTATGGTGCAGCAAACTTTATGACCTGAAATACTTTCAAGAAGCAGGTTCTGAAGAATAAATCATAGTGGTGCAAACTGCCACTTGAATTCCAAATAGTTTGCAAAAATGATAGAGTCTGATCAAAGTCGATATTGATCTCCTAGTTAACATTTCAGTTAAGGTGCTAGGGAGACAAAAGTCTTTGCTGATTCATTTTGCTCTAGAGCTATCCAGAAAGCATGTGTCTGGGAGCTGCCTTGTTGGTGGAAGTCTTTGGTTCAGAGTTGCTAACCTTGACTCTTACAGCTTCAGACTGAGTCACTGTGCTTGGGATTTGGTGCAGCAATCAAATTAATTGCATTGTAAGCTTAATACCTATAAAAATGAGGGGGAGTGAAGTGATATTCAACCACCTTGTCATTTACAAAACCTATTTTACTTTACAAATGTGATTTTAAATTGCCTTTATTAATTTTGGGAGCTGAAATTTCAGGTCATATCTCAATTGAGGCATTAATTATGCCGAGTTGTTTGCAAGTTTAATAATTACAACATAAACTCTTTCAATGTAATCAGTGTTGTGCTATTAATTTTGTTTTAATGTCACACAAATATTATTTTTTTCAGCTTATTAGGGTACTTGTATGCTGCCCAAAGCATCTACTTCTATCTAAATTACACATTTATATTCTGCAAGTTAGTCAAAACGAGTGAGCAAGCTGAAAATCCACTGAGGATATTATTTTTATATTCAGGGACCTGGATGAAAACAGTGACACTACAGTGAAATTAAAAGTCAGTGAAATTTAATAAAATTACCAACTGTTGAACCCTCTGCTGCTTGACCTCTCTTATCATCTTTGGTTGTGCTCTTGAGAGCAAAGCTGAGTTAAAGCTGACTTAATTTTACGCTTATTTTTATTTTTGAGGAGATGATATTTTTGCTCAGTTAAAATGAGAGCATACAGCAGATATATCCCCCCCCCCCCCAAAAAAAAAAAAGAAAGGTCTCTCTTTTACCTTTTTTCCTCCATGTCTCCTCCCCAGGGGGAAACCATATTGTCAGTTCTTTGTGTACTCTTCTAAAGTGCCTGGTCTGGGTGAGATGGCGTAAACATGTCTCTCCCTTTCCTTCTGCTAAGTGACTAAAAACTTGGGAATGACAGAAGAGACAACCTCAAGGGAATTCTGAAAGGTAGGGAGAGGAAAGCGAATCGATGTGACAGAGTACCTTATAACCTTCCCTCTCCCCCAACAGAAGGTAACTCAAGCCAGGCCTCTTCCAACACTCAATCTAGCGACTTAAACTAAGGGATTCCAGGTAACTTTATTCTTCCTCCAATTGATCAGGAGTTCTTCCAGCAACACTAGACAGTCTCCAAAGAAACACAAGGAAACCAGAGGAAAGTCCCCCTAACAAAACTAGCCAGGGGAACTCTTTTTCCCATCAGCCTGAGACCTGCCTCTCCCACTCAGACACCCACTTGACAGAGGCCATCAGTGAGGGGGATCCAACCACAAGCACTCAGTTCAGGAAGTGGTTTTCGTCCTCACAGTCTGGAAATTCTGTCTCTCATCTAAAGGCACCCAACCTGAGAACCTCCTTTCAACTCCTCACTATAACCCTAAGGACCAATGAGAGCCTGAGAGGCAGGAGACGAATCCAGCAGACCAAAATAGCACTAAGAAGGCTCTGAAAACTTAGATTGTCATTGGAACCATCTACAAAAGTTAGGTTAGGACCTGCATGCCAAGCCTACACAGAGTGATTTTTTTTTTATTTATTTGACAGGTAGAGTTAAGACAGTGAGAGAGACAGAGAGAAAGGTCTTCCTTCCGTTGGTTCACTCCCCAAATGGCCACAACGACCAGCACTGCGCTGATCCTAAGTCAGGAGCCAGGTGCTTCTCCCCGGTCTCCCATGAGGGTGCAGGGGCCCAAGCACTTGGGCCATCTTGTACTGCTTTCCCAGGCCACAGCAGAGAGCTGGACTGGAAGAGGAGCATCCGGGACTAGAACCAGCGCCTATATGGGATGCCGACACTGCAGGCTGAGGATTAACCAAGTGAGCCACAGCGCCGGCCCCAGAGTGATCTTTTTTTTTTTTTTTTAATTTTTGACAGGCAGAGTGGACAGTGAGAGAGAGAGAGACAGAGAGAAAGGTCTTCCTTTGCCGTTGGTTCACCCTCCAATGGCCGCCGCGGTAGCGCGCTGCGGCCGGCGCACCGCGCTGTTCCGATGGCAGGAGCCAGGTGCTTCTCCTGGTCTCCCATGGGGTGCAGGGCCCAAACACTTGGGCCATCCTCCACTGCACTCCCTGGCCACAGCAGAGAGCTGGCCTGGAAGAGGGGCAACCGGGACAGGATCGGTGCCCCGACCGGGACTAGAACCCGGTGTGCCGGCGCCGCAAGGCGGAGGATTAGCCTAGTGAGCCGCGGCGCCGGCAGAGTGATCTTTTTTAAAGTGGATTGGTGGTATCCTTATTCTCTTTTTTTGTTTTTAAGATTTTATTTGTTTACTTGAAAGAGTTACAAAGAGGCAGAGGCAGAGAGAGAGAGAAGTCTTCCATCTGCTGGTTACAACAGCTGGAACTACACCGATCCGAGCAGCTGGGACTCGAACCAGTGCCCACTTGGGGTGCCAGCACTGCAGGTGGCGGCTCTACCTGCTATGCCACAGCACTGGCCCCAAGTGATTATTAAAATAAAAAATTAAGGAGAACCGAGAATCTCCTAACATAAAACCCAAACTATCCAGATATAAGCAAAGTCACTCATCACACAAAGAACCAAGAAAATCACAACTTAAATGGGAAAGGCAATCATCTGACTTGCATATGGAGATGAATTAGATGTTAGAACAACCTGACAAAATTTTCAAAGTAACAATAATGAAAAAGCTACAAGGAACTTCAAATGTTCTTGAAACAAGTGAAAATACAGAAAAGGTTAGCAAATAAATAGAAGAAATTTTAAAAATACCACATGGAATTATAGAACTGAAAAATAACAGAAATAACAAAACTATCTAGAGGTACTTAATGACAGAATGGAGACAGAGGGTAGGATCAGAGAAGTCAGAGACAGAGCAACAGAATTTACCTAATCTGAAGAACAGGGAGAAAATAAACTGAAAGCAGAGTCTCTTGAACCTGTGGGACATTAATAACAAATGCGCTACGCTAGGGGCCAGCGTGGTCCAGAGCCAGTAAAGCTGCTGCCTTCGACGCTGGCATCCCGTACAGGTGCTGGTTCAAGTCCTGGATGCTCCACTTCTATCCAATTCCCTGGGAAGGTAGCAGAAGATAGCCCAAGTGCCTGGGGCTCTGCACTCATGTGGAAGCCCTGGAAGAAGCTCCTGGCTCCTGGCTCCTGGCTCCTGGCTTCAGCCTGGCCCAGCCCCGGCTGCTGCAGCCGCTTGGAGAGTGAAGCAGTGTATGAAAGATCTCCCTGTCTCTCCCTCTTTTTCTGCAACTCTGCCTTTCAAATAAATAAATACATCTTTAAATAAATAAATGTTCCAAAATTTGTAGCATTAGAATCCTCTTCTATGAAACTGAAAGTGCTCAAAGGAGTAATGGTTGGAATTTTCCCAAATTTGAGAAAAGATATAAATTTACATATTCAAGAAACTGTGTGGACCCTAACAGGATAAATCAGACAAAATTTCTGCCTACACATATCATTTTAAACTTCTGAAAATTAAACACAAATTAAAAATCTTGAAAACAGGCATAGAAATACCATATTGCCTGTAGGGGAACAACAAGTTGAATGACAGCATATTTCTTGTATGAAGCAATAGAATTCAGAAGGAAGTGATACAACATTTTTCAAATGCTGAGAGAAAAGAACTGCCAACTTCAAATTTTGTATCTGGTGAAACTCTATTTCAGGAATTAAGGGAAAACAAAGATATTCTCAGATAAAGGAAATCTGAAAGAATTTGTTGAGGCCAGCACTATGGCACAGTAGGTTAAAGCCCTGGCCTGCAGCACTGGCATCCCATATGGGACTGGTTTGAGTCCCGGCTGCTCCACTTCTGATCCAGCTCTCTGCTATGGCCTGGGAAAGCAGTAGAAGATGGCCCAGGTCCTTGGGCCCCTGCACCCGCTTGGGAGAACTGGAAGAAGCTCCTGGCTTCGGATCGGCCCTGTTCCAGCTGTTGCTACCATTTGGGGAATGAATCAGCAGATAGAGGACCTCTCTCTGTAACTCTTTCAAATAAATAAAATAAATCTTCAAAAGAAAAAAAAGAATTTGTCACTAGCAGATGGCTAAAGGAAATTCTCCAAAAGAAAGGAAATAATTTAGATCATCAGGAAGAAAAAAAAGAAAGCAGAAATATGTATAAATACCAAAGACTAGCCCCTTTTCTTACTAGTTCTCTAAGTTATACAAGATGATTGGTCCAAAAATTATCATACCATCTGATACTGAAGACAGTGATATTTAAATGTGGGGCAATAAGGGACTTAAATGGGAGTGAAGTTTCTGTAATTCATTCATATCAACAGACTGTCATCTCTCTCTCTCTCTCTCTGACACACACACCACTATACAAACTATATAAAATAGTATACACCAAAATACTATAAATAAGCCAGGACGGAATCCCAAAAATATTTAAATAACCCTAAGGAGGACAAGAAAAGGAAATGAGGCATGATAAACAGAGGAAACAAGCAGAAAATAAACAACAACAAAAAAGATAGGCCTAAACCCTGAGATCACAATGGACAAGCATATGTGTACATGATCTAAGCATAGATGTTATGTTTACCCTTTCTTAGATAAATTATGATATATTAACCCTCCTACCCT
Source organism: Lepus europaeus (assembly GCF_033115175.1). Lineage (NCBI taxonomy): Eukaryota > Metazoa > Chordata > Mammalia > Lagomorpha > Leporidae > Lepus > Lepus europaeus. The sequence goes on along the minus strand of NC_084830.1, from coordinate 77,069,973 downwards.
GTGGTTTGTAGCTTCTCTTAATAATATATCTTGAAGAAATCAGTTCATTAAAACATCCCTGATTATTTTCATACCTCTCTGTAGTATTTCATGGCATACATATCCCATGACTTAGCCAGTTTCCTGTTGATAAATATTTAGGCTGTCTTTTAAACAAATTTCTTAGAGAGAGAAATCTCCTGGCCTCAGAAAGATAGGCAGTACAGAGAGGAAAACTCTCGTAGTTCCTCTTCATTTTCCAGTTTTTGTATGTCCCAGTCCCAAATTTCTAGAGCAAGGGTTGAATGGATCCAGCTGGGTCAGATATTCACCCAAGTGTACTTAATTCTGATTAGAGGTCTAGAATCACAACTCCCAGATACCATTTAGCTATGATGTGGGACCTAACTCTATGGAAAGAAAAGAAGTAATGTTCTCTAAGAGAGAGTTAAAAAGTTGGGAAGAAAATTAGCATCTCCATTTCTTTATTCCTTTAAAGACTTACCACAAAAACAGACTCAAAGATCTGTTTCAGCTTCTTTTGTGTCTATTTATAAACCTCTATCAAACAGTCTTCCTGTGAATATAGCATCTTTTTCCTACATTATCTGAAACTCAACCATACTTCAGTAGGCAGCTGATAAATTGGAGTGCCCAGCTACCTCAAAGGACAGCTGGGAAAGTTGAAAAGAAAAAGGCTTTTATGGTGTCAATCCATCAGGTACTGAAGCTCTCATCTCACTGAGATTTTTATCAAGAGAATTAGATCATTTTTTTTTTCAGGGTTTATGGAGCCCTTTGTGGAAAAATGTAGTGAAAAATACCAGGAACTACTTGATTGAACAAATATTCATCATCCTTGTAAGTCTAAAATTATCCTGCATTCGATGCTACTATTCAAGAACCATTTATCCAGCATAAGGTGAATCTGTAATCCATACAAAAAGTTGCATATCACAGAGTGAAACTCATGGTATAAATCTCACCTAAGGCCTTCATTAATGAATAAATATGATTTAGCATTTCTGAGTACAATCATCCCAAGGAGCTCAAAGTCTCAGACTCATTTAATCCTATTTTCTCATTGCTAGGTGACGTCAGTTAATCCTACCAGTGTTTGCAAGAGCAGAGTAAATATTTTGCCCTATTCTCCAACTGTCTAAAAGTCTTTATTCTTCCCTATCATGCTCTCTAAAGGATATTCATTTGAGTTAATCTTTTACAATTCTGTTGTACCTTTTAATGGCTAAGATGTTAAACATCTTTCACTCATTTGCTGTAATTTTACACTGGCATATTTTGCCTTCCCTCCTAATTCAGATAATCACTCTCAGCCAACAGAAATTTTGAGTTAGGAGGAGGAGACAGAACCTAATGAATGGTCAGGCAATTAAATAATTGGGAACATGGTTGACTGTTGGAATGAGGGACTCAATAACTAGTCTCTAACCCCAACATCTGGCCCCATCAAGTGATCCAAAAACTTGGGACTCCTGCAAAGTCCCTGCCTTCCAAGTTCTTCTGGGAGTCTCCTCTGAGAAGGTCTCCTGGGACCCAGGAACCAGTTCATCCCCAGGTAGCAGCATTGTCCCAACAAGCCAAGTTTCTACCCTGCTGATGGTACTGCTTTGCCATTAGCTCAGTAAGGCAGGTCCCTGGCCACTGCCAAGGACAACCCTGGGCTCTAGGCTCTGCTGCAGCAGCTCCACTTTACTTAGCCAGGCACAGCTGCTCTGCCACTCAGCTGCACCCTCTTACCGGCACTGTAGGCATAACAGGTGCTTCTTAACAACTACACCACTTCCAATCCTCTGACTATTCCTTAAGGCCCAGAAGCCTCATTTGCTATTTATCTTGTGACTTGAGGGAGTGGCCATGGCTGCTGGGCTGTACTAGAAGGTGCAAGGCTGGGCATAGGGAAGGCTCCCTCTTCTTTGTGACGCCCTCTGCAAGAGTCCCTGGTGATCGTCAAAGATTGGTAGAAAGATTCCTTCCGTTTTTCTAATAGCTCTTTTCCTCTAAGACCCGGCATAAGTTTGGGGGCGAGCCAGAGACTAACCGTCATGATGCTCTACCTAGAATCCCAATCTTCTCTGACAGACAAGGCTTTGCTCCTGGGTCAGTCATCATGGTCTGGCACTTTCTTCCCCAAGCTGCATTCTTCTGGGAGATTCTGTAGTCCCCACCTTACCCCCAGATAGGCTTCTGTCAAGTATCCCAGCAGTTTTTTGGGTTACCCAGCTGTGGCTACCCCAGTTTTGGTTTAAGTTCCTTTCTAGAAGGCCCTTCAGCACTGCAGGAACTTTGGGAGGCTGCTGCCACCAATTTTTCAAACACGTCCTAATTTTCCCCAATCCCCAGCAGTGAATGATAGGCTGTGATGACTCAAAGTTGAGCCTACCATAGTCCAACAACAATGCCACCTGATGCTGTGTTCGCCTCAGTAACTTGGTCAATAAGTTTACCATATTTACTACTGCCCAGCATGCACTCTGGGTAGGTGATTAGATTCCCTCCTTTCATAGTTCTGCTTAGCACATAAAGATCTTTCACTCCAAAGGCTAGAGATTATTAATTCACACCACATGGTATCACCTAATTATAGCAGAAGCCAGGAAGGCTGACCCAAGCCTACAGCAGCCAGTACATTGAGAGTCTCTGATAGTATCAGTGGCTTCACACTAGCAAGTCTCATTCATTATCTAACAAATGTTTATTAAGCATCAACTAGGACTTGGGTACTCTTTTAGGTATTGAGACAATAGCAGGGAGCAAAACAGACCAAATACTGGTTTACTGAAACCTATATTCTGGGTCATGGGGAAGGGAAGTTGGATCTTAATGATAATTGAGTAAAACATGTAGTTTTTCAGATATTGTTAAGCGCTCGGAAGAAAAGCCAAGCAGAGTAAGAAGGCAGGGAGTGTCATAAGTGTGCTGAAAGTTACACACTCTGAGGAGGTCTGCATAGATCTGAACACTGAATCCATCAATTGTAGTATACGTTAGGCATAAGGAAGCAGTTGAGAGTGCAGGGTATGAAGTCAGAAAGACCTGAATTCAATCCTTTTCTCTCAGCATGTGTTTTCCATTAGTAAAGTGCAAAAACAAACAAAAACAGTACCAACCTTAGAGGGTTGCTGGGAATTAAATTGTAAAATGCAGAATGAAGATTGGCACTTGGGCTCTGAGTGCTGCAAAGGAAACAGATCAGAGAAGCAGCCCAAAGAATGGCAGCCTTCCCACTCACACAGGACATGGACACAGGGTGAATCTCCAAGACTCCGGGTGGGTGGGAGGATGGGAAGACAGACAGAGAGACAACGGGGCTGGTGTTTAGATTCTGTAGTATTTAGGTCCCATTGAATACACTGAAAATTGTGTAATGACTATTTTAACAAGACAATGTTAATGATATGCTGAAAATTCATCCTGTATATGTGTTTAATCTTACAAAAATGCTGAGGGGCAATAGTTTCTCAACATAAATGTTTTAAGGGTGTACCTAATCAAAAAGTTCTATTCTAATAAGATAGAGGGAGAGAGAGAGCCTTTGGGGGAAGGGTGGTCTGTGGGAAGCCCATGGCAAAGAACCTTCCTTAAGGCCTTCTATACACTCCATGGCCTCCTCAGCATTTTTAACTTAGTTACCTAAAATTTTTTGTAAGATTAAACACATATACAGGATGAATTTCCAGCATATCATTAACATTGTCTTATTAAAATAGTCATTACACAATTTTCAGTGTATTCAATGGAACCTGAATACTACAGAATCTAAATACCAGCCCCGTTGTCTCTCTGTAATTTCCTTTCTCCTTTTCTGCCTCTCCATCTCCTTCGGTTCCTTGGGGGCATACAACATGTCTTGTTTCCCACTGCACTTCCAGCCCTAAGACCGTGCTAACATGTGCCATTTGCAAACATAAATTGATGATGGCAATAAGAGCTGCTGTTGGAAGTAGCAGACAACACTGAAAAAGTCTATGTATCCACTCCTACATCACAGCCTTTCTCCTTAATACTCAGAGTTCAACAGAAAATGCTGGCCTTGAACAAGAAGGGTTGAAGTAAATAGACTTTGCTTGAGGGCTTCAGACCATTTTTCTCCCTGATTATGTTCTCAGCTTCTGCAGGATTATTTTGCAAATGACTGATTTTGTCACCTTTCTGAACAGGAAGGCAGTCATTCCCTGACCCAGAGGTTACCAGGGGCAGATGGGCAGGGAAAGACAATAGCTTCTTTTAGGAGTTTCCGTGCATTTTGTATGAGTCTGGGACCTTCAAGTGAGAAATAGTTAGAGGATAAGGAAAGGAAAACTCTAGGAAATAGAGCCAGCTTTGCAATTTAGAGAATATGAATCTTTAGTATGCAAAATCTCTTATATAACATGAATATTCATTTATATTTACAATGATATGTAGTTTGTTTAAAGATTTATTTATTTGAAAGGCAGAACTAGAGAGAGAGAGAGAGAGAGGAGAGATAGAGAGATATCTTCTATCCCTGGGTCACTCCCTAAACAGTCACAATGGCCAGAGCTGGGCCAGTCCAAATCCAGGAGCCAGGAGCTTCTTCCAGGTATCCCATGTGGGTGCAGGGGCCCAAGCACCTGGGCCATCTTCTACTGCTTTCCCAGGCACATTAACAGGGAGCTGGGTCAGGAGTGGATCAGCCAGTACATGAACCAGCACCCATATGGGATGTCAGCATCACAGGTGGCAGTTTTACCAGCTATGCCACAGTGTCAGCCCCAATACATACATTTTTGAAGTTAGGTAGAAACAAAATTAGGATGCCCTAAAGTGGAGGCAGTGTTGTGATACAGCAGATTGTGAACCTATCACTTGAGATGCCAACATGACATATCAGAGAGTAAGTTGGAGTTCTGGCTGCTCTGTTTCTTTTTTTTTAAACTTTTATTTAATGAATATAAATTTCCAGTGTACAGCTTATGGATTACAATGGCTTCCCCCTCCCATAACTTCCCTCCCACCCGCAACCCTCCCCTCTCCCCCTCCCTCTCTCCTTCCATTCACATCAAGATTCATTTTCAATTCTCTTTATATAAAGAAGATCAATTTAGTATATATTAAGTAAAGATTTCAACAGTTTGCACCCACATAGAAACACAAAGTGAAAAATACTGTTTGAGTACTAGTTATAGCATTAAATCACAATGTACAGCACATTAAGGCCAGAGATCCCACATGAGGAGCAAGTGCACAGTGACTCCTGTTGTTGACCCAACAAATTGACACTCTAGTTTATGGCACCAGTAACCACCCTAGGCTCTCGTCATGAGTTGCCAAGGCTATGGAAGCCTTCCAAGTTCGCCGACTCTGATCATATTTAGACAAGGTCATAAAAGACAGGGTGAGGATAGTAACCAATGATCCTAAGAGTGGCATTAACCAGGTCTGAACAATTATACAGCATTAAGTGGGGAAGGAGACCATCAGTACACACAGGTTGGGAGTAGAGCCATTGGTGGTAGAGTAGAGGTTATGATTACAAAGGAATGAGGCCCAAGTGCGCTAGACAGGATCTAGAACAAAGGACAGAGTCATTATTAGAGGAGCTAAGAAAGGTGCTAAGCTACAATTAAGTTTTCTGATTGAGAGGCAAATAGAACCTGATAGAAGGGGCTTGATAATAATCTGTTGGGCTTTAGGCCTTGTAAGTTAAGAGGCCCAGACCTATCTATCTCTTCACATGGGGTACATCCTAAGGGAGGTGTGAACCTCCTGGGGGAAGGCACCCTGTTGACTTTCATTACTTAGCTGGCCTGGGAGGAGAGCTGGCCAGGTAAAGGCAGGGGGCATCTCTAACAAGAAATTTACAGTTCTGCCTGCAATGTTGCTGACCCTACTTGGCCGCCCCCTCAGCTGCAGTGGTCACTTTGGAAGTTGGGCTGAGTGAAGGGCTTTTCAGCTTAGAGCCAATAAGATCTGGGCATCCTTCGACTCCAGGGCAGGTCCATTTCCAGTGATGCAACTCTTGGCAGAGCTGCCAGGGCTCTTCACAAGTTGACTTCTGCTGAAGCCCAGGCTTACCACATTGAAAGCCACTGCAGTAGATTGGTCTGTTGGCTGCTCTGTTTCTGACCTGACTGCCTGCTAATGTGTCTGTGTGGCAGTGGATGATGGCTCAAGTGCTTGTACCGTGCCACCATGAATGGAGTTCTTGGATTCTGGCTTTGGCCTGGCCCATATCTTCCTGTTGAGGCCAGCTGAGGAGTGAGCCAGCTGATGGAAGATCGATCTCTCTCTCTCTCTCTCTCTCTCTCCCCCTCTCCCCCCTCCCCCTCTCTCTCACCCCACTCTCTCCCTCCCTCTTTCTCTCTCTGTGTGTGTGTGTGTATCACTCTCTGTCTTTCAAATAAATAAATCTTAAAGAAAGAAAAAAGATAACCCCACGAGCCAGAGTAGTTTCTCTTGCATGTCTGGCACAAGATACTGGCCCACTGGATCAAAAACCACTCAGGGATCTAGCTCTGTGGTTTTAGACTCACAAAGTCGGAGTAAACCAGTTTTGTCCATCAGCACGTGGGTCTCCATGCCTTGAGGATAAGCTTCACATTTCCCTGTTGATAAGGTGCCAAATAGCCTTGTTCACAAAGTAGTTGGAGCCCCATTGATTCTTCTATTTCCTTCCATTTCACATGGAGCTTTCTGGAAATTATCTTCCAAATGTGAAGAAGTGGACTGCCTCTGAGTAGACTGAAGTGAGGCAAACAACGTTTTCATGAGGAGCTGAGAAAGTGCCATTTCCATAGTGATCTGCGGCAACCCCCATCTGCAGTACTTTCACCCATCTTGATTAGCAATTACAGGTAAAAAGCAGAGGCTGCTTATGAATAAAGTGTGAATGTCAGGGGAATGCATAGCTAATAGCAGAATTGTAAATATTTGCAAGGCAGAGTGGTGATTCAAGCTCACAAGATTAATTGAAATTAATCTCTATCAAGCACTAATTGGTTTCCTGAGTTCTAAAACCTTCCATTAAAAAGGAGAGTAGATGAGGCCATGTGAGAATCACCCTCCAGGTGGGCTACATGAGCTTCCTCCTGTGTCAAGTCTAACGTTTCACCCTCTCAGTGCTGACAGTGCCAACCTCAGTAATTCCTGGGCACCGGCATCATTATGATCAGAAACTTTTTTTATTCACTCATCTGTTTACTCAACATCAATTTAGTATTTGAAACTTCATTCTAGTCATGAACATGAATCCTTGTGCTCAAATGATTTTTTTCTGCTAACCATGGTCTCCTTTGGTTGGCTCGGCTTGGCTTGTTTTTGAGCACATATCTTTTAAGGTGAACAAAACAGATTTCAGACACAGGATTCATATTAATCACTTAAATAACAGTAAATGTTTCCTTACATCATTTATTCCTGTCCCAGCAACTACTCTGGGTGCTGGAGATACAGTAACAAGCAACCCACGGCCAGTGTTCTCATGTAGGCTGAGGTCTGCCGGAGGAGACAGAAAGCAGTCATATGGTCATAAAAATGAGTGTATAATTACCAATAAGTTAAGTGTTGTAGGAAAAAGAGCATGGTACTATGATAACAAATTACAAACTTGGCTGCTCTCAGAGTGCACATTTAGCCTAGTATTGAAGACACCCTTGTCCTACATCAAAGTGCCTAGGATCAATTCCCAGTTCTGGCTGCTGTTGCCAGCTTCTTGCTAATGCAGACTCTGGGGAGGCAGCAGTATAGTGACAGCCCAAGAAAATGGGTTTCTGACATCCTCATGGCAGATCTGGGTTGAGTTCCTAGCTCCTAGCTGTTGGCCTCAGCCCAGCCCCAGCCCAGCCCCAGCCATAGTCAGCATTTGGGGAGTGAACCAGCAGATCGGAGCTCTGTCTGACTGTTTCCCTCTCTCAGTCACTCAAATCTAAAAAAAAATAAAAAGTTAAATCTTAAAAAAGTTGAGTGTAGGGAAAAACAGATTTAAGCGATAGTTTGACCCAAAAATGTCAGAGGACACATATGTTTTTTGTACTGAAGATCATTAGACACTGAGATGTACCAGAAGATCTAGGATTTCCACTGGAAATTACCAAGACTTGTTTGGAGGTTTGCCACAATTCACTACCAATGGAGCAGGAGCCAGGAGCCAGCATGAGGAATGCAGATAACATGTGCCTCCTGAGAGCTCTGACTAGCACAGAGGATAGGAGCTGCTGTTGGAAGTAGGCAACATGGCATCAGGCTGAGGAGGTCTGCAGAGCCGTTTCTCCTACACCCCCATCTTATTCTCCTTTAATACTCAGTTCAATAGAAACTTCTGGTCTTGAAAAAAAACCTATCTTCCCAGTAAATAGAGTTAAAAGCCTAGAAACTTTTGTTGGGAGATTGAGCCAGATACGGAGATCTTGAACTATGTGCAGCTTTCCAATTTGGAGCAAGCTGTGGAGTTGGGGTAACAATTTTACTATAGTACACAGAGGTCTTAGCCACCTGTGGAAGCTGTCAGTGACTACTGGAGCCAGAACTTCATGTCTTCATTCATGAAAGTAGTATTTTTATGATGGGCATAACAAATAGTTATAATATAGATACATATTTCATCTATTGTGTTTGCACAATTTTTCATAGCTCAGTCTATTCCACCTTAATAACATAAAGGTTATTTGTCAAGGAATCACTAAGTACAGTGAGATCATCATCTCAACTGCCACTAGAGGTCAGCACGTGACTCTCAATGGGAATCGGAGGGAAAGACCAGTTCGGAAACAGATCATCATTTGTGCTTCCTGTTGTTATTTCTTGCCATCTGTCTGGAATCATAAATGTGACTATGGATCCCAGACAACTAGAGAACACCCTAACAATTGCTGGAGTGAACTGCTCAAATGTTCCATCTGCAAATGTGAGGAAATCATAGGTCTGTGTATTGTGGCCTGCAGCATGCCTTCAGTGGGGCCTTGATGGCCAAAGTACTTGACTCATACGCAATGGGTAGCAGGTGTTTCAGAAATAATCACACAGCAGGGGTAGACTGTCGTCATCACTTGCAATTTGAAACCAAATGGTGCCCTGGCCTTTCTATTCTGTCCCTTTTGAAGTACTCCATACTAATCCTGGTCTAGTGGCTCCTACTTCTCTGAGCCCCACTGGCACGCTCATGTTCCAGCTCTCTTGGCAGCAAACTGCACTAAAGCTTCTTGTGGGAAGGGCGACTGTCCTGGGTGCAAACGTATGAAGTGGTTGTGGCAGATTTGAGATTACAGAGCTGACCAAGGGAAAAGAGAGGATCGTAAGTGGCAACAGCACAAGTTTTATTGGGCAGTGTTTGGCTGAGTTCACATGACCGATGTCCTCACCACATGAAGCTCTCCTGAGGCTTACAACGAAGGGACCACCATTCAAAGGGGAAGGAAGTCAGAAGAGGGCTTCTGTGTCATGGTGATGCAACCAATCAGAGAGTCTGTGGGTTAGAGACTCTCAAAAGGCCATAGCAACTTTGCCTCTTATAAGCACAAGTCTCTGTCTTATCAGTGGCCAGCAGATGTGGACTGAGGTCTTGCAAGGTAACAGCAAGGCTCCAAGTGGCTAAAAATCTGCTTGGTTGGGCTATTTTTAAAATAATTGGCTGTGTGAAAATTTTACTTTGGTATTGGCAGGCTTTTGAGATAATGGGTCTCAGCTGCAGTGAAGAAATAACCTAGGGGCCAATACGCAGAGGGCATCTTTGGCTCATTTCTGTGACAGTGTTAGAAAGCCTTTGGAAGGATTAGCATATAACTGAAGCAAGACAACACAGACATAGGTGACAATCATGAGTTAGGAGTTTCCTAGTTATCACTGGTTAGACAACTTGTGCCAGTACTCCCTCCTAGTGAGAACTACAAAAACTAAAAGAAAATAAAAGTATATCTTAAAAACATATGAGAGTAAGGAATTAGCACCAATAGGGCCATGAAGTGGAAGTAAGAAGCCAAAAGGCTAATCAGGTCTTCAAACAGCTCTACAGGAAAGGGGGGAAAATTTGGCCACTGACTCAACAAGGATGGGGGCTCTGAAATTTTACTGTGATTCTAAAGGGCTGTAACTCAGAATAAAAAGGAAACTGGAAAACCACCTATGGTTGACAATTACTTCAATTACTCTGGTGGTTCTCACCAAACCATGGATCCTGTGGTATTTATCTTCTTGTATAATTCACTTAAATCTGGACTGGCTCTCTATCCTGATTTAATCAATGTAGAATGAGTGATGTTGTGCCTAAATTTCAGAAAGTCTTACCAGTTTCCTCTGTTAGTCACCCTTTAAGAAATATAACCATCCTGAGAGTATCATGTTGTAAGAAGGCTCACCTAGCCATTTGGAGAAGCCACATGGAGGAAACAGAGCCCCCCAACCAACAACCCTAGCTAAACTCCTAACCATAGCCTGTGCCAACTTACCAACACATTAGGGAATCCATTTTGGAAGTAAATTCTTCAGTTACAGCTGAACTACTCTAGTCAATGCCAAGTAGAGCCAAGAAAAATGGTCCCTACCAAGTCTTGCTCAATTACAATATTGTTAGCATGTAAGTAAAAGACTTACTATTTTATGTTACTAAACTTTAAACTTTACTGTACTTTATTGCAGAGAAATGGGTCTTGAACACCAGTCTTGAATGGATTGTAACTGAGCTTTGAGTCTGAGTAGCCAAGGAAATTTTAATTCCTTATATTAGAATAAGATGATCCTAGCTTTGCAAAGGCCCTCAGACTTCAGGAAATAGGAATTAAATTTCTCTCTAGTACACAATAACATTGTAGTCCTCAAATTATTTCTTTAAAGATTTAAAAATTACAATATGGGGCCGGCGCTGTGGTGTAGTGGGTAATGCTGCAGTGCCAGCATCCCATATGGGCGCCGGTTCGAGTCTCAGCTGCTCCACTTCTGATCCAGCTCTTTGCTATGCCATCTGAAAGCAGTAGAAGATGGCCTAAGTGCTTGGGCCCCCGTCACCCATGAGAGATTCAAATGGAGCTCTTGGCTTTAGCCTGGCTCTGCCTTGGCTGTTGCAGCCACTTGGGAAGTGAACAGATAAAAGACATTCTCTCTCTCTCTCTTTCTGTCTCTCTGTAACTCTGACTTTTAAATAAATAAATCTTTTATCAGATACAGATTTAAATCATTTTGTAGCCTTTTGGCTAAGAACAAGTGCAGGTACAGATTTAAAAATAACTGTGATCTAGACAAAAAAATACAAGATTGACAATTTTCACGAAAACTGAAAATTTTGAAAAGGACATCTCAGCCTTCAAAAAAGAACAGAAATTCTACAACTAAAAAATACAATAACTGAACTCAAGGACTCAAAAGTTTGAGCTTATCTAGTTGGTAAGCCAACTAAAAGAAAGAAAATCACCAGAAAGAATTTAAAAAGCAAAAAAATGAAGGACATAGAAGATTCACTAAGATCTTAAATATATGCAACTAGAGTCTGGAAAAGAGAGTAGAAAGAGAATGGGGATAAAGAAAAACCATGTGGAAAGATAAGATACATGAATTTTCCAGGTTCACAAAACATCTCAGTTCAGTACACCCAACAATAATGAAGTACAAGAAGTAAAAAGAACCCTATACCCAGGAACACGACAGAAAAAATGGCTGGAAACTGAAGGCATAAAGCCCTCATGACAACCAGAGAAAAAATACAGACTGCCTTCAAAGAACAACTACTAGATTCACAGCTGATTTTTCAACAAAGATGATGGAAGCCATAAAATAATATGATGAAAGAAAGTAACAATTCTATAACCGGGGAAAGCATTCTTAAAAATTGAAGATTAAATAAAAATATTTTAAGCTTTAAAACAATTGTGAGAATTTATCATTAGCAAATTTTCAATAAGGGGATACTAAAGGGTGTACATAGGCACCAAAAAGATGACTAGAGATGCAGGAAAAAAAAGTAGTAATAAAAATGGAAAATATGTGAGTAGATGTACACAAATAATAATTGCATAAAATATCACTAAATATTCATTGCATGAAATAGTAATTATTAGGGGTTTAGAAGATTTAGGAAATTAAAGTACATGCTACCAAAAACACATACATTGACAGGGGGGTAACAATATTAGTCTTCTAAGATTTCCATGTTATTTTGGAGGCATATAAAGCATGTTAACAGACTTTGACAAATCAAGGATTTTTTTAATCTCTAGGAGTTTACTGAAAGGATAATTTTTAAAATGTAATTACTAGGGGCCCGTGCCTTGGCTCACTTGGTTAATCCTCCACCTGCAGCGCCGGAATCCCATATGGGCGCTGGTTCTAGTCCTGGTTGCTCCTCTTCCAGTCCAGCTCTCTGCTGTGGTCCGGGAGGGCAGTGGAGGATGGCCCAAGTGGTTGGGTCCCTGCACCCACATGGGAGACCAGGAGGAAGCACCTGGCTCCTGGCTTCGGATCGGCACAGCTCTGGCCATTGCGGCCATTTGGGGAGTGAACCAATGGAAGGAAGACCTTTTTCTCTGTCTCTCTCTCTCTCTCACTATGACTCTACCTGTCAAATAAAAAAAATGTAATTACTAAACAAATAGAGGAAAAAAGTGAAAGAATGAAAAAGAATCAAATCAAAAGAAGGCAAGAAAAAAGAATGAAAAATAAATGTATTTTAGGTAGGAAAAATAGAACATAATACAGTGATAAATTTCACCTTAAGATTTCAGTAATTACAGAAAAATACAGAGGCTGAATGCTTCAACTAAAAGAAATGTCACATTGAATTGAGAAATTCTTCATAATGTTTACAAAAGATGTATCTAATATTTAAGGATACAGAAAATTTGAAAAGACAAAGATATGCTATGCAGATTCCTTTTTTTTTTCAAGATTATTTATTTGAAAGGCAGAGCTACAGTGAGGCAGAGGCAGAGGCAAAGAGAAAGAGGTCATCCATTTGCTGGTTTACTCCCCAAATGTCCACAACGGCTGAAGCTGGGCCGATCCGAAGCTAGGAGCCAGGAGCCAGGAGCCAGGAGCCAGGAACAACTTCTGGGTTTCCCACGTGGGTGCAGAGGCCCAAGCACTTCGGCCATCTTCTATTGTTTTCCCAGGCCATAGCAGAGAGCTGGATCAGAAGTGGAGAAGCCGGGACTCAAACCAGTGCCCATATGGGATGCTGGCATTGCAGGTGGCAGCTTTACACACTATGCCACAGCACCGCCCCAGTGCAAATTCTTAGTAAAAGAATGCTGGTATATGTTTCTTAAAATAAAAATAAAGGCATTCTGAGAGATAAAGATGCTTCATAATGATAATAATATAATTAGTCAAGAATGTATAACTGTTGTAAATTTGTGTGCTTCTGAAACACATGGCCTAAAATAGAGGCAACAAAGAGTGACAGAATTTCAGTGAGAAATCTAGAGACTTACAGTTATGGTGCGGAATTTTAACACAGTTGGCTTTATGGATCAACAAATGGCTAAAGTTATAGAAGAGTTGAACAAAACAATAAATAAAATTGAACTCTCTTAATACAAGAACAAAGAATCCAACAAGCACAGAATTTTTAGTCTTTTTGAGTACACATGGAATGTTTATAAAACCATTGGCAAATGTCAAATTTTAAAGATGTCAATCACACAGAATATGTTCTCTAATGTAGTTAAACTAGAGAGAAACCATTTTAAATAAGTAGAATATTGAGGCAGGTGTTTGGACTATCTCTGAAGGGAGGAGAGAACTTCCACTTTGACTATGACCCTGTCGGAATAAGATCAAAGTCGGCGAACCCTAAAGGCTTCCATAGCCTCGGCAACTCATGACTAGAGCCTAGGGAGATTACTGACGCCATAAACAAGAGTGTCAAATTGTTAAATCAACAACAGGAGTCACTGTGTACTTACATCTCATGTGGGATCTGTCCTTAATGGGTTGTCCAGTGTGAAGTAATGCTATAACTAGTACTGAAACAGTATTTTTACACCTTGTGTTTCTGTGTGGATGCAAACTGATGAAATCTTTACTTAGTATATACTGAATTGATCTTCTGTATATAAAGATAATTGAAAATGAAAAAATACTTGGTGTTAAATTGGAAATTGCATAGAAAATTAATCAATTTTTAAAAAAATATCATGTAGGATCTCTGTCCTTAATGTGCTGTACATTGTGATTTAATGCTATAACTAGTACTCAAACAGTATTTTTCACTTTGTGTTGCTATGTGAGGGCAAACTGTTGAAATCTTTACTTAATATATACTAAACTGATCTTCTGTATATAAAGAGAATTGAAAATGAATCTTGATGTGAAGGGGAGGGTTGCGGGTGGGAGGGAAGTTATGGGGGGGAGGGAAGCCATTGTAATCCATAAGCTGTACTTTGGAAATTTATATTCATTAAATAAAAGTTAAAAAAAAAAAAAAGGACCAGTTGGGATACCCTAGTCCTAGATCAGGGTGCCTGGAATGAGTCCCAGCTGTATCTCCCCTTTCTGGCTTCCTACTAATGTGCACCCTGGCAAGTAGCAGGTGATGGCTCACCTATGTGGGTCTTTACCACCCGGGTGAGAAACCTGCATTGAGTTCCCAGCTCCTGGCTTCAGCCTGACCCATCCCTAGCCACTCCAGGCGTTTAGGAAGTGAAAGAATAAGACTCTCTCCTCTCTCTGTCTCTCTCTGTATCTATCTATGTTTATGTCTCTCTGTATCTATGTCTCTCTCTCTCTCTCTCAAATGAAAAAATTAAAAAGTCTTCAATTTTGGCCGGCGCCGCGGCTCACTAGGCTAATCCTCTGCCTTGCAGCGCCGGCACACCGGGTTCTAGTCCCGGTCGGGGCACCAGTCCTGTCCCGGTTGCCCCTCTTCCAGGCCAGCTCTCTGCTGTGGCCAGGGAGTGCAGTGGAGGATGGCCCAGGTGCTTGGGCCCTGCACCCCATGGGAGACCAGAAGCACCTGGCTCCTGCCATCGGATCAACGCGGTGCACCGGCAGCAGCACGCCTACCGCGGCGGCCATTGGAGGGTGAACCAACGGCAAAAAGGAAGACCTTTCTCTCTCTCTCTCTCTTTCACTGTCCACTCCGCCTGTCAAAAAAAAAAAAGTCTTCAATTTTAAAAACAAAATATCTAAAAATTTTTCATATATTTGAAAGTCAGGAGATATAATTTAAAATAACTCATGGGTAAAATAACAAGCCATAATTAAAATTAGAAAATATTTAAAACTGAATACTACATAGTGAACTTTGAAATGCAGTTAAAGTAGTATTTAGAAAGAAATTTATAGAGTTAAATGCACATATTAGAAAACTGGATCCAGCCACAAATTTTTAAAATACCTAACAACCAAATTAAGTGTATCCAGGAGCACAGGCTTCATTTAACATTAAATACCAATCACATTAACAGATTAAAAGAGGAACAACATATCTTCTCAGCAGATGAGGAAAAGAATGTGATAAAATGCAACAGCCACTTATTCTTAGTGAATTAGCAAAAGAGAAGGAGAATGCCTGCTGTGGCCACTCTTATTTGACATCACCCTGGAGGCCCAGCCAGGGCAGTAAGATAAATATAAGTGATAAAAGAATTAAAAAGGAAAAAATTCAGTCATTATTTGAAGATTACATGATTGTGCATGCAAAAAATTTTTTAAAAACCCAAATAATTAAACAAACTTAAGAAATGAGCTCAGGAAGTTAACAGGGTAAAACATAGTAAAAATAAGCATATAAAAATTCTTTATATCTGCAATGAATCACGTGAAAACAAAATAGCTACTAGGGCTAAATCAAGTCGAATATATGTAAGACTTAAATTGTAAAAATTATAAAACTATGAAAGTCATTAAAAAGGCAAGGCTAGATAAGTGGACATACTATACAAATTATTTTATCGACACAATTACAATGAAAATCTCAATAGATTGTTAACACATGGTGTATATGTGTGTGTGTGTGTGTGTTTGTATAAATTGATAAGCTAAGTCTAAAATGTATGTAAGGACTAAGAATAGTCACAGAACTCTTAAAATAATAATGTCAAAGAACTTGCTCCTTATGGCACTATGACATTCTAAAGCACTGTGTCTGAGATTGTTATTGCTCCAGAAATAACCAAATTGACCAAGGGAGCAGAACAGAGGTCCCAGAAACCTATGAAAAGGATGTAAAAAAACAAAAATGGTTCTATGACAACTTGGTATCTTATAAAATGAGTGACACTAGATGCCTACCTTGTATCACATTTTAAAAAGTCAGCTATAAATGGGCCAAAGATGTCAATATGAAAGGCAAAACCATATTTTAGAGTTATATTTATTTACGTTTATTTAATTTGAAAGGCAGAGTGAGAGAGAGAGGGAGGGTACCTCCATGTAGTAGTTCACTCCCCAAATGCCCGCAACAGCTAGGGAGGGGCTGGCAAAAGCCAGAGGCCAGAAATTCCATCCAAGTCTCCCACCAGAAGTGGAGCAGCCAGGACTCGAACTGTCACCCATATGGGATGGGCCACTTGCAGTGCCGGCTTTACCTGCTACGCCACAGTGCTGGCTCTGCTATGTCATTTTTAAGTATAAAATTAGGAATGGTGAGAAAAGCCTTTAAAATGAACAGGTGGCTACTCTACCTAAATGTACTCTAATCATTCCCTTAAATCCCAAATTCACATGAGTTTTCTTGCTTGGTAGACAATTCACAAGAGGGTGGGACACTGAGCAGCCATCTCTTTGAGCAGTTGTGTGATTTTGGCAGCTGCTTCTGCTCTCCACATTTCCCAAGGATTCTGCAGAGCCAAGAGTATCTGCCAAGAGGAATCAAAATGCTGCTGACGACCAGGAATTGGATTTGTTACAAGTGGAGGTGTTCCAGCTCTCTGAACTTGCCAACTCCATTGTTAGTGGCATGTGATAAATGGATTGAGTGCATCTGTCCTCGTGAGCTGATGAAGATCCAAATAGCTTTCTAAAAATGATGGGAAGCCAAGCTTCCCTGGCTAAGCCTTGGAGAGTGTGTATCAACCTACAACCAAACCCAAAAAACAAAGAAATAGATGTAAAGAGGCATTTTCCAGGGATTTCTTCTTTTCAAGGCAGAAGTAACAGCTCTTTCATTTGATTGGCTAGGACAGAAATACCATTCCAGGGCACAAGGAAGGATTCCAGGAAAATGACACCACTAAAACTAACATGTGTGTGGGCATTTGACCTAGTGGTCAACCTGCTTGTTAGGACATTCATATCCCATATCAGAGTGGTGGGTTTCAGCCTTGGCTCCACTTTTCTTCACATGGACTCCAGTTTCCTGCTAATGCCCCTGGGAGGCAGCAGGTGCTGGCTCCAGGGGTTGGATTCTTGCCACCTACATGGGAGACCTGAATTGCATTCCCTGCTCCCTGTTTTGACCTTGTCCAACCCCAACCATTGCAGGCATCTGGGGATTAAACCAGTGAATGGGAGTGCTCTTTCTGTGTATCTCTGTCTCTCTCTGTCTTTATCTATCTATTTTTTTCTTTTTTCTTTTCTTTTTTTTTGCCAGGCAGAGTTAGTGAGAGAGAGAGACAGAGAGAAAGGTCTTCCTTCCGTTGGTTCATTCCCCTAATGGCCACTAAGGCCGGCGCTACACCGATCCGAATCCAGGAGCCAGGTACTTCCTCCCAGTCTCCCATGTGGGTGCAGGGACCCAAGCACTTGGGCCATCCTCCACTGCCCTCCCAGGCCACAGCAGAGAGCTGGACTGGAAGAGGAGCAACCGGGACTAGTACCCGGCACCCCAACCGGAACTAGAACCCGGGGTGCTGGCGCCGCAGGCGGAGGATTAGCCAAGTGAGCCACGGCACCAGCCTTTATCTATCATCTTTATCTTTCTCTCCCTCTATTTCTCTGCTTCTCAAAACAAACAAAAAAATATGCTTAGAGAATCCACTTGAGGCTTCTTGATGATGATTGTTTATTGTTACAGTTTGGGGACTTACTTTTTTCTTTATTCTCCCCACCTCTAACTTGT
This sequence comes from Lepus europaeus, assembly GCF_033115175.1. Classification (NCBI taxonomy): domain Eukaryota; kingdom Metazoa; phylum Chordata; class Mammalia; order Lagomorpha; family Leporidae; genus Lepus; species Lepus europaeus. The sequence goes on along the minus strand of NC_084830.1, from coordinate 77,052,029 downwards.
AATGGATCATTTAAGGGAACGAACTCTGCACTTTCAGCTATTCAAAGAGGACCCAAAAAAATTACAACTGGTGCTTTAAAATGCTTCGGGGGAGAAAAATCAGACAAACAACATGCATAGTTTTTATAACATATAAAATAATCACTTGTAATTCCAGTGTACAGCTGTAAACACTTAATTTTGGTTATATCCTTCCATTTTTCTACTTACTTTGTGCTTATTTTATTATTATTTTATTTTATTTGAAAGGTAGAGTTACAGAGAGAGAGGGAGAGACATCCACTGGTTCATTCCCCAATGAAAATGGCTGCCACAGCTGGGGCTGGGCCAGGCCAAATACAGGAACCTGGAACTCTGTCCTGGTCTCCCATTTGGTTGCTGGGGCCAAGCACTTGGGCCACTTAACACTTTTGTCCCAGGTACATTAGTAGGGCACTGGATCGGAAGTGGAGCAGCCAGGACTCCAACCAGTGCCCATAGGGGATGTCAGCATTGCAGGCAGTGGATTAACCCACTATACCATAACGTCAGGCCCCTATTTTCTGCTTATTTTTATGTCTTAGTTGTCTCTACATAAAGACATGTATACAATTGTGTGCATGTGTGTGTGTGTGGGAGGGAGGAATATGCGTGTATACACAATTACTAAATACAGTGGTCTATTCTTGGTCCTTATCTTAAATGGCTTGCCGGCAGCACCTGGCACAAATGATCATCTTGCTCCTTGAGATTTTTTTTTCACTTAGATCCCGAGACCTCATACTGTCTGGAATTTTCCTTCTGCATCACTAATCCTTCCATCTCAGTCTCCTTTTCTGATTATCCTTTCCCAAAGTTCAACCTTTGGACTCCTTGGACCCACACTCCTGAGACTCTCTTCTACCTGCTGAGAACTTCCAAACACACATCTCCCGCACTGATTCTCTTCTGAACTCCAGACACATCTCTACCTCCATCTCCACTCAGAAGTCTAATGGGCATCTTCAAAGCGTCAGAATGCCCAAATCCTGGCAAGCCACTCCCCACTACCAAATGCTTTTTCATGCCATCCCATTAAATAATCGCTCTAAACTTCAGTCGCACAGGGCAGAATGTTGCTGCCATCTTGATTCTTCATTGTTTTTTCCCACACCACATCTCCATTGCATCAGCAGCCCTGTTTTTCACTGTCCCTTCTACTACCACTCTGCTCCAAATCACCATGATTTTTTGCCTGGATCACTACAACAGTCTCCAAAAAGAGTCTTTCCATTTTTGCCTTTGTCCATCCCAAGACTGAGTGATCTTTCTAAAACTACAATCAGATCATATCATTCTCCTTCTCAGAACATGGCAATGGCCTCCTGCTCACTCAGAGGAAAGCCAAAGTCCTTAAAATAGCCTATAAACAGTTTGTGTGCCTTAATTTTTTCATTTAGAAATAGAAACATAGGAGGCAACATAGTGGTGGTGAAGAGCATGTGGCAAGGGTCTGATTGTGTTCAAAGCCTGGCCCCAATGCTTAGCTGTGTTGACATTGGGCAACTTAACCTCTCAGTGTCCAAATTCCCTCATCTGTAAAGGAGGACAATTCCAACACTTATCTCATAGGGTTATTATGGGGCGGCATTATGGAGTAGTGGGTAAAGCTGCCGTTGGCAACACCAACATCCCAAATGGGCACCAATTTTTGTTCTGGCTATTCCAATTCCAATCCAGCTCCCTGCTAATAGTCTGGTAAAATTAGCAGAAGATGGCCTGAGTACTTGAGCCCCTGCTACCCATGTGGGAGACCTGGAAGAAGCTGCTGGCTCCTGTCTTCGGCCTGGCCCACCACTCGCTGTTGCAGCCAACTGGGGAGTGAACCAGCAGATGGAAGATCTTTCTCTCTCTCTGTGTGTCTCCCTCTTTGTCTTTGTAACTCTGACTTTTAAATAAATCTTTTTAACATGTAGGATTGTCACAGGGATTAATGAATTAATATTTGTGATGTGCTTTACAGTAGTGCTGACATGTAGTGAATATCATAATCGTTGAAAGATTTTAGGGGCCAGCACTGTGGCATAGTGGGTAAAGCCTCCACCTGTAGTGCCGGCATCCCATATTGGCGCCAGTTCAAGTCCCAGCTGCTCCACTTCTGATCCAGCACCCTACTAATGTGCCTGGGACAAAAGTGTTAAATGGCCCAAGTGCTTGAGCCCCTGCACTCACATGGGAAACCCAGAAGATGCTCCTGGCTCCTGGCTTCGGATTGGTGCAGCTCCAACAATCTCCAATAGTGCAGACATCTGGGGAGTGAACCAGCAGGGAAGACATTTCTCTCTCTCTCTCTCTCGCTCTCTCGCTCTATCTCTCTAACTCTGCCTTTCAAATAAAATAAATAAATCTTTAAAAAAAAAAAGAAAGATTTTAAATTGACACTTTGTGCTATTAGCAAACTATTTTATCATAGTCTATATGGGCAGAAAACACACACACACACACACACATGAAATGGACATTTGGCTTAAATGTCAAGTTCAACAATTATGTAGCTGCTAGGAACTCCTTTGAGGATGTGAGGGGAGAAATAATACAATCATGCCTGTACATTAGGAATAAGACACCACTTAATGAATTATTTTTTAGTTAAATTATGAATGACAAACATATTGTTTCACAGTATTTACAAAAGAGTGTGTGAATGAACTGTGCCCTCCTAAAAGATTATAGTAATTCTTGTCCAATAACACTTTTCCTCACTTTTTGTTTTATTTTAAAAGAAAATTGGCCCTGAAACACCATCCAGACAAGAATCCAGATGATCCCATTGCTGCTGAAAAGTTTAAAGAAATCAACAACGCCCACACAATACTGACAGACATGTCAAAGAAGAACATATATGACAAGTATGGATCACTGGGCCTCTATGTGGCTGAGCAATTTGGAGAAGAAAATGTGAACACCTACTTTATGCTCTCAAGCTGGTGGGCAAAGGTGAATCAGAATTTTTTTCTTCCTTCAAGACAATTTCCAGGAAGACCATGATAGTCACTCTTTTAGACTCCATCTCAAAGAAAGTTAAACTTTACTGCTATTAAAATCTTGTCATAGAGAAGATTCACTTCCACTGTGAGCTATTATTTGGGGATCATTTTTGCATTAGCTCATCAATTAATTATGAAATCCAGCATGACTTAAAATACTTCTAGACATTAATTATATTTGAATTTGGAGCTTCAGGTTAATTCTGACTGCACTCCCTCCCCCCATAATGACTAATTAACAACTGACTCATTGCTCAAAACCAAAAATAATTTATTAGTGTGACAACTGTTTAATAAAAGATTATAGGACAAATTTAGCCCCGTCCTTTACTATCTATAGCAGAGGGTACGGCAGCAAACACAATACTTGGAAGAGTGAGTGGCAATTATGTCATAGGCTCACATGGAGCCCACTGGGGTAGTGGAGAAGGAAATGAGGGAGGAAGGTGAGAATTAAGTAGAGGACAGGAACTTGGAGAGGCTGATAGAGGAAGGAGGAGAACTGGCCATGTGGTCAAGGAAAAGATAACACTTTAGAGGCCTCCATGCAATCTATTAATTTTCACACAATACATTTTGTTTGGTTTCTCAGGAATGCCTAATATATTTATGTCTGGTGCCAGTTTTATATTTGTTTAAATTTTAATATTCTTAGCTTCTGATTAAATCACACTTGGACATAGATCAGGCATGCAGCCTATTAACTTTTTTTAAAAATTCAATTATTTATTTGAAAGGCAGAGTTACAGAGAGAGAAAGGTTCACTCCCCACAAGGCTGCAACGGCTGTGGAAGCCAAGATCCCAGAGCTTCTTCCAGGTCTCCCACATGGGTGGCAGGAGCCCAAGCACTTAGGCCATCTTCTTCTGCTTTCCCAGGTGCATTAGCAGGGAGCTGAATCAGAAGTGGAGCAGCCAGGACTCGAACCAGTGCCCATATGGGATGCTTTTATTACAGGTGGCCACTTAACCTACTAGGCCACAGCACCAGGCCCTCTATTAACATATTTTGTGGGCAGTTCACATGAATATGAGTTGTGATTAATAACAATAATTAAAAAAAAACAAATCTCTGGGGCCAGTGTTGCAGCACGGTGGGTAAAGCTGCTGCCTGTGATGCTAACTTCTCATATGGGCACCTGTTCATTTCCCAGCTGTTTCCCTTCAGTTCCCAGAATTCTTTTTGGAGGGATATCTGGGATTCCCACTGAAATTTCTTTGTCTGTTGAAAACTTGATGGATTTGGAACTTAGAGAGAAATGTACATACTGACAACATCACCTATAATAGATTAGCGTTCCAACAATAAAATATAGGGGTTTTTTTGTGGGCGTACAGGGGAACCTAACCTCTAGGAACATCTGCAGTTCTAAATAATTACACACGTGTACTTGATTACATCCTGGGGCCTGTCTGAATAAAAATGACAACTTCCTTGCTCAGGAAGTAGACTAACTTGCCCAAAATTCATGTAGACAATAGATTCTGTCCAGTAGTGTAAGAGATACACAAAATAATTATTGTTGTGGCTCTTTAAAAATAAGCCCACAGGGCCTAGCATAGTGGGGTTGTGGGTTAAGCGGCCACTTGAGACACTGGAATATTGTATGGGTGCAGGTTTGAATCCCGGCTTTTTTTTTTTTTTTTTTTTTGACAGGCAGAGTGGACAGTGAGAGAGAGAGAGAGAGACAGAGAGAAAGGTCTTCCTTTGCCGTTGGTTCACCCTCTAATGGCCGCCGCGGTAGCGCGCTGTGGCCAGCGCACCGCGCTGTTGCGATGGCAGGAGCCAGGTGCTTCTCCTGGTCTCCCATGGGGTGCAGAGCCCAAACACTTGGGCCATCCTCCACTGCACTCCCTGGCCACAGCAGAGAGCTGGCCTGGAAGAGGGGCAACCGGGACAGGATCGGTGCCCCGACCGGGACTAGAACCTGGTGTGCCGGCGCCGCAAGGCGGAGGATTAGCCTGTTGAGCCACGGCGCCAGCCGAATCCCGGCTTTTTTAGTGAGCAAACTTTTTATATGTTTGTGGGGAAATCCTAATGTTATTTACTAGGAGAAACAAGTCCTATTTATTAACTGTGTACTCATTAATTCCATGCACATTTATTATTTATTAAGTGTCTACCAGATACTGACTCTTTAGGTAAGAAGGGTTGAAAGATGACTAACATACAGTCCCAGACTTCAATAAGCTCCAAGTCTAGTATAATCAGACAGAACTACAAAAAAAAAGTCAACAGAAAGAACATCAAGGGGGTGGACATTTGGCACAGTGGTTAAGTACCACTTGGGATGTGGAGTGCCTGGTTCAGGTCCCAGCTCCACTTCCTGTTCTAGCCTGCTACTAATGCACACCCTGGGAGGCAACAGGTGATGGCTCATGTGTTTGGGTCCCTGACACCCACATGAGAGATCTGGCTCCTTGTTCTAGCCTGAGCCAACTTCAGCTGTCGTAGGCTTCTGAGAGGATAAGCCAGCACATGGGGAGATATTCTCCTCTCTTTCCCTCTCTTTCTTTTAAATAAAAAATAAATGTAAACAATTTTTAAGTGCATCAAGGTGAAAATATATGTGAAGTAAAACTGGGGCACAAAGAAGGGAGTGATTGTTCTTGGGGTGAGATGAGGAAAGACATCAGAAAAGGGACCTTTGAGATGAGTCTTAGGCACCAGGTAGGTATTTGTTAGGTGACTGGGGAACATGAGGACAATGTCTGAACGGGTGAATCCACAGTGAGAGCCATGCAGCCAGGCAAGAGCAGGGCTGAGCAGGTGCAGGGGAGGGCCAGCAGTGATCGGCCAGAACACCATCATGTTAAGGAGATCAGCTGTATCTGAGATCCAGGAGCTGCAATGTGGCTTCAAGAGAACATGTATTCAGGGAAGTTCACTCTAGCAGCAAAGGGCAGGAAGGCAAAAGAGGAAGCAGGGAGCCCAGAGGGGAGACTGCAGCCAAGTCCAGATCAGAGACAATAAGAATCTGCTCTAAAGCTTGACTGGCTTGGTCAGAGATGAGGGAGAAGAAGAGGCATGAGCTCCTGAGGAGAGAGACCCTATAGGACTTGTTGCCTAGCAGGAACGTACAGGCAGACAGAGAGCTATCATATAGCTCTTCTCTGGCAAGAGAGATTCAGCTCTCTTGGGCAGCATGGTTCAGCTAGCTTGTTTGACCTGTGAAGGTTTTGTTTGTTGGTTTGTTTGGTATTTGTTTTGCTTTGCTGTGCTCTTAATAATGGTCACAATAGCTTAAGAATAAAGGAGAAAATGTCATACTCCATTATTCTGCATGCAAGTCAGTTCTTCTGTGTCTTAACTTGTTAAGCAAAATTTTATATCAGGGAATTAGCTTCCAAGGACTCTACAAAGAGAGCTTTTACAGGGAGTAAGGATTGGCAGAGTGGATGTGGGATGAGTTGGGACTGCTTCAGGTCTCTGAGGCCACCAGGTACAGACTTTTTTCTGGGGTTCTTTCCCCAGTTTGCCACTCCTCACCCCTGTTTGGCTTGGCTTCTATTTCCCCCAGGCCCTGTTCATCATCCTTGGCCTCCTGACCGGCTGCTATTTTTGCTGCTGTCTGTGCTGCTGCTGCAAATGCTGCTGTGGACACTGCCAGCCCAAATCATCGATGCCTCCAGCAGACGACTTCTATATGTCCACAGAGGATCTCGAGATGCAGATCCGCATAGATGCAGAAAAAGGTAGCATCAGATGGGTGCAGAGGGGTAGCAGGTGTCCCTCATCAGCTCAACTAAGCACCAGGTTTTACTGAAGTGAGTGAGAGAGAGACAACCACCAGATGTGGTGAATACTACAGACTGTCAGCTTGGGTGCATCTTTTGGGGGATATTAAAGGACATTTCCATTACTAAGCATACAGAAAAGGCGAATCTGACTCCAACAGGAAGAAATCTTGTAACGTGGGGAAGGTGAAACTCAGTGAGCACAATTCGCAGTCTCATTACAAAAGAGTGAATTCTGGGTTCAGGGAGGTTTGAGCCTGAGGTACCAGGCCAGGAAAATCCAAGGCAAATATTTCTCCAGCAAAGTCCACTGTAGCCTGTGCAGTTAGGATCTCTATTAAAACAGAAGGGAGTGAACATTAGGAAAAGTCATCAACTCCTGACTTTTCCTCCTTTTGATGACTTGTAAAAGGTTTGAGGTAGAGCTAGGGGAAACCACTCTTCTCCTGGAATGTAGTTTCTTTCTAAGTACACACAGTCAGCATTAGCCCCAAACCAAAAACAAGAATGGGACTGTTTGCTTTGCTAAGCCACCTCCACATGTCTGTCTATACTTGCATGCATATATCATCATAGTCTATTACTTGATTCTCCAAGGAAAAAGTATACAGGAAAATAAGATCTCAGAGAACCCACAGCACCAGAAATACTTCATGTTCTTTGGGAAATGCCTTTGTTAAACAAGCAGGGGTCAAATTGGCCATTGTCCTGCTTAGCCTTGCAGCCATAATCCTATTGTCGTGTTCTCCTGTAAAACACATCATTATTCTTGATTACAGAATTTACCACTAAATGCAAAAAACCCTAGACAGCTAAATAAGAGAACAACTTTGTCATGTGAATAGTGGTGCACTGTTATTAGAACTGCTGACATTAAGAATCGTGCACTTCTCTGCACTATACCACACTCTGATTCTTTCGGTCACACTGAGACAGAAATTCCTGGACATCCAGCATCAGAGGCTGTTTAAAGGCTTCCATGTAACTTTTATTCCTGATAAAATGCAATGCTGAGTAATATCCAGTTTCAGCCAGCCTGACTCCAGTCTGGAGGAAGGAGTCCTCCAGTCACGTGGGCCTTCTGACTCCCAGAGTCTGAGAACTGAGGGCTCAAAGACATTAGGACTATGTCTGCACATTGTAACCTCCTGGTATGGTGGTGGCCAGTCCTGCAGCCAGAGGGGATGTCCTGACTATCTTTCATGACTGCTCTTGGAGCCAAATTGTGGGCCCACAGTGAAAGACAATTAAACTTTTCTTTTTTATTTGGGGTATAAAAGGACAAATTATGCCTTTAATAGGGGCATACATAGCAAAAAGATAAAGTAAGCAGGATTGCTGATAAATGGGTGGTATTTGCATCGATATTCCTTTTCTTTAGGGAAGAGCCAGCAACCTTGGCACAGCTTGATTACAAGTAATGATCCCCATGCATTGATCCCTTATGCTCTTGTGAGGAGGAGATAAACTGTCAAGACTTTGTCGGGAGCTTCTGGCCACACTGACCGTAGGATCTCCCATAACATCCATCAATCCAACGCAGTACTCAGTCAAACACAGGACAACCAGACAGGAAAGGATAGCCATCATCATCCACTGGTCAGAGTTAACTTTTCCTTTTAGCGGAAAATCCAAAACTAGGTGAACTGAACATAAATATCCCAAATCCAGTTTCCCACACTTGTCTGAAAAGCTTCACAGTCTTTCCTCTTTTGAATGAGATAAAAGCTGCACTAGGTCATTTCAGTAGACCTCCTTTTTAGAAGATTTCTTTTCTGGAACAGAAATTCATACCAGGTGCCAGATTCCACCCAGAGTTCCTCCCTGCTGGGTGATTGGTGATGAATCTGAGTGTCTTTCACTGTTCTTAGTTCTGACACCCCAGAACTACCAATTCCATCACAGAGGTCAGATTTTGGATGAAGTAAACTACGATTCTATTTGCCCGTGTTATTAAGAATCCCTAACCAAAAGGAAAGGCTTTTTCTTAATTCTAAATATTTAAAAGTTCCTGTGTAACCAGGGTGGTCCTGGTTTTGTGGAGCCTGAAACAATTTGGGAATCCTCTTTAAGAAAAACAACATAAAATTTGAAAAGAAAGTGAATATTTAGAATGAGAAAAAGGAATCATAACAAATTTCAAAGTTTAAAACCTGATAGGGGCCGGTGTTGTGGTGTAATGTGTTAAGCAGCTGTCTGCAGCACCAGCATCCCAAATGGGGGCTGGTTCGGTGCAAGTCCCAGATGCATCACTTCCAATCCAGCTCCCTGCTAATGCACCTGGGAGGAAATTCTGAGCTGCTGGCTTCGATGTGGGCCAGCCCTGGCCATTGCAGCCATTTGAACCAGCAAATAGAAGATTTCTCTATCTCTCCTTCTTTCCCTCTGTAACTGTGCCTTTCAAATAAATAAAATAAATCTTTAAAAAACAAAACTGACAAATAGAGCCTGTCAAATTGGCCTAGCAAGTTAAGCCACCACCTGTGAAGCCAGCATCCCATGTGGGCGCTGGTTCAAGTCCCAGCTGCTCTACTTCTGATCCTGCTCTCTGCTAATGTGCCTGGGAAAGCAATGGGAGATGGCCCATGTGCTTGGGCCCCTGCACTCATGTGGGAGAATCAGAGGAAGCTCCAGGCTACTGGTTTCGGACTAGCCCAGCTCTAGCCATGCAGCCAATTGGGGAATGAGTCAGTGCTTCGAAGATCTCTTTTTCCGTGTCTCTCCTGCTCTCTGTAACTCTGCCCAAATAAGTAAATAAATCTTTTTTAAAAAGATGAGAAATACCATAAATATCACAAAATCTGGAAAAACAGTAATTAGTTAATTACATGTCTGGCACAACTGTATAGTACTTTCTTCTAATGCTCTGTGACTGAATATTCATTGCTTACCTCTTCCAATAATAATAATAATAATAATAACAATCTTTCTTTCTAGAAAGATAGAAAACAATCATGCTTTTCCTTTAGTTTATTGTGGGTGATCCTGTGCCTGGCTGGAAGGCTGCCTGCCTGGCCTATGCAGGAGGTCAAGAGGGCAGGGCACACCATGCCCAGGGAAAAACCCTGGTTGAGGACTCAGCACACTGAGACTCACGTATGACCTGACTGTTGGTAGGTGGCAGGGGCCCCAAGCATATTTCCCCCACCCCCACTTCCTGTTGAGGGGCCTTGTAATTGTCAGCTAGATAAACAGCTCCTGGATGTGGCCCAGACCCATAAGACCACTTGGAAGGCTATGTAGGCTATGGGCTATGTGACCTTCAAGCTGATTGGAGAAGCATAGCGGCATCAGCATCGGTTTATCCTATAGAATTAGTGTTAACTACCCTGAGCTAGCTACTCCCCTTTGCCCGCCCTATAAAAGCCTGTGCCTAACTGCTAATTAACATTCACCGAAACTGTCTCCAGGGCTTCTTGCCAAAGAATGCTGTCGCCCACCATCCCAACAGTGTGAGCCTCACAGGGCGAGCCCACAGTATATGTGATTAGAAATTTTTATTATGGGCAAATTAGAAAGTTTCCTTCAGTTTTACAACTCATTGATAATGTCATTGATAATTTTTAAGGATTGTTGTTAAATTAAGGAAACTATTGTTGATTTAATATACTTGGCAACTTCAAAAGTTTGTGAAATAACTGAGTGAAAAGATCAACTTATTTAGTGTGGAAAAAATCTGAAATCCATGCACAGTTTTTTCACAATGTGCATTTTCTGTGAACATTTTGAATATCCCAAGATCTGGAAGAACTTTCCACAATCCATTTTTTACTATATTTCATACCTTATTGCTTCTCCTTAGGACCCCTCCAGAGTCAGAGTCCATTGGACACATTCATATTGGTGATACCACCTCTGGTCTGGATCTTCATGTCCTCTCAGCAAGTGAATTGGCATAGTTAGCTATAGGATGTTCCTAAGGCCATTCTGTATACCCACATGACTAATAATAATCATAATAGTTGCTCTGCGAACCATAAAAACATATCCCCTAACTCAAACACAATCTGTCACCAACTCTATTGCCTCTTTCTTTATTCAAGAGGCAGAAAGAGACAGAGAGTTTCTTTTTTTTTTTTTTTTTTTTTTTGACAGGCAGAGTTAGAGAGAGAGAGAACGACAGAGAGAAAGGTCTTCCTTTTCTGTTGGTTCACCCCCTAAATTGCCGCTGGCGATCTGAAGCCGGGAGCCAGGTGCTTCCTCCTGGTCTCCCATGTGGGTGCAGGGTCCAAGCACTTGGGCCATCCTCCACTGCCTTCCTGGGCCACAGCAGAGAGCTGGACACAGAAGAGGAGCAACCGGGACAGAATCCAGTGCCACAACCAGGACTAGAACCCAGGGTGCTGGCGCAGGATTAGCCAAGTGAGCGCGGCGCCGGCCAAGACAGAGAGTTTCTAACTACTAATTCACACCCCTCCCCACCCCTGCCAAATTTCCCCAACTGGTAGGGCTGATATCCAGAAATGTAATCTAGATATTGCACATGAGTGGTAGGCATCCAATAGCTTGAGTCATCATCACTATCTCCCAAGGTCTACATTTCCAGGAAGCTGGAATGAGAAGCTAGAGCTGGGAATTAAACCCAGGCCAGGCATTCTGATGTGGGACACAGGCATCTTAACTGCTAGGCAAAACTCCCACTACTCCATTACCTCTTAGCTGAACCCTCAAAACATCCATAGCTCTCTGTTGCCACTCATCTAGAAAAGAAATATGTTGCAGGGAAATCCAATGTGGAGAGAGATTTTTATTTTTCAGCTTGTGGCCAAGATATCTTATTTTGTCAAGCTACAAAAAATGTGGAACACATTGTTAGTGCCCCAACAGATCTGTGCAGGTGAGAGTTCCTGAAGCTTAAATTGCACACACTGTACAATAGGTCTTAACCCCTTCTTTAGTCTGACATTTAATTATGAGAATCTATGCTTTATTTGAAGTTAATTGTTTTGGTTGTAGATTTATTCTCCACTCATTCAGACTTAATATAGTAAAATTAATGCAATTTAAGGCTGGTAAGTATGAAAAAGAATATTCTTTCTGAAGACTATGCTTTCTGGACAATGGTCAAATAAATTGACAATGGCCTAATCCAATCTGTAAAAGAAAAAAACCCACTTGAAAGTTATTTTAAGAAATATACTTGAATGAAAGACACTTCTAGTTACTCAGATATCAAATTACTGCTATGATAAATAATAAGCAGGTTTGAGGCTATCAGAAGCACTGGTAGTACATTAGGGCTTTCAGACGTTTCTTTTAGTGAAAGTGAATTTAAAAATGGCAAACAGATTCTCACTAAAGGAATTTTTAATTCTGATATTGACTCTAATCATAAAATTGTAAGTTTTAGAGTTGGAAGTAATCTGAGGAGTCCATTCCATTCCAATCTGTATACCTTCTGTTTCGTTTTCTTGCCTTATTGCACTGAGAATATTTCCCTATATGGATTATAAATCTGAATTTCAAGCTTAATGACTCTTGTCAATAAAAATTTTCCTTGAAGGAACTATTATCTACCTTTACATTTATTTTAAAATCTACATTAGATAAGGATGCTTAAGATAACAGGGAGCCGATAGTCATTGGCAAGAAATAGGGGGAAAATGCCTGCTTCTAGGGAAGAGGAAGCTAATTGAGATGAAACAGCGTGGAGTGAGGAAGAGTGGGTGGAGCCAGAGCTTTATGTGAATTTTCCATCCTGGCAAAACAAGCCAAAATTACTAGAGCTAAATTCATTTTGTTTCTTCCAAGCGTAAGGCAATGGAATGAAATCCAGCCATAACTCCCACCTATAAACCTTAAAAATGTTTTGTGGAGTCACAAATCCCCTTGCACCTCACCTTGTTTTCGAAGGAAGAGAAATAATATATCTGGAGGAGGGAATTTTATGGTGTTGACCTTGGATCTAAAAATGTGAGAGTCAATGCACAGAAAAATCTATTGATTGCTTAACTGCTCCTGCCACTCACCTGGAAAAAACCCAAATAAGTTCACAACCACTGAGCTAAAGAGGCCATATGGCTCTTGCTCTTGGCCAAGTTGCAGAGACATTTATAACATGTTTGCTGTTGAGCATTCAACACCTCTTACTCCCCAAGAAAAAGGCAAGAAGGAAGACTAAATTCAACCTTTCTCTTTTGCCAACCTCTACTCAATCTCCTTTCCAACCCTGTCCTCCAATTAAAATGAGTCAATTTCTAAAAATAATACTTGAAAAATAATTCCTGCAGCTAGTCTACAGCCCTTTGCTTCTTCTATATATGAAGATATCAAGCAAGCATCATCAAATCCCCAGGCCAGGACAGTAGGACAGATGAGTCAGCTCAGAATGCTCCCCAAATAAGCAGCTCAAAGTGGATCCGAAGTTTCTTTGGTTTTTGGCTGCCGGTGTTCAGTGAAGAAATTTACTAGGCAGGTCTGTTGAGACAGTATGTCAACAACAAACATTGATTGAACACTTAATATTTGCCTGACACTATGCTGAGGGCTAAAGAAAAGAAGGATGGCTCTGGTATCTTTGGATCTTACAATCTAGCAGCAGACACAGGGACACAAATAGTAAACAAATAATCAATCAAAGAACTAGTTAATTTACAAAATAATAAGTCTGACAAAGAAGCAGCACAGGGGTTGGCAAAGTGAACACTAGGAGGCCTGACGTGGATGCAAGTGAAAAATAAATCTTTTATTTGTTTTATTTATTTATCTTCTTATTTATTGGTGGAGGGAGAGAAGAGAGAGAAAGAAACATATGATCCCATCTGCTGTATTGGTTTTAAATTTGTACTCCACTAATTCAGAAGGTATACAGATTGAGATGAAACAGGGTGGAGTGAGGAAGAGTGGGTGGAGCCAGAGCTTTATGTGAATGTAAGCTTGGTATAATAAATTTAATGCAACCTAAGGCTGCTGAGGATGAAAAATGCCAAATGCCCACAATAGCCAGGGCTGCACCAGCACCAAAGCCAGGATATAGGTGTTCAATCAGGGTCTCCCTTGTGGGTGGCAGGAACCCAACTATTTGAGCAATCCACTGCCTTCCAGGGTTTGCACTGGTGGGGAGCTACAGTCAGGAGCCAGAACAAGGTAATGAATATGGGCACTCTGATGTGAGATGTGGTATCAGGGCTGCTAGGATAAGGGCCCACTCCTGTTATTGTTTTTGTTAAATATTAAATAGATACGAATATTATGACCTGACTTTCTACATCTTACCATTACTGTTAGAATTGTTTGCTTTCCCCTCCTCAGAAGTAATCATGTTAAATCATCTGTAATTATTTCTTTTTATTATTTATAGTATTACAAAAACATATATTTATTCCAAATTTAATATTACTGGCTTTGTACAACTTGATTTTTTTCATTCAATATTGTATTTCTGAGATTCATCCACATTGTGGCTGGCATTTATTTTCATTGTTGTATAATATTCTGTGATAACATCCCATCATTTACTTATTTGTTCTACTACCGACCAATATTTGAGCAGTTTTCACTGTTTGCCATTGCAAACAGAGCTGCTATGAATGTTCTTTTACTTGTCTCTTAGTGCATGAGTGCAAGAATTTCTCTAAGTATGTACACAGGGGTAGGATTCCTTAGTTAAAGGAATCTTTGACATCTACAGTTTATTACATAATACCGAGTAGGTCTGTAAAATTATTGCAGCTACATTCTCACTACAATTAATGATCATTCTTCTTGTTCCACATGCTTGGTGACACTTGGCATCACCAGACTGCAGATGTGGGCCAATCTAGTAGGTGGAAAATAATATACAACTGTGGTCCTAGCTTTCCTCTCCTTGGTTACTAATAAGGTTGGATGTCTTTTCGTGGGTTTATTGGTCATTTGGGTTTCTTCCTCTATGAAATGTCAATTGAATTTTTTGCACATTTTTAATTTTATCAATTGTCTTTCCCTATTGTTTTTGAAAATATTCTGGATATTAATTCTTTATCATTTAAGTTTATTTCAAATGCATTTTTCCAGTCTGCAACTTGGTATTTCATTTTTTTATGGAGTCTTCTGATGAATCAAAGTCCTTAATTTTAATGTGTTCAAATTTGCAATCTTGTCTTTATGTGTAGTGATTTTTGTGTTTTAAGAAAGCTTTCCGCATCTCAAAGACACAGTGGTGTTCTCCCTCATGGTGGTCTTAGAGTTTTATAATTTTGCTTTTCACATGCAAGTGTTTTGCCATCTGCAGTTGATTTTTACATGTGAAGTGATGTAGGGTTCTTATTTCAATTTTTTTTTTCAGATAAAAAACCAATTCTCTCAGCACAATGATTTCCAATCTTTATTTTGATACAGTCTCATATTCAATATATATATATATATAATAGTATCTGGGCTTTCTCTTAGATGTTTATTTATGTATTTATTCAATTTATCTAAAAGAAAGAGAAAGAGCGAGAGACAGGGAGAGAGAAGGATAAAGAGAGATCTTTCATCTTCAGGTTCACTCCCCCAAATGCCCTGCAACAGCCAGGGCTGGGCCAACCTTTAGCCAGCCAGGAATCTGAAAGTCTGGGTCTTCCTCTGAGTGGCAGGTACCCAAGTGCTTGGGTTATTACCTCCCGCTTCCCAGCACAGTAGCAGAAAGCTGGTATAGGAAGCTGCCCCATTTCTGGGTTTTCTGTTCTGGTCCCTTGCTCATTCTGTCCATCTGTATGCGGCAGCACATTCATTTATAAAAATTCTGGTATCTAGGCCGGCGCCATGGCTCAACAGGCTAATCCTCCGCCTTGCGGCGCCGGCACACCGGGTTCTAGTCCCGGTCAGGGCACCGGATTCTGTCCCGGTTGCCCCTCTTCCAGGCCAGCTCTCTGCTGTGGCCAGGGAGTGCAGTGGCACCCCATGGGAGACCAGGAGAAGCACCTGGCTCCTGCCTTTGGATCAGCGCGGTGCGCCGGCCACAGTGGGCCGGCCGCGGCGGCCATTGGAGGGTGAACCAACGGCAAAAGGAAGACCTTTCTCTCTGTCTCTCTCTCTCTCTGTCCACTCTGCCTGTCCAAAAAAAAAAAAAAAAAAAAAAAATTCTGGTATCTGCTGAGGCAAGCCCTCCTAAACATCTTTGGTCTCCTGCTTTCCTATTTAAATTTCACAATCAGCTTTGTCAAGTTCTTGAACAAATTTCTTTAAGCAAAATCTTTTTGGATTTTGGTAAGAATAGCTGTGACTCCACAGATCAGTTAAGAAGAACTATTAATATTTGATATATCCATTTATTTGTCATTTATTTTGTTTTTTACTATAGTTCCTATATAATATGTTTTATTTCCTGAATACTTTATTATATATAAACATATATGTATATATATATAAACTGATGTCTTTCATCAATTTTAGAAAGTTTACAACCATTAAACCAATTGGTATCTTTTATCCATTTTATAAAATTCATTAACATCAAACCTTCAAATATTGCCTCTCTTCTTTTTTCATTTCTTTCTGAAAGTCATGTGAGTTATGTTAGACATTATCACTCTATCCTTCATGTCTCTTAACCTCTTTAATATTTTCTCTTTGTCTCTATTACATTCTGGATAATCTCTTCAGATCTGTCTTCTACTTCACTAACTATTGAACTGTTAAATCTATTCATCATTTTTTTAAAGAAATTGCTGATGTTTTAACTTCTGAAAGTTCTTTTTTATTTATTCCAAAATTTATTTGGTAACTTTCAAAACATGTAATTCTTTTGTGTTCTGTGTCTGAGAAGTGCAGTATTTGAAGTCTTTCTAGCTATAATTTTGCCTCCTGTTTCTACTGGCTCTCACTCAGTGTGCATTATTTCTATATGTAAACTCTCTCTCTCTCTCTCTCTCTCTCCACTTTCTTCTTTAGTTTTTACTATGAACCCATGTTTCTTGTAATTTTATAGTGATTTTTTGAGACCTGATTAAAGATTAGGTCTTGCTAGGTGCCGAGAGCACATGTTGCACTGGACCACCTTATTTACTTGAAAGGTGGAATTACAGAGAGGCAGAGGCAGAGAGAGAGAGAGAGAGAGAGAGAGAGATCTTACATCCACTGGTTCACTCCCCAGATGGCTGCTATGGCTGGAGCTGGGCCATTGAGAAGCCAGGAGCTTCTTCCAGGTTTCCCATTGTGGGTGCAGGGGCCCAAGGACTTGCGCCATCTTCCCCTGCTTTCCCAAGTACATTAGCACAGAGCTGGATCAGAAGTGGAGAAGCTGAGACTCAAACTGGTATCCATATGGGATGCCAGCATTGTAGGCTACACCACAGCACCAGCCCCATGACTGGACCACTTTAAACTACATTATCACCTTAGAACATACAGGTATTGCAAACTTGCTCTGCCAACTTGTGTGCTTGTCAACTTACCATTAAACATATTTCGGGTAGCTCCCTCAACTGGGAACCAAAATTCAAAGCTAACAAGTTTCCTTGAAAATTTAGGAGTAGAGTGATTTAGAGAGAGCATAACCATATTGGGCACTAGCTTTAAGTTGACAGCTTCCTATTGGGCTCTCCAACTAAGCAAACCCTAGATTTTGACTCTGCTCCAGTGAGGGCCATATATGCAGCTGAATACCACAGAACTCTAGGGGGTAGCTGTCACATATATTTTTCATATAGATGCATACATTGAAAGCCATCCCATGGAGCTGTGCAGTGACCAACTGCACAAGCATGTGAGATAGCCCTGTCCCCATCCCCAAAAGATGCTGAACACTTGCTCAAGTACACTAGGTTCAGCAACTATCCTGAAGGTGAAAGCTGGGTTTAGTGCTTCGGTCTAAAAATTCTGTAACTGATAGAAGTTGAATGAAGAGTAATGGTATAGTGTTTCCTTCCTTTTGAAGTCCTTGAAAGAGTAGCTGTCTTAATATATTTGAATTCATTTTGCAAACTCATTTCAACAAAAATAACTATCATTTGCCCCATTAAAAGGACTGTCGTGTGATAAGATTATGTTCATTGTTTTGCTTTCCTTATTTTTAGATATGGACTTTCCAGTTGTTCTCCAGCCCACAAACGCAAATGAAAAAACACAGCTAATCAAAGAAGGACCTCGAAGCTACTGCACAGACTCTTGATATTGAGCCCATTGAGGGTCCACACTATCTCCTCTTGGTTCAGCCATGTCTCCAGGTGATCATGGAGCAGGAGGGGCAATGAAATGCTGTGAACTTTTCCACATTTGTATTTTATTTTTATGTTAGGGAAAGATGATTGGTATATAATTTTCTCAGTATGCAGTCTTTCTTCTTGAGTAGAATTTCTAATGAAACACATTCAATTGTGATGAATAAAGGCCCAAAGAGCTGTTTTATGCTCCTTACATGAGGTAAGACAGTGGCATTGGGAAGCTTTTATGAGCTTGTCCTTTATGTGTGCCCAGACCTCACTGCTCACAGATTAAAGTAGTACCCAAAAAAGAAGCCACTTTTCATCCACTTATCTAATTGCAGTATTCATATCAGCCACAAATCATCAGCAAAATAGACATGAGCATTTAGGAGGATTTGTGTGTGTGTGTGTGGAGTTCTTTGTCAATATTCGCCATGGTTACAGAAACATTTCAAAAAGCAAGAAAGGACAATTAAGTTTAAAAAAGACAAATCACATTGCTTTAAATTGTTTTTGGAAGATTGAAAATTGACATTTACTGAAAAGTGATAAGTAAAACCAGGAAGAAACAGGTTTTATGTGTACTTTTAGATTGACTTTAAAAAAATAACTTCAACCGGACTAAATCTTATAAGAGATTCCAAAATTATTCTGAGCTAGAACCAGTCCCAAAAACATGCATTGATCATTTTTTAGTAAAATATTTTTAAGTGGTCCAGATTAGCCGGATTGAGTAAAAGAAATACATGAGGTAGGGGTAGAATTCTAAATTCTATAGTCTAAATTTACGTTTAAAGACATATTATTTTGGTGAAATTAATTACATTGATTAGAAAATGCTGAGCTCAGGATATTGGGCAATTTAAGCTCTGAGGTCATCTCTGCTTGTTTGATTCTTAAATTCCTCATGTAGTAGAAACCATGTGCTATTTCTGAAATAGTACAGCACAAAGATGTTTGTCTTTCCTAGGTCTTTCTTAGTTCTTTATATAATATTGCACTTTCAAGACTTTGTTATATTTTTATATAATATTGCATGAAATGCCATTTTCCTTTTTCTTTTTTATCCCCTTCCAAACCAAACTACAGTCAATTACTGCTAAATATATACTGTAAGTGAGAATTAGTTATTTCTCTTGTAGTTTTGAAGCAATTAAAACTCTGTGCTAATTCTTGAGCTACTGGAATTTTTTTCTATATAATCAAATAGAAAGAGCCTTGTTTTGCTAGTCAAGAAGCCTGGTTCTATGTAAGTTCTCAGTAACTTAACTATTCCTATGATCATCTATGTAAGTTCTCAGTAACTTAACTATCCTATGATCAAGTGAAATATGACCCTGTTTGCATGTCTGCCCTGACCACCTTCAAGTTGCTATGAGACCAGATGAAATAGCTGAGGTGAAGGAATTCTGAAGTCAAGTGCTTCACAAACATAAGTCAGTTTTGGATGAAACTGTATATGTTGATACATACAGAAATGTAATATGTCTTCTTTATGAGAGTACTTCACAAATTTCATGGAAAATAAAACTGAAAGATACATTTTAGTGTACAAATGTTTGAAATCCTTACATACCAGGGTCTTCAAAAGGTTCAGGAAAATGCATATATGAAAAATGTATTATGGATTTAAAAATTATTTTTATACCAAAATAAACTTTAATTCCATTTTACACTAACATTTTGAAGCACCTTCATATAAACTCACCTACAAGGTCCACATAGACACCCAGTATCAACAGCCTCAATAACCAAAAGCTACTTTCCACTTGGAGGAAAGGATAAAATAAATAGCCCAGCCTGTGGACAATTTAAGCCACTACGTCTCTTTCCTACAGTCTTTCTAAGTATTAGGTCAGACCTATTTTTGAATAGCAACTTTAAAATCACAAAGCTCCTTTCCTCTTTCACTCCCAGACCTCAATTTTCTTTTTCACATGGAATTTTTACTTCCATTCCCAGCTCACCCAGGACGCTGGTGCAAGAGTGATTAAGATGAAAACAGGACATGAATCAGGATCAGGATCAGAGGTGGGGAATCAAATCCCTGGAGGAGAGGTGGTCAGCATCTCTCACAAAGGCCTGGTTTCTGGCTACAATGATGCGGGGCAAATGCAAGCATGTGAATGAATGCCTGTGAGAGACAGTGAATTCTACAGAACGCCTTTCAGTTACACGGAGAGGAGGCCGCTTAAGCAGCTGGGGGGTGGGGGGGGGGGACGGTCAATGAGAGCTGCCATCCAGAATCACCTGCAGTCATTCTGACTCCATAAGCAGCTTAGTATAGAAGCATCAAGGAAAGAAGGGCTACGCTGGCCATGAGCCTGAGCAGGAGTCATGCAGCGTCAAATGGACAGCTCACTTCATCTAGCCTTGGGCAGCACATTACATCAGTGGGGGATTTCATGTACGGTATGCTAGTTATCTGTTTATCTTTTTGCCATCTTACATTAGAACATAACAAAACATATACATATGTTTATCTTTTTTTGAGATTAGAATTCTTTTTTAGGATTGATTTATTTGAAAGGTAGAGTTACAGAGAGAAAGGGGTGGGGGGAAAGAGAGAGAGAAAGAGAGAGAGGGAATCTTCCATCTAATGATTCACTCCCTAACTGGCTACAACAGCCAGCTCTGGCCCAGGAGCCAGGAAATTCTTCTGGTTCTCCCACATGAATGGCATGGGCCCAAGGACTTGGACCATTATCCAGTGCCTTCTCAGGCACATTAGCAGGGAGCTGGATTACAAGTGGAACAGTTGGGATTTGAACAAGTCCCCATATGGGATACTGGCACTACAGGTGACAGCTTAACCTGCTGTGCCACAAAACCAGCCCCAGAATTCTTTCAATCGGTTTTTTTTTAAAGCACTAAATACCAATGTGTTTCTACTGTGTTATTTGCCTTACAGGAAGTGAAAGGCAGAGTAAAGAATCCCAGGGCACCTAAGTTGGCAGTAGGCCCTGAAGTAGTGAGCTTGCTTGTCTGCTTGTTTTTTTTGTTGTTGTTGTTGTTGTTTTGTTTTTTAAAGATTATTTATTTGAAAGAGAGAGTTACAGAGCAAGAGTGAGAGCGAGAGAGAGAAATATCTTCCATCTGCCAGTTTGCTCCTCAAATGGCCACAACGGCCAGGTCTGGGCCAGGCCGAAGCCAGGAGCTAAGAGCTTCTCCTGGGTCTTCCATGTAGGTGCAGGGACCCAAGCATTTGGGTCATATTCTGCTGCATTCCCATGTGCCTTAACAGGGACTGAATCAGAAGTGGAGCAGCCGAGACATGAAATAGTGCCCGTATGGAATGTCCACACTGCAGACCACAGCTTCACGTGCTTCACCATGCTGGCACCCTGTGTTTTCCCATAAACCAAAGCCTGCCTCTACTGACTTCTACCTCCCTTAGCCCCCAATTCTTACATCAGGAAACCCCCGTGGTATGGCTCTGGCACTGGAAGTAGAAGGTACCTGAAGGGCTGCCTGGGCAAATGAGGACAGATGACTTTTAAAGACAGAACAACACTCTGGTGTTGGGAACAGATCGTGCAACTGAGGCAGCTGTCAGGGCATGCTCCTCTGTGACATGGGTTGATGAGGGCTAGCCACTTCTCTACAAGCAAGGAAGCCCAGATCTCAACAGAATACTTTCTCAAAATTGTTTTTTGTACACAATAAATGCAAAGATATGGATGGGGTGGGATTCTGTGGAGGCCAGGGCAGCCACCCACCCCAGACTTCAGATCATAGCAATACCCTCCAAGACACAGTTGAAGTAGGTGCAGGTGCTGCTGCTCCCAGAGGATTTGTAGTCCCAACCAGGGGAAGGGTGCGGTGCAGCCACCGCTGTATCTGAGGGGATCACCCCACCCCCGTGGCTGAAGATGCCATAGAAAAATGTGGATATTGATGACAAACACCCACTCCTACAGGGCCAGCTCTGCTCCAGGAGCTGCCCATAGCACAGAATGCAGATCAGGGCGATCATGAGAACACCCAACTGGCCAAAGAGACTAAAGAGGCCCAGGGAATATGCGCCCCACTTGTTGATGAGGGGGACTTCTACGGTGCAGCAGTTACAGAGACTCCCTTACTCAGCAGGAGCAGGAGAGCAGAGCTCCTTGTAGGACCAGTTCTCCACATGGCAGTGCATGGCATACCTCCTGGAGTACCCAGCCACCATTCCCTGTTTGGCTCATCCATGATGCTGTCTCTGGCTGCTGAGTTTATCTTTATCAAAGTCAAAATATAGATTGCAATGTTTTTGAGAATCAGTGATATTCTATTTCTACTTTTCAATTGATATGTAGACTAAAACCCTCTTGATGTGGCCTGAAGACACACTCACCTGGGAGTACACTACCTGTATTGTACAAAAGCGTCTAGATTCCTTCATTTTTTAGGGCGGTTTAGCATATTAATTTTTTTGCACATTAATATTTCCTATGGAATACTCCTGAAATAAAGATAGAAGGATGAAAAAGAAATGCCCATGTCACTCCATTCTTGTTAGCTTGGTGCCCAGTCAAGCTCCTGATTACAGAGTTACTTTTTCAACACGCCAGCACCTAAATCCTCATCTAGGTTAACATGAATGTCCATTTCCAGAAGACCAGCCTTTTTCCAGGGAGAGAAAAACCTTTATTCAAAAAACACAAATCTCCAAAAGTATTCTTCTTTACAACCTGCAATCTTCCTAGGCACCTAATGTTCATTTTACAGAATTCTTGAGTATTTCTAAACTACCGATGGCCAGAAATTGAGATTAAAACCCTACATAACCAGGTCCTATAAAATAAAACCTTCACGCTGTAGACAACTCAGATTAGCAGTGACTTCCAGAAGTGCATTTTAGAGTCACAGTTTACCCCTGTACTTCCCAATAGAGCTGAAAACAAAAGAGGAAACTAGTAAATACCTGTTGGTTACTTGATTAATTCTCACAACTTATGCCCTTTCTGAGAAAAGCCTTTCTCCACACTGAGCCCTAAATATGCTCAGTGGCAAATGAAACGGTGAGTACAACACAACGTTCTGGAATTTTCATGCTGTTCCAGGGCTGACCCCAAGAAGGAAAACTAAATTCCTAGAATCAAATCAGCAGTTACAGGACAGCTGCTAACACAGTCTGCTCACCTCCGGACTATTTCTAATAGCTGGCAATCTGATCATCAACTTCTCCAATGCCTGAAAGCCCTCTGGGCACATCCTGTTCCCACCACCAGGAAGAAGGGATCCCACCCAGCAAGGCTTTCTGCTGTTGCTTTGGAGTCATCTGCTCTGCCTCCAAATATCTCCACTCCTGAGCTGCTGTCCAGATCCATCATCTCTTCTTAAAGTGTTCATTTACAATACATTTTCGTATCAGGTGAAGAGTAATAATCGGGGGAAATTTTTTAGTGCATATTGTCACTTTGAGAATGAAACTCTCACATTTCTTAAGCTTTGGAACATGCTCTATTTGGGCATGCGTACATCACCTAGTTTCTAAACCATCATTGTTCTGAATTATTTATTATAATTTTGGCAATATTTTAAAGCTAATGTCGATTTCAAGGACATAAATGAAAATCATCAGGTAATGAAAAACTTCAGTCTCTACATTTATTAACTTACTAGCATAACTTTCATATGAAATATTTTCACTTAAAACTTTTTGTACAATTGTATTTGGAAGTTATTTCTTGAATTCAATGTGTAGCATACTGGGAAATTAAATCTTTAGCTTCCCAAACCTGAAAGATATGCTACTCTAAATGAAAATAAACAAATAAAAATTTCAAGGTGTTTATTTTGCTGCAAAAATTGAAATCTATAGCTTTTTCCATAATATGCAGTTTTCATGAATTTTTGAATACTCTCTTTTATTCAGATATTGAAATTTTTTGTACCAAATTTAACTTATCTTTCAATTCCATTTCTGTGAGCTTCTGGAAGTATTCTCATATATACTCTGTAGCATTTTATTTTGCTTCTGGTCATCTGTATCAGTGTGCCATTGTCAGAAGCACAGCACCCTCCATTTTCCTGACCTGCCACGGCTCTCCTCTATTTCCTTAGGTGAAGTCACTTCACAACTTCAGATGTCAGTTCCTTTATTTTTTAACTCAATTTTTATCTCAAGGCAGGGGATGAGACAGAGATGGAGCTTTTCTATCTGCTGGTTCCCTCCCCAGTGCTGGGGCTGGGCCAGGCTGCAGCCAGGAGCCTGGAACTCAGTTCAGTTCTCCTACAGGAGTGGCAGCAGCCCAACTACCTAAGCCATCGTCAGCTGTCCTCCAGGGTGTATATTAGCAGGAGGCTGGAATCAGAAGCAGAGCCAGCACTTGAACTCCAGCACTCCCATACAGGATGGGCATATCTTAACCCATAATTTAACTGCTAGGCCCAATGCCTGCCCAGTTCCTTTATTGTTAAGCAATTTTTATTAGATGGTGTCTGTATTAGATGACAACTATAGGGCTCTCTGTCCCATGTGTTATGTAAAATGCCTGCATACAGTTAAAAATACAACAATATGAAAGGATGTTAAAAAAATCCAAATTATTTTTCCGTGATCCTATATTTGTTAGGGCTACAAAATGCCACCAACTGGGTGACGTTCACAACAGAAACTCATTTTCTCACAGTTTTGGAAGCTAGAAGTCCAAGATCAAGGTGTCAGCAGGTTTGTTCTAAGACTTCTCTCTGGTTTGAAGATGACTGCCTTCTCCCTGTGTCTTCACATGGCCATCACTCTGCATGCATATGGCGGAAGTCTCTTTTTTAAGCCCTCATTTGTTGTTGTTGTTGTTTTTAAGATTTATTTATTTGAAAGTCAGAGTTACACAAAGAGAGGAGAGGCAGAGAGGTCTTCCATCTGATGGTTCACTCCGCAACTGGCCACAACAGCTGGAGCTGCACTGATCCGAAGCCAGGAGCCAGGAGCTTCTTCCAGGTCTCCCACGCAGATGCAGGAGCCCAAGGACTTGGGCCATTTTCTATTGCTTTCCCAGGCCACAGCAGAGAGCTAGATTGGAAGTGGAGTGGCTGGGTCTTGAACCAGCACCCATATGGGATGCCAGTGCTTCAGGCCAGGGTGTTACCATGCTGCACCACAGCACCGACCCCTAAGCTCTTGTTTTTATAAGCACATTACTCCTATTAGATTAAGAGCCTACTTTAATGACTTCATTTTAATATAATTACTCCTTGAAAGGCCCTAACTCTAAATACAGTCACATTCTGAGGCGCTGGGGCTAGGTATTCACCATCTGAATTTGGAGGGAGGGGATAATGAACCCATAGAAACATCTCATTTAGTTTTTAAAATTGTGCCACATTTCAGTTTGCTTTATTTGAACCATATGGTTTTTGTAAACCTGGACTTCTTTTCATTCAATTCCCAGTTTGGTTCCTTTTTTTTCTTAAATTTGGCATACTCCTCTTTCTTGGATTTTTGTTTTGTTTTGCTGAAGTACATCTGTGGCAAACATAGATGACAGATGTCTTTCAAGAAAGGGCTCACTGCCCAGCTACAAGGAAGCTGGTTAACTCACAGCCTCTTGGAGTTAACTTCTTCAAGGTCTACCTCAGATTTCTAGCTGAGATGATCAACCTTTGGCCAACCACTAAGCAAGAGAGTGGTAGCAGGAACAAGCCATCTCTGCACAGCTCAAGACTCCTCTGAGGGAAATCTTTGCTCAGAAACTACCAACTTTGTAGTGATGGCTACCTCTACCCAACCTTGTGCCCTCCCTTTTCCATTCACAGATATTACTACCCAATAAAATTTTGCACTCTAACTCTGTATGAGTTTCAGTTTCAATTTCCTGGAGAACTCAACTAGTATAACACTTTAACTAATGTTCATTTTTTTGTTTCTTTCAGAAAGGAGTCATGGATTTAAACTTAATGAGAACTTGAGAGTGTGGGCTCTGTTCTTATATGCAGTTGCCACCTTGATCGGGTATATAATTCTAGATTCAAAGTATTCCTGTGCAGAACTCTGATGGTCTTGCTATACTGTCTTCTAATATCCAATATTGCTGGTGAAGTCAGATCATAATCCAATTCTTATTCCCTTGTAGATGAGCCAAGTTTTTCCTTTCTTTTGCCCTCACTCATGAAAGCTTTTGAGTTTATTCTTAATGCTTTTAAATTTCACTAAGGTATCCTAGTAGATGACACTTTGAACTGATGACTAATGTCTTTGTTCTGTCCCCCTTACTCCCTATGGGCTGTACATTCTGATTTCTGAAACTTACTAGATAGCCATTGTTGATTTCTGATTCTGTCTTTCATGCTTTTGTTTTTCTTATTTTTTTTCCCTTCATGGTGTCCTGGGAGATATTTTCCATTTTTATCTTCTATATCTTCATATTGGGCCTTCAGTCATGACTGATCAATCATTTTTTATCCTAGCCATCACAGTTTTAGTTTTCAAGAACTCTATTAATATTCTCCAGTTGTTCCTTCTAATATCATTGTTCAGATTTCATTGCTGTGATACTCTCTTGGATGTCCCTGAGGATAGTCATTAGCATTTAAAAAACTAGTTCTGTTTTAGTCCTCAAATTATTCCTGTTTTCTTCTTGGGTCATTTAATTAGTTCAGTTTGGACTTTATTTTTAAAGTGTTCTTGTGTGGCAAATGCTTGTTCATATTCATGAATAAAAGACTATATTGATTCGTATCTAAAATGGTTGGGGTCTGGTGACAGCAGGCTATTTCATTTATGATCCATGGCCCAAGATCCCCCAAAACTGCTAACTTAAGGAGGGACTCATTCTGAGAACCAGGCAGGTAGGCCTTTCTTTTCCCTCTATGACTATTATTAGGCTCTGCGCTGCCTCTTTCCTCAGCACTATAATCACTCTACCAGCTCTCCACAGGAAAATCTACTCTGCCTAAGCACTTCTCCAGTGGGCTCCAGCTGCGGACAAATTCAGCCACAGCTGCTCAGTGTTATGGGCAACTGACCTTTGTGCTGCTCTCTCTGTGCCTGGAGTCTCTTGGGAGCTCTGCAGGGAGAAAGGTTTGGTCTCTGCTAATTTGCAGAATGTGCATGAATGGACCGTGGTTTCCTCTCCGCTAGATGTGTCAATTTCACAGAAAACTGTTCCTCCTAGAACTTATTTAAAATTTCTGGTGTGCTGATTGTGCTTACTATAGTTTTCCACATTGCAACAGATTTTTCTTTTTATGTGTCTTTATCTTTTCAATGCCCTACTGAGAAGCAAGGGATACACTCACATATGCCCAACCATACATGTTAATTCTCACGCCTGGACTCTGAGGGCAGGAGAGTGAGGTGAGCATCTAAATAAGGCCAGAACAATGGAGGGTTTGAGACTCAGGCCTGAGAAAGAGAAGGGACTCTTGGGGTTAAAGACTGGGAGGGATAAAGCTGGGCAACTTTTAGGGTGGGAGGGAGCACCATGTTTCCAAATGTATGCACTACAGAAGCACTGAGGGCCGCCCAGAGGCACAGGGAAGCCTTTAGGCCTAGAAGTATCTTGTACTTGGTTCCTTAAGTACACCTCTGGATCATTCCAATATATGTTTCTTGCTTATACTAGCTCTTTGTGATTTTCAGTTACAACGAAGAGCCAGAAATCATGCTCTCTTGGCTTTCCTGGAACCTGCTATTTGGTCAAGCTTAGTGTTGAGGAAGTGGGCAGAGTAAGAAGGGGGTACCCCAAGAGGCGAGGTTTGGTGTGGCATTGCAATAATAGCCACGGCGGCCCTGAAGTCTGCAGAGAATACCTTGTTTGCCACCCTTGTAAAATAATGAAAAGGCAGGATAAAACACAAAAGTCCTTTCCTCTTAGCCTAATGTACAGGGTTCAGTTCATGAACATTAAGAAGGGTGCAACATATCTCCCCAGCTTCCCATGGTGGTGATTTTTAAACTCTCAGAAACACTATGTAACTTTAAAGAGGTGGCAGTTTGTTAAACACAAAAATGTCAAAATGTACACAAGAAAACAAAATAAAAACCAGCATCATTTTGTCCAAATAGTCTGAGCTTGTCCTCCACTTAGATTGTAGCTTCTTTCGACCATCTGTGCAGTCTTAGGGAAGCAGCTTTCCCACTTAGAAAAATAGGCCTTTCATTTTCTCTTTCCTGACGACACTGTATTAAAACTTTCACTTTTGGAATTTGCTATCTTATTAGGGGAGATTTCAAAAATAATTCCAAAATTCCTTCCACAAATAAAGCTGATAAATTAGTACAAATTCAAGTTTGTTCAAAACAACACTATGCCCTCTGAGGTCAAAGACCCCTGGGTGGGGTATCCCAAGACATTAAATAATTTTTGTGCAGTGCTAAATAAGCTGGAGAGCCCAGCAC
The DNA here is from genome assembly GCF_033115175.1 of Lepus europaeus. Taxonomy (NCBI): domain Eukaryota; kingdom Metazoa; phylum Chordata; class Mammalia; order Lagomorpha; family Leporidae; genus Lepus; species Lepus europaeus. The sequence continues at coordinate 77,023,856 of NC_084830.1, read as the reverse complement.
TTCGAGAATTGGTCGCATATCATTAATTCGCGAATCACCTCTGAAAATGACTTTTCAAAAACGGCCGGACAAAGCAGGGTCACAGGCCTGACCGGAAAATGAACATCTTTGTTCAAATTAAATATAAGACAGGAACGCGACCAAAGGGACACTTTACGTTGGTTTTTCTCTCTGCCTTGTCGGGGGTGTGTGCAGGAAGGCTCCAGTGTCTTAGACCTGAGGAACCGAGCTGCAGCCGAAGCACTGCTGGGGTTTTAACCAGCTCTGTCTGCGTGACCTGGGAGCTTCCCTCGTCCCCGGGTCCCGCGGCGCCAAACGGGGGCGAGCGGTCAGCCCCGGGTCTTCCTCCCTTCAACCCCGCAAAAGCTGCAGGGTTGGAGCCAGGAAACCAACAGGGAGGCGAAGACAAGGGCAGGCCCCCAACTGTTAGAATTCACGGTCGGGAAGAACGCAGAGAAAGGAACTCTAAAACTGAGGTGACAAAAGCCGAGCCAGGCAGGAGTCGAACCTACAATCTTCTGATCCGTAGTCAGACGCGTTATCCATTGCGCCACTGGCCCTTCACACACGCGCTGCCCCCGACGAGCCTATCCATTTACAGCGCGGTGAGGCCACACCCGACAGTCGTTCCAGGTTGGTAAACCCGAAGTGCGACAGGCAGGCAGGGGTGGCAGTGTTGTCGCAGGGTCTTGTCCCGCAGGGCCAGGACACCCGGGGTAGTAGTGGGGCGCGCAGATACCAGCCGCGCCGTCATTCTGCGCAAGCGCAAAGCACCCAGGCGCCCACTGCCTGCGGAGGGGCGGGGCGCGTGTGCGCCGGACTACGCATGCGCGTTGCCATTCCCGCCCGACGAGGAAGCGGGCCTACACCTGGGTTGAATCTCAGGGGGCGCTCACTGTCACCACGTCCCTTCGATAGCTCAGCTGGTAGAGCGGAGGACTGTAGCTGACTCCCCAGCAGGAGACATCCTTAGGTCGCTGGTTCGATTCCGGCTCGAAGGAGACGGCTGTGTCATTTTTCCACGGCGTCCCCGCCTTCAAGGGTCCCTCCTACAACTTACACCCCAGCGACCAGCGGGCGCCTCTGGCACTTTCGCTGCGGTGCGTGTGTGGCGCCGCCCGTGCGGAAAGTTTTGCGATCGCGGTGTCGGGCGCCAGGTCCTGGCCTAGTGCTCGTTGCTAAGCCAGGGAAGGGGGCGAACGCGGCCACGCCCGGCCGGGCAGGCTCCCCGGGGCCCAGGCCCGGCCGTTTCCCTCAAACCCCGGGCCGCTCCGCCAGGCGAGGGCTCGCTCCGGCGGCCGTGAGGAGGCGGCGGGTCCGCGCCGAGAAGGGTTCAGGAAGCCGGGCGTCCGGAGGAGGACGACACAAAACGCACGACGCCCGAAGACGGTGCGCTGTTGTGGGGCCCCAGAGGCGGCCCGGCCTCCCGCTCCCTTCGATAGCTCAGCTGGTAGAGCGGAGGACTGTAGGCGCCTGCCCGCGGCCATCCTTAGGTCGCTGGTTCGATTCCGGCTCGAAGGAGCGGCGGCTTCGTTTTGTCATTTTTTCCCCTCAGTCAGAGCAGGAGCATTAGTATTGCGGAGGGACTTTATCTTCTCGGCCTCAACGCTCTGACCCTTCTCTAGAGGAAAAGATAAGCAGCCATTCCCAGCGGTGGGGGATTAGCTCAAATGGTAGAGCGCTCGCTTAGCATGCGAGAGGTAGCGGGATCGATGCCCGCATCCTCCAGTTTTCTTTCTCCTCGGGGTACGTTTTTCTTAGACTCTAGAGTCGGAAATGAAATGGAGGGCAATTTTGGAACTACTCTGTAAAAATCCCCAGAAAAAAAAAATGACAGGTACTGCTCATTCGTTTTCCCAATTTTAAATTTTTAGACGCGTTTCCTTTGGGTAACCTAATTAGCTATTTTTCTTTCACAAACAGCGACGGAGCACCGTCACGTCCATTACCTCTGCGATTGCTTTGGTGATTGATGTCTGTTCTACTGGGGACCCGTCTGACGCTAAGACGCCCAGAGTTAGGGGGAACTCACAGAAGGAAGAACAAAACCGGAAATAGAACCCGGGCAGGTCAGCAACTTGAAACTTTGGTCGAGCGGAGGAACCGGGCACTCCTCCTCCTCCTGCTCCGCTCGGGGTGGGGGTGTGTGTGTGTGCGCGCTCCGGGCAGCTCCGAGCTGGCTGGGGAGCCGAGAGAGGCCCAGAAGCCAGGGCTGGCAGCTGGAGGCGGGTCTTTGTAAGCCGCTGTCTTCCTGAGAAGTAGCTGTGAGACCCGCACTGAGAATGAACTGGGAAAACAGTTCTGTCTAGGGCCGAGCTTGAGCCCGTCAGTTGTGTCAAAGAAACTCAAAAACAAGTTCACTGAAAGCCAGAGCTTCAATAGGATACACGTACCCAGACTTTTCTCCCAAATCTCATTTTCTAGAATATAGCCACACAGAGAGACAGTTGAAGCCATCCTGAGCCTCACAGCACAAAATAATAAATCTTCCAGACAAAGGCAGAAACATTACTCTTTTTAAGGGTTACAATAAATCAGTGATATTTCTTAATCTCTCATTTTAGGATCTCAGGAAACCTGTAGACTTTTGTGACCTGTGTGTACAACTTGCTGAAGTTTATTGCTGTGTCTTTCATGATTCAGCATGGTCTTCATTTTTACTTCATTTTCCTATTTTCAATAAAACTTTTTAATGGAATGTTTAAATGTCTTTTAAAAAATCATCATAGAGTTCATGAAAACATTTACAAAAGTAAGGAGAGGAATATTTTTGTTAGATAATAGATTCCAATTTCTAGTTTGAGATTATGTGTGTTCTAGTTGGCTAAGGGGAGAACAGTCATTCAAACTGTAAGTAACCAGGAAAGAAAAAAGCAGGAAACATGTAATAAAGAAAAAGGAAGGACTGAACCCCAAACCCAAGTGGGGGACAGATGTTTGGAACAGGTGAACTGGGCCAGAATAAACAACATCTCGAATCAATAGCCTAGGTGGAGAGGGGAAGTCACAAGTCACATAAAAGGTTCAGAGGTAGAAGCTGAGAGGCAGTATGTCATAGTGGTTAGCCATGTGGGCTGTGCAACCTGAAGGCTTTTCTTTGTCAATTGTTACTGCATGACCTTAGAAAACTTCCTTCACAGTTTGGGGCTTTAGTTTTCTCATTTCTAAAATAGAAATGATAATAATGGTTCCCACTTTTAATTATGGCACAATTTGGGAAGCCTTTGGTACATTGTCTGATACATAGTAAACACACAATAAGCATTACTGCTATCAGTGTGGAAGGAAGGAAGGAAAGAAGGGAAAGACAGGAAGGTAAAAGGGGAGAAGGGAAATAAGCATAAAATGTCATTTCCCTGGCAAGCTATAGATACTGGCACACATTTCAGTGCCTAGAGGCCTGGCAAGCACACCATACACAGAGTGAAGACTTAGAAACATCATTTGAGGGTTTGAATATGTGTCTATATAAATTTTTAGACATGCAGGAAAGAGGTGCTTGGATCTATTGTTCATGGAAAGTAGAACAATCCTAAAAATACAATATGATGATTAAATACATTATGGTATGACCATATAATGGGAATATGTATAATCATTGAAATTATATTTGTGAACAACTTGTATTGACATGAGAAATATTAATCAGATGCTAAATGAATAAAGGGTAATATAAATAATAACAATATAAGCAAGCATAAGTTATTTCTGGACAAGACTAGAACATATTTTAAAATGCAGACAGTAATAATATTTGATAGTAGGATATTGTGAAGCTTTTTTCCCTAAAATTTAAAAATATTTTCCAAGTTTGAAATAAACATTTATCATTTTAATTGGAAATGTAGATAACTTTTAAAAAGTTAAAAGCTAACTTTTATCAGAGTTTCCTCCAAGCCATGCGCAGTTCTAGGTAATTGACACTTATTAACTCATTTATTTCTGTCATACGGAAACCATCGGGTCCAGCTGGCCTCAGTGGTGAATTCTACTGAACATACCAATACCAGTACGAACTACACTCAAACTCTTCCAGAAAATTGGAGAAGGAGTATTTCCCAATTCATTCCATATCATCCATTCATTCAATATCATCCTGATGCCAACACTGGACAAAGACACTACAGGAAAGAAGACTGCAAGCCAATATGTCTTACAAACATAAAAATGTGCAGAAAAATCTTTGCTAATTAAATCCAATAATATACAAAAAGGATATATATCATGACCAAGTGGGATTTATTCCAACATATACAACTGGTTCAACACTCAAAAATTGATGTAATTAAGTGTACTGAAGAAGCAAACCATGTGATCATCTCAGCAGATGTGGAAAAAGCATTTGATCCAATTCAATGTCAGTGAAAAACTGTCAGCAAACTTGGAAGGGAAGGGAACTTCATTACTCTGATAAAGGCATGAATGAAGAACATATAACAAAGATTTTGTACTGAAAAAAAAAAACTGAACACTTTCCTCCTAAGATTAGGCACAAGGCAAACATGTCTATTATAGGCTTTTGACTAACACCAGTGTAATAAGATAAAAAAGTGAAGGAAAAAGGGCCTCTAAATTGGAAAGGAAGAAATACAACTCTCTGTTCCAGTGTATCATTTTTATTTTTTTTAAGATTTATTTTATTTATTTGAAAGACAAAGTTACAGAGAGAGGTAGAGCCAGTAAGAGAGAATCTTCCATCTGCTACTACTTCACTCCCCAAATAACCTCAAAGGCCAGAGCTAAACTGATCCAAAGCCAGGAGCCAGGAGCTTCTTCTGGGTCTCCCATGCAGGTACAGGGGCCCAAGGACTTGGGCCATCTTCTACTGCTTTCCCAGGCCATAGCAGAGAGCTGGATCAGAAGTGGAGCAGCTGGGACTCGAACCAGTTCCCATATGGGATGCCGGCACTGTAGGCTGGGGCTTTAACCCGCCGCACTATAGTGTTGACCTCGTGTATCTTATTTTTAAAAATATTGATTACACATCATAATATTTTTGATTTTTTTGGGTTAAATAAAATATTCCCTTAAGAATTTATGTTTTCTGTTTCTTTGCAAAATTTTGAATGTGGCTCTCAGAAAATTGAAAATCACACATATTTGTCACTCACATCTTGTTTCTTCAGACATTACAGATGGGAGAGATATGCCAGGGGTAGATTATGTCAGGCCCTAGGGACCTCAGTGAGGTCTTTATCCAGGGGCTATATAACCACTAATAGGATTTAAATAAGGACAGATATGTGAGAAACAGATTTCAAAAGGCCTGAATGAATTCAGAGAAATCCGTTAGCAGAGTGAGGTTGCACAGGACAAGAAGAACTTGTGTTAATGTTTTTGCTGTTTATTGGGAGTGTCACTGTTTATTTCTGGCATGTGAATTATGCCAAGAAGTGTTTAGAAGAAAGCACGATATATTCGTTTTCTAACATTTTCTCAAAGATCTTTATGATGAAGTAAAATTTATATACAATATATTCAAAGGAGTAAACAAAAAACTTTCAACCAGAAGTTTGCAAACTATCTAATGAAAGAAGTGTGACAGTGTTGGCTTCTGCTAAGTGCTTTTCAAATTTATTCGTATCTCTGATGTTCAATTTTGTGAAACCTTTCTTTTTCATTACAGACTGAAAAGTCGTATATCCAAGCTGCCTATTGTCAGATAAAAAACCAATGTGAAAATATTAACAATGTAGACAAAAGGAAAATGTTAACTTTTTGCAGATGTCATAAATCAGGAATCCTACTACCTGAAAGAGAATTCTGGGTTATGTTTTTTTCCAATAACTTTTAAAGTTCTATAGCATCACTGACACTGATTCCTTGGGACTTTTCTAATGCCTCTCATTTCCTGAAATTTCGATGAAAAGTTGGTGCTACTCTCATAAATATTCTAGGACCAGCAGGGATCTATACTCCCTAGCCAGAGAGTACAAAACCTGTCAAAAGAAGGTAACCCAGTTCCTCTGGAGAATCACTCATATGCATTTTAATTTTATTTCAAGATTTTTTTACATCTCGTGTTCTAGGGCTGATTTTCTAATATAGATAGTAACCACTAGCCCCATGTGGCCATTTAAATACATGTCTAAATTAAATAAAACTTAGAATTTAGTTCCTGGGTTGCACTAACTATACATATTCCTAGTATTCAATAGACATGTGGGCTAGAGGCTGACCACCAGATATGGAACTTTTCCATCACTCCAGAAAGTTCTCATGGATAATACTGTCCTAGTGCATGGTGTGGTACAGCTTAGTGGCTGAGGTTAAGGGCTCTGAAGTCAGAAGATAGGTCTCTGAGTTTGCCCCATAGCTCAGCAGACATATAATTCAGGACAACTACTTAACTGTGCCAGCTATAACCAGCTTACTGGAGATAACGAAACCTATTACAGAGAGCTATTATACTAAGTGATTGCTACTCAGAACATCATTATTATAGTTGTTATACTGACATAGTTGTCAAAGTAATTTCAGCATCTCCTTGTCTTGGTGTCTAACAAAGTATCTGTCTGGCCTTTGTCCCAAGTTCCTGGGAGGGAGCCTCTAAATTCTGAATGATAGGTATGTCTTTGTTCTTGGTGGTGGGCCCTGAGAGTTTATGCTACAGAGCTAACCCAGAGTGGGGGCCATGCCTCACAGAAGAGCAACCTTGAGATGAGAGTGTTGGGGCTTTGAGGCATATGACTTTTAGTTCAACCTCTTGGGAAGGTTCAGTCATGTGGTCAGTGATTCAATCAATCACACTCACGTGACAAAACCCCCACAAAAACTCTGGACACCGAAGTGCATGTGAGCCTCACTGGTTAACAGTGCTCTCTGGGTGCATTGTTATGCCAGGAGGGTGACACACCTTGACTCCACTGAGAGAGGACATGGTGGCTTACGTTTGGGAGCCATCCCTAACCTTGTCCTGCGCATGTCTTCTTTTACCTAGCCAAAAGTTGAAAGAGATCAAAAGACTTCTCTTCCTTGTTGTCATCCCTTATTGCCAAATACACTGTTGTGTGCATTCTCAAGTCCTTAGGAATCCATCGCATATCCTTAGACTTCCAGAAGATTGGGAAACTGTTGGAAGAGGGCAGAGTGGTGGAGTTTTGCCCGTTTCTTTTTTCAATATTTATTTATTGTTTGAAAGAGACAAAGAGAGTTTCCTTCACTGGTTCTTTTCCCAAATGCCCAGAATGGCTGATATTAGGAGCCAGGAACCCAATTCAGATTTCCCAGCTTCCTTAATTTCTTTTCTTTTTTAAAATTAATTAATTTATTTGAAAGGCAGAGTTACAGAGAAAGATGAGAGGCAGAGAGAGAAAGAGAGAGAGAGAGAGACTCTTGTATCTGCTGATTCACTCCCCCGAATAGCCACAATGGACAGGGCCAAAGTCGGGAACCACAAGCTCCATTTGGGTCTCCTATGCAGGTGGCTGGAGACTTGGGCCTTCTGTTACTTTCTCAGAAGCATTAGCAGGGAGCTTGATCATAAGTGCAGCAGCAGAGACTTGAACCAACACTTATATGAACTGATGCTCATATGGGATGCTGGTGCTACAGTAAGTGACTTAATCTGCCATGCCATAACACCAGCCCCCCTTAATTTCTTAATGTGTGTCAAAACTACAGGGGTACTTCAAAATGTCATCAAAATGGATTAAAAGAAGTTTATTTGGTGTAAGAATTGAAATCCAAGAATATGAAGGGGTCTTCAAAAAAGTTCATGGAAAAAACATATTTTGAAAAAAACCTATGTATTTCAATGTGGTTTCTATTTATTTATTTATTTATTTATTTCACCAAAACAAAAACTACTGCTGATGGGATTCAAGAATAAGGAGTAAGTAGGGCTTCCAATCAAGGCAGCTTCCTGTGTAATTGCTTCCAACTGGTTTCAAGCCCTGTCCTAATGTATGTGATGAGGATGGAGGTAGGAGTGGAAGAGGTAGTATGCCCCTTCTATATTCATACAGTACAGGCTACCTTCAGGAGGCTAAGTAGATTTCATGTCCCCATAGAGGCTTAGGTCCACTCCAAATCCCAGTCTTAAAATGACTTAAATTCTGATTCAATTCCAGAATTGGTCCTACTTCGTAGACTCTGTGAATGATTCGGGAATGGACTGAAGTTTCCTGGTTCCTCCTTAGAACAAGACATTTTCCTTGTGTCTCACTTCCAGTCCACATGCCCACTCCATAGCTCACTGGTCTCCGAGAGAGGGGACAAGCAAGGCATGCTGGGAAGAGAATGTGGAGGGGAAGGGAACATGAATGATCCACTAGGTACTTAGTCCCATGGGAGTCTTGCCAGCTTACTGTGTGACCTCCAGGCACAGTCCTAGGAAAGCGTGAAAGGCAGAGAAATTGGGGATCCAGTAGACATCAAATAATCCACTTGGGGATTTTCATAGTCAAAATTGAAAATTTTCAGAACATAATGCCCTGTCCCCCAACACACACAAATCTTGCTTCATCAGGTTATAAACTCTGCTCACTTACAGATGAAAGAATTGTGATGTACTGAGGCAAGGTCACTTACTTGCCTTAGTCCATAAAGTGAGGTGGACATAGAGGCTAGAGAGAAGTCTGTAAGATGACTCACTCTGCACCCTCACTGTTTGTCACTGGTCCCTCAGATTCGGGCCATCTGAGTCATTGGACTTGATTTTCAGAATAACCCAGAGGCCCCTTCCTCCTTTGCTTCCTCAGTTCCCTCACTCAGGCCAGGACACTGGGGCCTCTCATCTGGTTCATTGGCAACGGTCTTCAATCTGGCCTCGGGCCAGGTTCCTTTGCTCTCATTGTCCGAGACACCCCTGTGAGATAAATGTAACCAGTGGTGCTGTCACAGAAACAGAAATGTGCTGTGAGAAACTTCTGCAACTTCCTGGTGCTTAATTTATGAAGTGCTGAACACTCTGCAGCTCAGTATTCATGACTGCCAGCTCCAGTTCCACACGTTTGGGGATTCTTGTACATCTGCGCCTCTGTAGCTCTGTTCTGGGCCTTCCTCTCTGTGTCCCCCTAGCTGTCCAACTCTCCAGTACTTCTAATTGCACAGTGAGTCAATCAAATGCTAACCCCACCCATGAAGTTTTCCTGACTCCTCCTACTGTGCAATTTTGCTACTTTTGATCATATTGTGTCTGCCAGCTCTTATCTCTACTGTTAGCCAGAGTTTCGAAGGACAATGACCTATGTTTTGTTCATAATTTAGTGCCTGGAGCCTCGCACGATGGAGACACATGATAAATACTCAAGGAATGCTTTATGAAGGAATGAATTCCTTCTGTGTGAACAGGTTCTGCTCCACTGTACAGTCACACAGCACATAATGAAGCTTCAGTCAAAGTCCGGCTGCATATAGGACAGTAACCTCTTATGATTACATTCCCTAGTTGGTACCGTAGCCATCGAAGTATCCAGCTCAGAGCGTGACTCACCTTTGTGGTGATACCGGTGCAAACAAATGAACACTAATGTGTATGTCTACATCTGAGTTTTTAACAGAAGTTTAAAAAGTTAAAAAAAAAAAAACAACTTGAGGCCAGCACCTTGGCTCACTAGGCTAATCCTCTGCCTACAGCGCCAGTACCTTGGGTTCTAGTCCTGCTTGGGGTCCCAGTTGCTTCTTTTCCAGGCCAGCTCTCTGCTGTGGCCCGGGAGGGTAGTGGAGGATGGCCCAAATGCTTGGGCCCTGTACCTACATGGGAGACCAGGAGGAAGCACCTGGCTCCTGGCTTCGGATTGGTGCAGCACGCCAGCTGTAGCAGCCACTTAGGGGGTGAACCAACGGAAAAGGAAGACCTTTGTCTCTCTCTCTCATTGTCTAACTCTGCCTATCAAAAAAAAAAAAAAAAAAAAAAAAAACTTGAATAGGAAAAATGCTTACAGAATATCAGGAAAGAAAACTTTGTACAGCATTACAATATGTTTGTGTTTTATGTTAAATATCATTACAAAAAGGTCAAAATTTTAAAAATTTAAAATTTTTCCTAGGAAATATCTCACATACTATGCTCAGACTTCCGTAACCACTACAACGATAAACTCAATTAATTGCCTAGGTTAGATGAAATGAATGAACCAAGTTTAAAAAAAAAAAATACCTCGAATTTTCTTCCTTGTTTGTAGTTGTTAAATCAGTAGAGAAAGGAATCAGAAAATTCTCCAAAGATCCTCAAAATGTTTGTGAATATATATAACTTATTATTAGTTAAATGGAGCTTATTAGAGTATCAGTAAGCTCTCAGGGCACACAACGCTAAGACTACACAGAATAGTCACACCGACCTACCAGCAGAGGTGCTCCGGGGATCACTGAAAAAAGGTGTTCACTGTTCAAGGTTTTTGAAATCAAGGAGAAATAAGATGAAAAGTCTGCACACAAAAACAGATACACATTTCCTCATTGCTTTTAATATGTTGTAACATTTTAAAATACACTTCTCCTAATTAAACAGTTGTTTCACAAAACCCTGGAAAATGTTAGTATTGATGCTTATGAATTAAGAACCCATCAAAAGTATCAGATATAACCATGGAAAATATTGATTCTTTAAAAAAAAAAACACCTTGGAAAAAGGCAAAAGTGCAAAGGAGTAAAGGTATTTCCACAGGTAAAACACAGGGACACAGGACTGCATTTTTGCTTCAGTTGTCAAAGGCCCTAATTTGAGACCCCTGATGTGTGGCTAAATGAACACATGTCTGCGATCCCGTGTGATTATTGCTGCAAACTAAGTTTATAGTTTTAAAAGCTACCCAAATTTTCGTGTATTTTCAGGTATGTGTAGGGGTGGAAAATACAGGATGAAAGTGGGTTAGGGAGGAGGGAAAGCAACATGGAAGGAAAAAAGAGCACACTAGAGTCTTATGTCACAACCTCTTGAACCATCAGATCATCAGTGTTTGAAAGTTTGCCTTTGTTTAAGTTTTTGAGCATCTTTGTGTTGAAGTCAGCTTTTACGATGGGTTTTTCCCAGACCACCACCAGGACAAAGGTGAACATTAAGCCAGTCTGAATATTGCCCTATGAAGCTAGGATCACGGTTTTCTACACCTGTTTGTCTGTTTCCACCTGTGAGGCTCCTTGTGGTGACTCGCTTCATAGATTCTCAAGATGGCGATGGCGTTTGTGGTCCAGTTAGATTCTCAGCCCTTGTTCTGCCCCTTCCTGGAGAAGCCTGTCACCAGGGTCTGACCGAGCACTCACGGAGAGCTTGGCTCAGGAACCAGGCATGCACACTTGCACTTGTTGACAACTGTCAGCTTCCACCTCCTTCTCCTCACAATCCCCCCGTCCCTGTCTAAATGGGGTTTGTAATCCTCCTTCCCACCCACTCTCTTCACTCCCTGGGGTAAGAATGTTGACTCCTGCTCTCTGTCACCTGTCAGAATCCATCCTCCTGTCACTGGCTTATATGGACAAGTCAGCTCACGGTCACGTGACCCTGGGCTGCTAAAAACAGCTCGGGCACCCACTGTGAACCAGGGCCTGAAACAATGTCCTCCACGGAGAGAAACGTAAAGGACACTTGATCATACAATCCTTGGAATTATTTCTAGGAAACACTTTTAGAAGCCGTTCGGAGCACCCTTCCCCTGGCAGAACTCAGACGGCCAGGAGATGAGCGCATCTCTGAATTACAAGTCTTTTTCCAAAGAGCAGCAGACCATGGATAACCTGGAGAAGCAACTTATCTGCCCCATCTGCTTGGAGATGTTCACCAAGCCCGTGGTCATCCTCCCCTGCCAGCATAACCTGTGTAGGAAATGTGCCAGTGATATTTTCCAGGTAGGTTTGTTTGGAATTTGGGGGGGGGGGAGGGGTTGTGTGGAAAAGATTCCCTCCTCTCCCAAAGGAGTGCTTAACATGAGCTGAATCCCTGTAGGAAACTTCATAAGGCTACATTTATTCTCGGGAAAACTTTATTTGGAGGATTTGCTTTGTGCTTTGCTGTCAACTTCCTTCTTATTCCAAAATCTAGTTTGGTTTTACTGCTAAGAATCAGCATCCATGTGTTATTTTTTTTCAAAGAAAGCCAAACTGTTGAATCTGTGTCAAAAAGAAAATGAATTACTGCTCAAATCATGAACGTTGGAGTTTCTGGCAGGAAGTTTGGGTTGTGGAAACACTGGATGGGAAAGCATCTCAGGCTCACGACGGGGCCTGTGTTTCACGGTCACTTGCTGATATTGCCATGAGGGATTATCTCATGGCAAACTCAAAGTACAAATTCATGCTGTTTGTAGTCCAAGAGAGTGAAAGAAGCCTCAGAAAAATCTCTGTGTGGCACTAATCATTTCTTGTTTTCTTGTTTGGCAAGAACAGGCCTCCAACCCGTACTTGCCCACAAGAGGAGGCACAACTGTGGCGTCTGGGGGCCGATTCCGATGCCCATCCTGTAGGCACGAAGTAGTTTTGGACAGACATGGAGTCTATGGGCTTCAGAGGAACCTGCTGGTGGAAAACATCATTGACATCTACAAGCAGGAGTCTACCAGGTAGTACTGCTGTGTCAAGCCCACTTTGAGGCTTGTTTTGTTTGTTTATTACACTGAATGATTGTTTACCAATCATAGACTAATGTTTTTCACTGGAAAATATTTTCCAAGTCAGTCCTTCCCAGTGGGACCGAGATCACCCAAAGGAGGAGAGAAGGAAGCTGGTGTTAGAGCCTTTGTGTCAATTTAGGATCCATTACCATTAATCCTTTCTAGATGGTGATGTTGAGAGAGGTATAATATTATGTCCCACCTTGATGCCTCTCATTACATACATTTTAGACAGTTCCTTTGTAGCACCAAATGCTATCTAGCAGAAAAATTCTAGCACAAAGCCTTACATAAAATGAACATACATGGCATCATCTAAAACGGCCCCGTTCCTTGTTCAGACAGTCTTGCCTTAAAATGACTGGATAATAATAATAAAAACAAAATCCTTTAACACAGTTTATCACTGTATTGATTTCCTGGGATGTTGTAAAGCCAGGAATAGTCCTTGCTTTAATGGACTTAATTTTGGAGATCTGAAGAAAAAAAAAGGTTGGAGTTCAGATTGTATTTTCCTGTTTCTTAGACTGTATTTACTTACTCTCTTAGCATCCACTTGTTGATTGACTGATACATACTATACATATACACATAAGTATATACATTCATTCACTTCAAAAAAGACTCCTTATTCATCAAACCAATTGGCTATAGAGTTCCTTTCCTAGAGGCAACACTGCGGGAGCTATTCCTAGAAGGCATGACATAAAGAGCTCTTTTTCAATTATGCACAGGTCAGTCCAGTCCACAAAGCTTGGTGGCAGCATTGAGACCACCTAGCAATGGCCTCATTGTGATTCTTGTTAAGGGACAAGTATTGATGGAACATCTGCAGGGCTCTAAGAGCCTTGAGCTCTTCGGAGGAAAGCTGTTCTATAAATCTAACATAATTGCTGTAATTATTATGGATATCACTTTCTGCCCAAGATTCAAAACTAAATTAGATAGTATCAGGATATGGGACTGGAGAAGAAAAACTGATGGCATACTTGCAGAGTTTGTAGCCAGCTCCTTCCCTTGCTCCCAAAGTTTCTTGCCAAGAAGCAAAGTACTACTTTTGTCCTGTTTCCTCATAGATCTGATCTCATTCTATTTCATTACTTTAAAATGCAAATGCACATACTAACTCTTAGAAAAAATGAAGCAGCCAATTAATAACCAACCAATTATCCAAGGAGTTTATCTGAAAACTGTTTCAGTACCTCCTACAGTGCCTTGCACAGAATAATTGCTCCGTAAATGCCTACTGATTAAGCAATACCACAAATATTCTGACATGTTCTATTGATGTATTCCAATAATTTTCTGCTTTACTACTTGCATTGTGGGGTAAAATGTGAAAAATAACACTTGTGATAATGCCCAGAGATGTTAAAACTTGTGGCATTTGTAAAACTATAAGATGTAACCTACCTTTAATTATGAAGTCCGCTTAGTACAGCTGCCAAAAATAGTACCAAGGGCTGGGAAGCAAATCACATGAAAGCAAAGAACCAAATTTCCAACAATAAAGCTCATCTCTGAGTAGACTAGGAATGTTTCTGTGAGTGTCAAATTCTTCTTACACTGTTGTTTCTTGAATCTGTGACTTGCCTTTGGGGCATTTTTACTTGGGAGTAAAACCACAAGTTGACCAGAGGACTTGGCCACTGTGGGTGTAAACCCACTTGTTTTCTAAATATTGACAACATTGCCATATCAGAACCCTGAGTCTAGGAGCACATTAGATGACCTTGGAATGACCTTGCATGTACAGAGTGAGATGAGCCCATAAGTCATTAGGATGTGGTGGTGCAAAACAGAGGGGGATGTTAAATACAGACTGGGAGGTACTGGTTAATTCTGACCTCCCACAGAACAGCCAGACCGTAGGTCTCGACAAAACCTAGCTTCTGGTTCTGGAATGCCGCACGGTGCTAGACTAGCCTGTAGTTTGGGGGATAGCAAGAGAAAGTACTAGTTTGGTTAATATATTTTTTAAAGATTTATTTATTTATTTGAAAGTCCGAATTACACAGAGAAAAGGAGAGGAAGAGAGAGAGAGAGAGAGAGGTCTTCCATCTGCTGGGTCACTCCCAAATTGGCTGTAACAGCTGGAGCGTCTCTGAAGCCAGGAGCCGGGAGGTTCTTCTGGGTCTCCCTTGAGGATGCAGGGGCCCAAGGGCTTGGGCCATGTTCTACGGCTTTCCCAGGCCATAGCAGAGAGATGGATAGGAAGTGGAGCAGCTGGGACTAGAACAGGCGCCTATATGGGATGCCAGCACTGCAGGCAGTAGCTTTACCTGCTATGCCACAGTGCTAGCCCCTTGGTTAATATTAATAACATAATAATTAACTTTAAAATATAATAAGTGAAACTATGTGTTATGTGTCAGACATGTTTCATGTTTTACACATGAATCATCTTTAATTCTCACAACAACCTTGTGAGATGGTGATAACTATTAATATCACCTATTGAAAGGTTTTTAATGTTTTAATCAAAATAATTTACATACATGACTTAAAAAATTCAACAGTACCACAAGGCCTCTAGTGATAAGTGTAGTCCCTGCCCCACTCTCTTCACTCCAAGTCTCACTCCCCAGAGTCAACCTCTTTTAATTCCTTCAGCTATTTTTCTATTTATTGACAATGATATGTATATACCTATCATGTCTTGCACCTAGTTCTTGATTTTGCAGTTTTAGACATTGCTGACTTTCCAGCACAGGTGTCTCAGGACTGAGTCCCTCACAAGGCTGACCTTTACACTCTACCAAGGAATTTTCTTAACTCTCCGCCCATTTAAACCCTTGCTTCCTGGATCCTGTGTTTTTTATCTTCATTGATTTACTCTCTTGTTTTTATGGAATACATCCTTAAGTAAACTCCTAAAATGTCCAGCCCCTTCCCTACTCCTGACTTCAGGGTGTTTGGCTCTGCAATTCCAGAACATTCCCAGGTTTCCACCGTGCATGTTAGCTTGCTTTTTGTAGACTTCTTCCCTGCAGACATAAGATACAAGCCAAATAGGTCACTTCCTTTCATCAATATGTCTCAACTTTCCAACATTTGTTGGAGATCTCTCATTCTGCTCACTTTTTGTTCTTTTTCATTTATACTTTTTTATTTCCTCACTCTCACTTAAGTGGGATTTCAGAAAGATAAATAATATAAATGCCAGTGTTCATTCTGTCACAATTAATTAGAAGATCTTTTGCCTTATTTTTATATTTATTTTTAAAATTTTTATTTATTTTCATTTTACTTGAAATAGAGAGAAAGAGAGAGACAGATAGTGATCTCCCTTCCACTGGCTCACTCCCCAACTAGCCACAACTGCTAGAGCTGGACCTGGCCAAAACTAGGAGGTAGCAGGGACCGAAGTCCTTGAGCCATCACCTTCTGCCTCCCAGGGTGCACACTAGCAGGATGCTGGAATCAGAAGCAGAGCCGAGACTCCAAGCCAGGCATTCTGATACGGGACACAGGTGTAACAAGTGATATCATAGTCATGGCACTGAACTGCCACCCAGTGACTTTTTTAGATATGAGTAAAAACTGTGTCTAACAGAGGTTAAGCAGGTTGTCTAAGCCCACAGAGCCACCATATGGAGAAGCTGAGCGGGAGTAAAACTTTAAGGACATATGACCACAGAGGTACTGCCAGAATCACCTCACCAAGGCCAGATGCCCACTCTTCAGGAATCTCCAGAGTGGTCCCAGAAGCCTCAGAGACCAAAAAGAGCAGGCTATATCCTCTTCCATCTGGCCTGCCCTGAACTGCTAAAGACCACTGCCAACATTTGGCACTGAGCCCTGAACCACATCTGTGAGCTAGGGCACTCTCTCCTCATTAAAATATATTTTCATCTTTATTCCACATGCAGTATTTGTCTCTAGTCTATTAAACGTGTAAGTTATTCAGAGGTTTCTATTATATGCCCTTTTTAAATGGGTAGTACCCCTGGGCTGTGTTGCAACCTAAACAAGAAAAATTCAATAAGAAATATGGGAAATAGTTCTCTCTGTAAAACTGTATCATGAAAAATAATTGAACCATAAGCAGAACCAAACACAGAGCCTAATGGCTGTTTCCACAATTTCAGTAACTGCACACACTGCATACATCTGTGCTCTCCATCACTGTCTCTGGTCATAGCAGTTGACGTCCGAGCAGCACATGAGACACAGGCTGCCCTATGGAAGATGAGCCGTGGTGGTACCGCCTGTGCCAGTTTCCGGTAATTGTGCTCCAGGTCCAGCCTCACCACATTGACTACAAGGCAGAGATTTGTGCGAGGAAAAGCTTCAGAGGTGCACCTGCCTTTGGCCAGATGGAGACTGACAAGCCAGTCCCTAGATGACCCCCAGAGGGCTTTGTCATCTCTGAATTCGGTGTTCAGGTTGTCTGGTCTCTTCCTTTGCCATTCCTGAATGCTAAAGTAACCCCAGACTTTCCCATATTTCCTGTGTCTGGGTGGTGTTAGATCAGAGCACTGGAAATACTATCCATTAATTAGGCAAATTTCCTTTAAATTTCCCACTGGTTCTATCAACAAACACTGAATACTGAGTCTCTCACCCCCACCATGTGAGGTACTGTTCTGCAGACTGGGGAGCCAGCAGAAAAGAAGACAGCTCATGGCCTCTGCCTTCATGGAGCTCAAGAGCTCACATTCTAGTCAAGGAAACAGATCCAGAAGGGGGCATCTCCATTTTCTCAATTGTGGGTCTTACCTTGTTTATCTGAGTTCCAAGCGAATGGCCAAGAGAGAAGGTCATAGGTTTCATGGAAAGCATATTACTACAAAACAGAAATTTCTTTTGCAAAAATCAGATTCTAAAATCTTGCAACTGGAAATCTATGCAGTTTGCTTAGTAGCCTCAGGGCTTCTCTCAATGGTTAACTCAATCTCAAGTATTTGACTTCTTTCTAGAGCCTTTTGGAGAGAGGTACATCAGCAAGTCCTCTCTGCCTTTCACTGAGTTAGATGCTGCAGCTACAAACCACACACACATCAGTGTTAGTGGGGTTCAAACATTTGCATTTGTGGCTCACAGTAGAAAGCATATTTTACACTATGGTAGGTATATGAATAGGTCTGTATTGAATACATCTGTTGTTTCAGGTGTATAGTCACATGTATATGTGCATGAAGTACTTCAAAAAGTTTATGGAAGATTCAATTAAAGCTAAATTTATTTTGGTGCAAAAAATATTGAAACTGCATGCGAGAAGTCTTCAAAAAGCTTATGGAAAATGTACATTGTGAAGAAACTGTGTATGGATTTCAAAACATTTCGCACCAGAATAAACTTATCTTTGAATCTCATTTTTCCAGGTAAAAGAGATCTATTTTTTCATTTTAAAGAGCTAGACAGAGAGAATGAGAGACTCCATTTGCTTATTCACTTCCCAGATGACTGCAATGGCTGGTCCCGGGCCAGGCCAAAGCCAGGAGCTAAGAGCTTCTTTCAGGTCTCCCACGTGGGTAACAGGGCAGTCCAAGCACTTGGGCTCTCTTTCCCAGGCCATTAACAAGGAGTTGGATTGGAAGTGGAGCAGCTGGGACAGGAATCAGTGCTGATATGGGATACAGGTGGTGGCTTTACCGGCTATGCTTGAACACTTGCCCTTTCCATAAACTTTTTGAAGTCTCTTCATGCACATATACACACATGCACATATGCATTATATCAATACTCATTCTTACTGCATGCAATTTATAATATTTCACAGTAATTCTTACTACATGTAATTCACAATATTTATAATCCCATTTTATTTTGATTTTTAACAATACTAGTTATAACCGCTAAACTGGTTTTATGGTCTATAATAATAGATTTCATGACCCATAGGCTGGCGCCGCGGCTCAATAGGCTAATCCTCTGCCTGCGGTGCTGGCACACGGGGTTCTAGTCCTGGTCGGGGCACCAGATTCTGTCCCGGTTGCCCCTCTTCCAGTCCAGCTCTCTGCTGTGGCCCAGGAGTGCAGTGGCGGATGGCCCAAGTGTTTGGGCCCTGCACCCACATAGGAGACCAGGAGAAGCACCTGGCTCCTGCCTTCAGATCAGTGCAGTGCGCCAGCCACTGAAGGGTGAACCAATGGCAAAGGAAGACCTTTCTCTCTGTCTCTCTCTCACTGTCCACTCTGCCTGTCAAAAAAATAAAGATAAAATAAATAAATAAATTTCATGACCCATAAAAACCAGTAGTTTAAAAATGGACCTCAATAGCACCTTAAAAAAGGTCTCAAATCTAAGATGTTTCTAAGTAATTCTAGAAATCTGAGGACAGCTTTTGGATCTGGATTTGAGGTTTTTCAATAATTACTACTGAAAACTGTTAACAGCCTCCATCTTTAGAGAGAATATGTTGAAAGTGCTGGGTTTAGCATAAGGAGATCATATTCACTCCTTCCTCTTCCACAGAGCAACCTCCAGCCAGCACCTGGTCCTACCTCAACCATGAGAACAGATCCCGGTTCCCCTAGCCACAGTTATCCTCCCTTCTTTATGTGGAGCCTCTCCTGGGGCTAGAGGGCTGTGGTTGAGCTCCTCTGAAAAGTTGGTACAAAATCGAGATTTAGCTTAACAGAACACCTCCCCTCTTGATTTTTAAAACTGGATTTCAGAGGGAGAAAGAGAGCGAGCATGTGCTTCTATTGCTGGTTCATTTCCCAAATATCTAACAGGTGTTAGGGAGCCAGGAATTCAATCCAAGTCTCAGCACATGGAAGGCAGGAAGCTAACTTCAGAGCCATCACTGCTGCCTCTCAGGGTCTCCATTAGCAAGAAGCTAGAATACGGAGCTAGAGATGGGATGAAACCTAGGTACTCAGGCTGTGTGGCTTGGGCATCTTAACTGCTAGGCAAACTCCCCTTCTTTGCTTATAATGGGAAAGTGTCTCCTGAGAATCGTGTGCTTGCCCGGAGCCCAGTGTTCAACTTTCAGGAGTTTCTCTAGCCAATTTTTCTTTTTCTTTTCTTCTTCTTCTTCTTCTTCTTTTTTTTTTTTTTAAGATTTGTTTATTTATACGAAAGCCAGTGTGTGTGTGTGTGTGTGTGTGTGTGTGTGTGTGAGAGAGAGAGAGAGAGAGAGAGAGGGAGGGAGAGAGAGAGAGAGGCAGAGACAGAGAGAGATATTTTCCATCTGCTGGTTTACTTCCCAAATAGCCGCAATGACCAGAGCTGGGCTGGTCCAAAGCCAGGAGCCAGGAAGGAAGAAGTACTTGGGAGCAGGGGGTCCAAGGACTTGGGCTATCTTCCACTGCTTTCCTAGTCCATAGCAGAGAGCTGGACAGGAAGTAGAGCAGTGGGGACGCAACCTGGTGTCCATATGGGATGCTGCTGGCAGCTTTTTCCACCATAACCAGCACCCCCCCCTTTAGCCAGTTTTAAAACCTTGAATAACTTGAAATCAGCTATGATGGAAATATTCAGACCTCGGGAATTGGCATATGCTGCAATCAGAGCCTTGGCATCCCACCCCTGCCACAGCAGTTGTTAGAGATTTGTCAGCACCCCATTACTAAGAAGCCAAATTTGGTGGGTTCTGCGTACAAGAAGGACTCCCTAGGAGTTGTCCAGGACAAGGTCACTGGGGTACAGGGAGAAGCTAGGCTTTGCAAAGTGGCCTAAACTCTCCACTCTGCCCCAGCCGGAGTTGATGGACATTTATCTGCCTACCTACTCCACCCAGGCCAGAAAAGAAGTCTGACCAGCCCATGTGCGAGGAGCACGAAGAGGAGCGCATCAACATCTACTGTCTCAACTGCGAAGTGCCCACCTGCTCCCTGTGTAAGGTGTTCGGCGCACACAAGGATTGTCAGGTGGCTCCGCTCACGCACGTGTTCCAGAGGCAGAAGGTAACAGTGCTGCTCTGGCCTCTGCTTAAAATTCTTTGATGGAATATGCTATTCTCAGTGGCTTATAGTTCAGTGTTCTTAGTGTTTTCAGAATCACGCTCTCTGTTAAGAATGTGAGCGGAACTGTGGAATCTCTTTTCACACTAATGCATTCACATATTAATGTTCGCTTGTGCTATCAGGAGGTTCACCAGTTTCCCAAGCATCATTGTTACTCCTTAGGGACTGCATGCACCCTAATCTAAGAACTCAGGAGGACAGTCCTACAATGAATCCACAGTCAGGGGAGATTGGGAAGTCCCTACGATCCTGAGTCCCTTTTTTCTCTTCATTAGTCTGAGCTCAGTGATGGCATCGCCGTCCTTGTGGGAAGCAATGATCGGGTTCAGGGAGTGATCAGCCAGCTGGAGGACACCTGTAAAACCATTGAGGTAAGTCGAGGGACTCCCAGGTGTCCAAACCAAGCCTGCAATCCTGGGGCTTTGTGGCTTTCTCAGTGCCACACCAGGATCCCTAGTCTGACATTTCTCTCTTGTCTCCTTCCTGATGCGTGTCTGAAACATTCACTCCCTGGCATGAAAAGAGAAGTTTCCAGGAGTCAATGAGGCAGCTTTTACCATAAGTAGCAGGATTGTCATTGCATATGTTTTTCTTTGGTCAAGTGCTTTAGAAGGATTAGCTACAGGAAATAAACTCCCAGCAATGGAAATGAGTGTCTGTTGAAGTGTTGCTGTTACAGCCAACTTTATTGGGGGAGACTCAAAAGATCTTAATATAAGCTAGTCGGTGTTTAGAAAGTCACGTGCAGGTGAGGTGTGCACTGCACATCTGTGCTCTGATAGCAGAGCTGTGAAAGAGCTGGCAGGAGCAGACAGATCTGCCTGGCAGTGATTAGGGAATGGGTCAGTAGCAGGGAGCTCATAGAGGCCGAGTTCTGGATCGTTCATCTCTGCCCTGTGCCTGACCCAGTGCCTGGCACATATTAAACACTCAATAAAAACACAGTGAATGAATAGATGAATGGCTGGCTATTTAGTATGGCATCTAAGAATCCTACCAAGGGCTGGTGTTGTGGCATAGCAAGTAAAGCCACTACCTGCGATGCTGGCATCCCATATGGGCACTGCTTTGGGTCCTGGCTGTTCAGCTTCTGATCCAGCCCCCTGCCAATGGCCTGTAAAAGCAGTGGAGGACAACCCAAGTGCTTGGGCCCCTACATCCATGTGGGAGATCCAGTAGAAGCGCCTGGTTCCTGGTTATGGCCTGGCCCAGCCCTGGCCGTTGTAGCCATTTGGGGAGTGAACCAGCAGATGGGAGATCTTTCTCTCTCTCTCTCTCTCTGTTAAGTCTGCCTTTAAAATAAATAAAATAAAGCTTTTTTTAAAAAATAAAATCCTGGCCAGCGCTGCAGCTCAATAGGCTAATCCTCCACCTGAGGCACCGGCACCCTGGGTTCTAGTCCTGGTCG
Source organism: Lepus europaeus (assembly GCF_033115175.1). Lineage (NCBI taxonomy): Eukaryota > Metazoa > Chordata > Mammalia > Lagomorpha > Leporidae > Lepus > Lepus europaeus. The sequence continues at coordinate 77,001,981 of NC_084830.1, read as the reverse complement.
GGGCGCTGGATTCTGTCCTGGTTGCCCCTCTTCCAGGCCAGCTCTCTGCTGTGGCCCAGGAGTGCAGTGGAGGATGGCCCAAGTGCTTGGGCCCTGCACCTGCGTAGGAGACCAGGAGGAAGCACCTGGCTCCTGGCTTCGGATCAGCACGGTGCGCCGGCCGCAGCGTGCCGACTGTAGTGGCCATTTGGGGGGTAAACCAACGGAAAAGGAAGACCTTTCTTTCTGTCTCTCTCTCTCACTGTCTAACTCTGCCTGTCAAAAATAAATAAATAAATAAATAATAAAATCCTAGCAAATATATTATACAAAATTAAAAGCTATTGTGACTGGCATTTTTTTATTTTATATTTATTTATTTACCCTCCAATGGCAGCCGCAGTAGGCACGCTGCGGCCAGCGCACTGTGCTGCACTTGGGCCATCCTCCACTGCACTCCCTGGCCACAGCAGAGAGCTGGCCTGGAAGAGGGGCAACCAGGACAGAATCGGTGCCCCGACCGGGACTAGAACCCAGTGTGCCGGCGCTACAAGGCGGAGGATTAGCCTAGTGAGCCGCGGCGCTGGCCTAAAAGGAAGGCCTTTCTCTCTGTCTCTCTCTCTCACTGTCCACTCTGCCTGTCAAAAAAAAAAAAAAAAAAAAGAAAGAAAGAAATATATATAAACTGTAAATACTGAAGGCCACATGTGGCAGCCTAATGAGGTTAGCTATGTGGCAAATATCTTTTCAAGAACTGAAGATTCACAGGCTAGTTAGAGCCATACTACGTAGGTGGCAAGTATGAGACACGGGTTTGATTCTAGGTCTCTGGTTCTGAAACTCAGAGCAATCTGCTAGAAGTCTTCAGAAAGTTTGTGGGGAATGCATATTATAGAAAAGCTATGCAAGGGTTTCAAAAAGTTTTGCCCCAAAATAAACTTCCTATGAATTTCACTTTTCCACAGTCTGTTTGAAGTGACCTCATACTAACCTCTCCCTGCTCTAAACTTCAGGGCTGTTCTTGTCTTTGGATCACAGGTGCAGAGGACTAAGGTGCTGCATTGCTCATGGCACCTTGTCCTCCTCATTGTTACCTGCAAGACCTGTTATTATCCACCCCCATTCCCCACTCCTGTCCTACTCTCCCTAGGTAACCACGGTTGATGTTCTGTTTTGCTGTATTCTCAAAAAAAAAAAGGTATTGTTTTATATGCAAATCTTCTAACTTTATACATGGCCTGCTGGGTTTCTCACAATGCTTCTTACTTTTCTTTAAATGAAGCATTGTATTTGTAAGATACATTTGTATGTCTACAAGTACATCTAGTCTCAGTTTTCTTCTCTGTAAAAATGAGGTAATCATTCTACTCACTTCATAGCATTACTGTGAGGAATTAAACAAGCAGAAACAAAATGCTAAGCCCAGTGCCCGACATGTGGTGAGTCCCCAGTGAGTGCTGGCTGTTCTTATTATTTCATCATTATAAAGGCAAGTTCTATTAAAGTCAAAGGCCATTTCCTAGATGACAGCTTCAAGAACTTGGCTGTAATTATCTCATTTTCAATTTACACATGATTAAACTCGATCTCCTTTCTTCTCCATGCTCATATTCCTAAAGAGATCTGTGATGAATCTGGGAACCATTTTTAGAAGGAAAGTTTTCTCTGGGTGATGAGACCAAAGAGATTCAGAAACGGGCCGCAGGAGCGTCTTTCTTGGAATTCGTTTACAGTAGAGGCCAAGTCCATACAATTTGATCACTGAGCCATGAATCAGCAGTGCAGTAGCAGGCTGAGTCTTAAGCGTATAAATAGGAGTGTGTTGCTTGTGGGCGAGTGAGGTCATCTCTATACGCGTCTCTGGTCTGCTGGGGCCTTTCCCAGAGATCTCTGTTGGGAGGAATGGGCTTTTTTGTCTGGGATGGAGCAGCTGGAGAACACGCCCAAGAGAAAAGCCCTGTGGGTCACAGTGGAGCCTTGAACAGATGCAAACAATCCAGGGTCCCTTCCGGCCACATCAAAGGACACTAAGAGGGTAGGGAAAAATGGAACCACAGATTTCTCTTCCTGGAGGTTGTTTGGGGTGCAGTAGGAAGCAGCTGTTCTTAATTCCTCTGAGACAAAGACAAGCAGGAACAGGTGTGAAGTTAGTCCCGCTGATGGGATTTAGTGCAGATACTGAAGATATTCCATTCTTCCTAGTAATAACGTTTGTCATACGTGACACCCTTTTATCTACGTATTTTCCTAGGTTACTGGAGGAGGTGGGTAACTATTTCCTGTGAACTTTAAGATGAGACTACCAGTTGGAAGTTTTTTTAATTTTCAGATTTATTTTATTTTTTTTGAAAGGCAGAGAGAGAGAAGAGAGAGAGGAAGAGAGACAGACAAACAGTCGGTCAGGCTGGCGCTGTGATTGTAGTGGGCTAAGCCTCCACCTGCAGTGCCAGCATCCCATACTGGCGCCAGTTCAAGTCCTGACTGCTCATCTTCAGACCCAGCTCCCTGCTATGGCCAGGAAAGCAGTGGAAGATGGCCTGTGTGGGAGACTCAGAAGAAACTCCTGGCTCCTGGTTTCAGATTTGCCCATATCTGGCCAATGTGGCCATTTGGGAAGTGAACCAGTGGATAGAAGTTCTGTCTCTCCCTCTGTCTGTAACTCTACCTTTCAAATAAATAACATCTTGAAAAAAAAATGGGGGGGGGGGAGAGAGAGAGAGAGAGAGAGAGAGCGAGCACTCTTCTTCCACCTCCTGGTTCACAATGGCCAAACGGCCACAAAAACCGGGGCTGGACCAGGCCAAAGTCAGCAACCGGGAGACTCCATCTGGGTCCCCCATGTGGGTGACAGGGACTTAAGTACTTCACCATCCTCTGCTGTGTTCCCAGGGGCTTTAGCAGGGAGCTGGATCGGGAGCAGAGCAGCAGGGTCTTGAACCAGCATTGCAGCATCATAGATGGAGGCTTAACCCACTGCACCATGACGCTGGCCCCAAGGCAGGAGTTTTAATAGTGTTCACCCCCTTTTACTTGCTTATTTTACCTCTGGGATTTTTTTCACAAGGAAATAAGATGAAAAATAATAGCAAACATGTATTTATATATGCTTTTAGGATACACACATTCACATATAAGAGAGTAGAATGCACATATGTCCTATATATAGCCTCCTCTACATTCATGGTGGAGGAGAGCAGCAGAACACACAAAAAGTTAAGAGCAGTGAATAGTGAGACTGCAGGTGATTTCCAAGGCCTTCTTTATGGAAGTGCCTATTCCTGTATCTTGTATTTTTATAAAATGAGTCTGAAATTTTGAATAGCCAATAAAATAAAGAATGAATGAATGAATATGACTTGGATAAGTACAGTTCTTTCAGATCAGTTCTGGTGGCTCCTCTGGAGAAGGTCTGACTTTGATTCCTACGTGATGCTCTATCCTTGATGCTATAACCCTTATCAGAGTACCTGGGTTTGCGTCCCAGTTCCACTTCCATCCAGCTTCCTGCTAATGTGTATCCTGGAAGGTACCAGATTATGGCTCAACCTGCCACTCACATGGGAAATCTGGAATGAGTTCCAGGTCTGGCTTCAGTCTGGCTCAGCTACTGTTGCAAGCATTTAGGGGAATAAACCAGTAGATAGAAGGTTGCTCTCTCTCTCTCTCTCTTTCAGGTAAATAAATAAAGTTTAAATTATAAAACAAAAATGTATGCAATTGCTATGAATTTACAGTAATTGTGAAGGCTACTCTGAGAATGATTCTAGTGCCAAAAAAAGGAGTAGCATTTTCCCTCTGTGATGTGAGCTGGAGGCAAGTGAAAGAGATTTAAGTCGGTTTAGTCGTCCTGGCTGAGAGAGGCTCAGCCTAAGACATTCCCTGAGCTCTGGACTGCAAGCTGATGGAGTTTCTGAGTCATCCTAGAGGAGCCTGGCGTGGTCCGTACTCCACTTGCCTTCCTAAGTGTGGAGATGTTCAGGGATAGGCTGGGACTGGGGGAGTGGAGGTGACCACCCAGGAGCTCTCTGCTGGTGGACAGCCATGCTGTGCTTTCATTCCTCGTCCCTAGAAAACGCAACCTCCTTGTTATCATCTTTACTGGTGACACTCACCCTGTGACACTAGACACCTCAGGAGCAGGCTATTAATACTGGCCCTACCGAAGGCAGGCAAGCAGGCTTAGAAATAAATGATCCCATTGGGCCTGGTGCTGTGGTGTAGCTGGTAAAGCTGCTATCTGTAGTGTTGTGTTGGCATTCCATTTGGGTGCCTGCACCCGCATGAAAAGACCCAGAGGAAGCTCCTGGCTCCTAGCATCAGATTGGCACAGCTCCACCCATTGCAGCCAATTGGGTAGTGAACCAGTGGATGGAAGACCCCTCTCTCTCTCTGCCTCTGCCTCTATGTAACTCTATCTTTCAAATAAATAAATACACCTTTTAAAAAAGAAAAGAATGAAATGGGCCAGCGCTGTGGCTTACTTGGCTAATCCTCTGCCTGTGGCGCCGGCATCTATATGGGCACTGAGTTCTAGTCCCGGTTGCCCCTCTTCCAGTCCAGCTCTCTGCTGTGGCCCGGGAAGGCAGTGGAGGATGGCCCAAGTGCTTGGGCCCGCCCCCCTGCACCCCCATGGGAGACCAGGAGGAAGCACCTGGCTCCTGGCTTCGGATCGGCCCAGTGCCAGCTGTGGCGGCCATTTGTGGGGGGTGAACCAACGGAAGGAAGACCTTTCTGTCTGTCTCTCTCTCTCACTGTCTATATCAAAAAAATATTTTGTTGTGACTCAATGTCTGTTGCAGAAAAACTGCTACATGTTGAATAATATTTGATGTTGAGCATTTTCAATACCTGAAAAATGCCAGCTTTCATAAAATCTTTCAATGATTTTGCAATGAGAACAAATCCATTGCATGGGAGATTTTCAATAAGTTCTTGGAAATGTGCATTATGAAAAAGCTATGTGTAAATTTTGATTTTTTTTTGCATCAAGATAAACATCTTTGAATTGCACTTCCCCATAACATTTTTTAAGTACCTCTGTGTTTCCCAAACAGTGATTTTTATCCCCAAATAGCTTTTTCTCATCTCTGAGACATTATCTATGCAGTTACAAATATGAAGTATGAATCTAATAAGAATAGTTCTAATAAGTGCTCACCAGAATTTAAATGTAATATGCTTAAAAGAATGTATTTCAGGTTTTTTCTCTTTTAAAGATTTCTTTATTTATTTGAAAGTCAGAGTTACGCAGAGAGAAAGTGAGGCAAAGAGAGGGAGAGAGAAAGAGAGAGAGAGAGAGATCATCCATCTGCTGGTTCACTCCCCAATTGGCAGCTAGAGCCAGGAGCTTCTTCCAGGTCTCCCACGTGGGTGCAGGGGTCCAAAGATTTGGGCCATCTTCCACTGCTTTCCCAGGCCATAGCAGAGAGCTGGATCAGAAGTGGAGCAGCTGGGACTCAAATTGGTGCCCACATGGGATGCCGGCACTGCAGGCGGCAGCTTTACCCGCTACCCAACACCTTTGGCCCTGCATTTTAGGTTTAAATTTAACTTTGTCATGGTCTGGCATTGGGCAAGTTGCTTAAGCTTCTGCTCCCTCATCCTCATCAATTTTACGATGGGGTTGCTAACACCTTCTTCATAGTGTTGCAGGAACTAACATGGGGTATGAGGCACAGGCCGAGGGCTGTCTGTTGTTTCTTCAGGTCATCCTCAGAGTCAGCTGGGAAAGCGCCCCTTGTCCTGAGAACAAAAGATCATTTGAACCCTGGAATTAAATGGTGGAAGGAGAAGCCTCTTGGAATTTTGGTTCACTTCAGTGCAAGCTGAGCACCTACCTTCAGAGGGAAAAACTGAAAAGGAATGGAACTAGATATTAGCTCTGTTCTTTAACAAAGAAGCTTTGTGACAACTGGAGATATTGGCAGCCCAGGAAGACTGACTCTGTCCCAGGGAAGTGAGAAGTGTACAGACTGTGGCAGACTGGAGTCCATCAAATATCTACTCAACGTGCCGCTATGTGGCCCAAGTCACAACACCTGCACCTGAGCCTCAGCCTCAGGATTTTACTCTAGGTGATTCTAGGTGGTCTGGATTAGCCCAGGAAATACCCAATGCCAACGACCCAATGCCACAGTTATGACATAGTTTATCTCTGACATGGATGATGACGTCGTGTAGTAGAAAAGACTCTAAGTTTGGGAGGCTCAAGACTCATGGACCCCAAATGGAGCACAATGTTAGCCCTGGCTGGTGGGGGGTGGATAGGACACAGCCTTGTACCTGGAGGACCTTGTTTTTCTAATGTGTCTATTCCCTTTCTTTCTTTTTCTTCCATTCCTTCCTTCCTTTCTTTTTTCTTTTTTCTTTTTCTTTTTTTTAAGATTTTTATTACTTATTTGAGAGAGAGTTACAGAGAGAGAGAGAGAGACAGAGACAGAAAGAAAGGTCTACCATCAGCTGGTTCATTCCCCAAATGACCCCAACGTCCAGAGCTGAGCTAACCCGAAGCCAGGATTCAGGAGCTTCTTCCAGGACTCCCACGCAGATGCAGGGGCTAAGCACTGGGGCCATCTTCCACTGCTTTCCCAGGGCATAGCAGAGAGCTAGATTGGAAGAAGAGCAGCCAGGACTTGAATCGGCATCCATACGGGATGCCAACACTGCAGGCAGAGGCTGAGCCCACTATGCCATAGTGTTGGATCTGTGTCTATCCCTTTTGTAGGGACAGCCTAGTTTGCACTCCTGGGATTTCTCTAAGAGCTTGTGATGAAGGGTTGGACTTCACTTCCTTGGAAGGAACTTCCTACGTTAATATAGTTCTCTCTTCAGTATTATTGACCTTTAGCCTATGATTCTTTCTCTTTCAGGAATGTGGGGAGAGGTGGTGGGAGGAACCCTATTGGCTTGATGAAGGACATTTTGACATACTGTAATTTGAATGAAGCTGCAGCTCTGAGCAACTGTGTCTTGATGAATGCTGGAGGAATGCAGGGGAGATATGAATGGGTCTGGTAGCGCCACAGTTGCTCAGAGACAAGTGTAGGGGCTGAGAGCTAATCTCAGCTCTATTTTAGTCACAGAGTTGTGCTCCTTATATGGTAAAAACAATGGTCATCATTGTGTTGGGCTTTCCGTGTTGAGACCCTAGCCCACGCCCAAGCTGAGACCAATGTTGCAGGGCATGTAATGTAATGTAAGTGCTGTGGAGGATTCTAAAGCTGTCCAGGAATGGAGAGAAATGGGAGAGTCTGAAGACCCTCTGAAATATATCCACATCTCCCTGACCTACCTAGAGTCTTGGAACTGTACAGTCAGAAGGGACTGTATCAATTATCCAGTTCAATCCCTCACTGTACAGATTTTTAAAAACTGTCTGGAGGTTCATTGGCCTCCCCAACATTGTTTACCTAAGTTTTTGTTTTCTTTTGAGCACTGAATGAAGTAGTGGTTTGGGGTATCCACATAAATCCTTATTTCTTTGGGACAGAACAAAACAGAAGTTTTGGATTGAGGACTGAATATTTCTAGATGGACACTGTGTTTATTCACTCATTCGATCAATCCTTCAAACCCTGTTTCTCAGGTGTGTGTCCTGTACCATTCTCTGGATACACACTGGTAGAGAAATAGTGAACTAGACGTGAAAAGCTTGTGTTCTGGGGATGTTTTTATCCTAAAAGGGGATAGAAAATGAAACAAATAAAAAACAGAAAATTTCAGAGTAATAAATGCCGGGGAGAAAAGTGAGTCAACAAAACTCTGACTATTAAAAACAGTGGTATCCTGGTTTTTTGTGTGGTACACTGTCTGCTCTTTTAGTATAAAATCATCTGTTTCTCCCACGGAACACTTCTCTTTGCAGTTGAGTATCTTGTTTTATCTTATTGCTACTAAAATATAAAGATGGCTGAAAATTATTAAAATGTCAATTTTTCATATTTCTATGAAGGCTACAGATAAACAATGGTTTTATGTCAATATTACAGATGTCCCACCTCCAAAGAAACATTAAAAGGACTACTTTTTTCTTTCTTGTTTTTACCTTGATTAGAAACAAATACATCATCTGTCATTATCTTACCATTTCATTTTAGGTAGATGTATTCGTTAGCTTTTCATGACCTTAACAAAATAACTGAGAGGAGCTACTTAGGAAGTGTATTTCAGCCTATAATTTCGGAGGTTCACAGTCCAAGATTGGGTGGTACCATTGGCTTAGGCATTTGGTGAGGCCAGATGATGGAGGGATAATCACATAATGAGTTGGGAAGCAGTGACAGAAACTAGGATGAACTGCGCTTAAATAGCCAAACCTCTCACAAGAACTACTTTCCAATGGCAAGCTCCCAATAGCCTAAAGTCTTCCCACTGGGCCTACCTTCTAGATGCTGAATTAGATGAAGTCTCCATCCTTAATCCATTCATTATTAACACAGGACTTTGAGAACCAAGCCACATTGCACGAGCCTTTAGGGGACACCTGAACTATTATTTAAACCGTAACTGCTGGGATGAATTTCATTTTTGTTAAAATATGGCAAAAATCTTTAATTAATTTGGTTTTCCTATGAAGCCAATAAATAACTGTCCTGGTAGACCCAGAAGGCAGGCCATGGTCCAGCTGGAACCTGTGCATCACAAGATGCTTGGAGCGCTTGTGATGGGGGCTGCTTCACTTCCTGAGCACATTCAGACAGGTGCATGAACACAGAGCATGGAACCACAGACATCAAAGGGAAGAAAGTGGAGAATATTTTAAAAAGTAAAATTGAAAGTTCCAAAAGTGTCTATATTAATTCAATTATTCTCTAGAGAAGTGGGAGGGGGTATAGGTGGGTATACAGCATAGAATTGGGTTTAAATATACATCTTTCTACTCAAATAAAGGAAAAAGTATGCTAAATGCAGAGAGAAATCTTTGATGTCAGAAAATTTTTATGGAGAAGAAATAAACATGGCTGTTATGCTTTCACAGGTAACAATCATCCTCTAAAGTGCGTTTTCTGCAGGCATGTTGATAATGCAGAGGTGCACGGTTTTTCCCATTGCATTTTTCAGGTTATTAAGAACTCAGTGTTTAAAGTGTAATGAGTTCACATTTACAAAGGCTCAGCCCATAGTGAATTTAGTCAAACTAATCACTCTCAGTAGCTAGGTGGCCTCTGAGAACATTTGTTTTCAAAGGACAGACCTGTTCCCTGATTAGTTTGGAAGGCGAATTGATAACCTGAGGCTTCGTTGGTCTCTGACGTTCACACCACCTTGATGGTCTTGTTGTGAAGAAAGATGAAGGGTGCCTAACTTAGTCTCATGTGTTGGTTCAGCCTCAGAGTCTGAAAAAATAGGAGACTTTCAAATTTCTCAGTGTATTTGGCATCTACATCCAATATTAGCCTACTCTGAATATTGTAAGTTAATTTCTAAAAGTTTAAAAGCCTCAATTTCATAATTCCAAGGACAACACATGTTTTTCCACATTCCTGAAACAGAACCGTCTAATTCTGGCCATGTCTTGCATAGAATTATATTCTTAAAGGCAAATGGAGCAGGAAAAAAAGTGGCTTTTTTCCTGTTCAAAATTAGAAAATACAATAATTACATGCATGTTATGTTGTCACTTTCAACGAATTTTTTACTTTTTTTTTTTTTTTTGACAGGCAGAATTAGACAGAGACAGAGAGAAAGGTCTTCCTTTTTCCGTTGGTTCATCCCCCAAGTGGCCGCTAGAACCGGCGCCCCAACTGGGACTAGAACCCCAGGGTGCCGGTGCCGTAGACGGAGGGTTAGCCACAGCACCGGCCGAATTTTATACTTTTGATTCTCTTAAACACTGAGAAATCATGGCAGGCTTTTGGAATTTATAATGCTTGGTATGTAATCAACACTTAATGGATTTTGTTGAATGAATTAACTAATGAATGTAATTCTGAAACAATTTGAAGTTACCTGCCTTTAAAAGCCTACCTTCAGCAGAGTGGGGCTTATTAAAAGGCATATGTATTCAGTTCACAAGTACTTTGTTTCATGCCTCTTTTATAAGTTACTTAAAAGTATGGTCACATCTGGGTGTGGTGTGAGTAGCAGTGGCCCGTAAGTCAAAGCCCTGGACTCTAAGCCAGGCACCAGCAATGAGCAGTAGAAAGACCTTTAGAAAGCGACTGCTCTGCTGTGTTTGGGGTTTCCACTTTGTGAATTGGTTGACTTGAGCAGGTTACTTTTAAGATTCAAGGCAATTTCAAAATTCCACAACTGAATCATTCAAATGAATACATTTGGGACTAGATTTAACAAACATTGGTATAGTGCTTACTGAATTCCAGAAAATATTAAAAGTGCTTTACAAAGTATGTAGGGAAATAATAACAAAGTACAGACCATGCATGGGGTAGCACTTTTTATGCTGTAAAGTATGAGTAAATAAGACTTGCTATTAAAATTATAATAATTTTATTAAAACTCAATATAGTAAAAATCATCAAAAGACTAGAACAGGAATAAAATGATAGTTATAACTGAAAATAATATAGGAATAAAAGTAGTTATTTCACGTAAACCACTAAATGACATTTATATAGCCCAAATGAGTGATCTAATCTTTTTTTAACTTTTATTTAGTAAATATAAATTTCCAAAGTACAGCTTATGGATTACAATGGCTTCCCCCCCCAACTTTCCTCCTACCCGCAACCCTCCCATCTCCTGCTCCCTCTCCTATTCCATTCACATCAAGATTCATTTTTGGCCAGCGCCGTGGCTTAACAGGCTAATCCTCCACCTTGCGGTGCCGGCACATCGGGTTCTAGTCCCGGTTGGGGCGCTGGATTCTATCCCGGTTGCCCCTCTTCCAGTTCAGCTCTCTGCTGTGGCCCGGGAAGGCAGTGGAGGATGGCCCAAGTCCTTGGGCCCTGCACCCGCATGGGAGACCAGGAGAAGCACCTGGCTCCTGCCTTCGGATCAGCACGATGCGCCGGCCACAGCGGCCATTGGAGGGTGAACCACGGCAAAAAGGAAGACCTTCTCTCTGTCTCTCTCTCTCACTATCCACTCTGCCTGTCAAAAAAAAAAATTCATTTTCAATTATCTTTATATAAAGAAGATCAATTTAGTATATATTAAGTAAAGACTTCAACAGTTTGCACCCACACCGAAACACAAAGTGTAAAATACTGTTTGAGTACTAATTATAGCTTTAATTCACATTATACAACACATTAAGGACAGAGATCCTACATGATGAGTAAGTGCACAGTGACTCCTGTTGTTGACTTAACAAATTGACACTTTTGTTTATGGCGTCAGTAATCACCCTAGGCTCTTGTCATGAGTTGCCAAAGCTATGGAAGCCTTTTGAGTTCACCAACTCCAATCTTATTTAGATAAGGTCATAGTCAAACTGGAAGTGAGTGATCTAATCTTTATTTGATCTGAGAGAATATACTAAATATACACGACTTCACTTCAATCTCATTATAAATGTTTGGCTTTCATAAACTTGGATATTCTCACACATATGAAATCACATAAAAGGAAAACTATAAATGAAGGCATCCCACCAGCATCACATCTTAATATAAGTCTTAAATGCTTCATTTTAGAATAAGCCAGAAGCCATCACATGTTCCTGGTAAGCCACATAGGGCTTCTAAATAGCAGAGAGACGTAGTTCAGGTATTTAGTGGACAAATGGTACTTGTAAGCTTAACGCAGAAGAAAATAAAGCAAAAGAAAGTTTGACTGGAAAGCTACTTACAGGCTTCAGTTCCTAGGCCTGGTTCTAACAGTCCAAATTTCAAGCTAAAGGGCTAGAAATGGATGGACATTTGGCAAGTCCAGCAATTTCCATGCCTTGACATGCTTCACAGGCCCTTGTCCTTCTATTTTGACAACCGCTGAGACTCCAGACGTTTTCCTCCCCTTCCTCCACCTCTACTCATCCTCGTCCCTTGAAGCCAAACTTCCGCTAAGCTTTCCCTGAGCTAACACCCATGGTTCCGTTGAAAATGTTCCCTACTCACACAAAGCATTTATTAAGGTCTCACCTTTTGGCTCCTATAAATTCTGGCATATTTGCATTAGTCAAGCTACTGCAACATATTGTATCACTCATCAATAGTCTTTCTCAATCAGTGAACTATGAGCTCCTTGCAAATAGAAACTATGTTTAACCCATTTTTATATCCTAGTTTCTCAGTTTTGCACAGAACATAAAAATGGTGAATTATTTATTAAGTGAATGGATGACAACAGTAACTTGTATTTTCTATTTAAATTATTTTAACCATTGAATCACCTGTATGTGTTACAATTTGGTTAGGAACTGTGAAGAGAAGTGATTGTGTTCCAAGGAAGGTAGGGCAGTAAGTCCTATGTTTCTTGTACTTTTGTGTATGGAATATCTTCACAATCAACATTCTGGCTTAGATCTTCTTCCCCTGCTCCACCACTCTGGGAGAATAGTAGAGGAACTGGGGAGAAATGAATCATAATTTAAAAAAATCTAGTCAATAGGTATTTACTGAATGTCTACTATCCAAGGTGGTTTGTGTTCTAGGCAGACCCAGATTCTATTTTCAAGGAGACTGTGGTTTAGAAATTCCAGAAAATAATGTAAGGGAAGGAAGTCATACACAACACCAAAGAGATTAACATTTACTAAAACAAAAGAACATGTGTTAGAGTTGTACAGAGATCAGAGATGTCAGAGATAAATTAACTAGAGTCCCAAGAAGATCCACATTGGGCAGGAGAGCCAGGCTGAATCATTATAGCTCCCAATCTGCTCTCATCTGTAAAGGTCCTGGACCCAGAGATAGGCCCAGGAAGATTGGCAAACACACATACACATCCCACACTCCAAAAAATAAAAATACAACCTGCAGTTTATATAATCCAAATGTACTAGTTGAATAAAAGTAGCCTAATTTCTAAGGCATTCTCCATTTATAATAACAAGAAGATTGACAGGACTACCATTGTGGGGTAGCAGGTTAAGCTGCTGCCTGTGATGCTGACATTCCATGTGGGTGCCTGTTCAAGTCCCTGCTGCTCCACCTCTGATCTAGCTCCCTTCTGGTGTGCCTGGGAAAACAGTGGAGGATGGCCGAACTTCTTGGGCCTCTGTAACCATGTGGGAGAGTCTGATGAAGCTTCAGGCTTCCGGCTTCAGCCTGACCCAGCCCCACAGTTGCAACCATCTGGGAAGGAAGATCTCTCTCTCTCTCTTTCTCTCTCTCTCTCCCTCTCTCTCTCCCTCTCTCTCCCTCTCCCTCTTCCTCTCCCTTTCCCTCTTGCCCCCTCCCTTATAACTCTATCATTCAAATAAATAAATATTTTTAATATATTTTTTAAGATTTATTTATTTGAAAGTCAGAGTTACACACACACACACACACACAGAGGGAGAGAGAGGTCTGCCATCCACAGGTTCACTCCTCAATTGGCAGCAATGGCCAGAGCTGAGCCAATCCGAAGCCAGAAGCCAGGAGCTTCTTCGGGTCTCCCACACGGGTGCAGAGGCCCAATAACTTGGGCCATCTTCTACTGCTTTCCCAGGCCACAGCAGAGAGCTGGATCAAAAGTGGAGCAGCCGAGGCTGGAACCAGCACCCATATGGGATGCCGGCACTGTAGGCGGCAGCTTCACTTGCTATGCCACAGCACCAGCCCCCTAAAAAAATCCTTTGGAAAAAAGAAAACCAAAAAGATTGAATAATAATTGACTCACTTAGGTAATTTGATAGATTTTGAGTGTGTCTAAATATAAAATTTGATAAAAATGGGATTTTTTTTAAAAAGCATCAACACAGGGAGTATCTATACCTAAGGGGGCAGCTTAAAGGAAAAGGAAAAATAGCCTACATAATTAAATATTCTTGTCTCCCAAAATGTCAAGGTGATTTCTCCAAATGAATTTTCTTTCAAACAGTTTCTAACACCAACTAACCCAACAGGAATGTTGCCGAAAACAGAAGCAGGAGCTTTGTGAGAAGTTTGACTACCTGTATGGCATCTTGGAGGAGAGGAAGAATGAAATGACCCAAGTCATTACCCGGACCCAAGAGGAGAAACTGGAACACGTCCGTTCTCTGATCAAAAAGTATTCCGATCACTTGGAGAATGTATCAAAGTTGGTTGAATCAGGCATCCAGTTCATGGATGAGCCCGAAATGGCAGTGTTTTTGCAGGTAAGTCTTTTTTTCTGGTACCAAAGAACAACTCCAAAAGGTGGATCCTGGTAAACTAAGTTATTATCACATTTTCACTCTTTTATATACATTTTGCCTGTGTTATCAATAAAAGTTTTAACCCCTTATATGCTCTTATCTTCATCTATTCAAGCAGTTCAATTATCATTTGTGTTAAATATAAGAACATTCTGTTATAAAAAGCTTTGACTTATGACATTAGAAACTAAGTTATGAGATTCTCAGAGTCAGCATAATAGAGAATTAAGTCTCACAAATATGTCTTCAACAAGAAGAATTATGTAAACATATTTTTGTTTGCTTTCACAGAATGCCAAAACTCTGTTACAAAAGTAAGTGATTTATATTTTAAAGAAAAATGCATAGTTTTTTAAACCTACGATTATCAAATTTTAAACAATGATATGTTTAAAATTTGTCTTCATTGTAGAATTTCTGAAGCATCAAAGGCATTTCAGATGGAGAAAATAGAACATGGTTATGAGAACATGAACCACTTCACAGTCAACCTCAATAGAGAAGAAAAAGTAATACGTGAAATTGATTTTTACAGAGGTGTGTTTGTCATTCTTCTGACCATTTGACCAAAATTGCAGGTGTATAAAAACTGCAAAGAATTGGGTGGGAGGAGGGGTGGGATTCAGAAACACCACTGGAATGGATGTCACTAACTTTACAGGGATCATAATTAATCTCTTCTTCATTATGACATCATATAGTTTGTTGACAGAGTTTATTCAGCTTTGGATTCCATATACCTATTTTAATGACATTATCAGATCTTTGACACTGGATAGTGAAATACATAATAATTGGTGGTGATGATGATAGCTCAGCTTCAACACTACACGAAGTGTTAGCCACAATAATGTAAAGTGTCATTAGGAACAAGGTTAAGGATGAGATAAAAACAAAATGTAGAAAACATCTGGGCTACATATGGTTGCACATCAGCTTGTTCAAATTTCAGAGAACAAGAAGAGAAACAAGTCATAAATAAGTCACAACCTGGAAATCTGGAAATAAACCTGGGTCTATGTTATTGGATGGATCTCATGAACTACAACTGCACCCCTAAATGTATCTCTTACCCTTGGACCCAGAAATCCCACTCCTAGAAATTCATCCTTATGAAATAATTAAAAAGAGGAAAATAGCCTTGGAGTTGACCCAAACTTTGATTATCTTGCCTCATTCTAGCTCATCTAGATCATGACACTCCTTGGCTAAACCACTTATCATACCATGCACCTGCACCAGAATCCACAGACATCATTTTCAAAACAAATTATCTAGGATCAGTCTTTTTAAAAATTACTTAATATTGTCTGTCCTTAATGTTGCCTGAGGGAATATTAAGATCAATGGTTTGGGGAAAGAACCATGACATTATTTGCAGCAAAAAGTGAGTGTATACAGTGAACAAAGGAGATAAGAAACTAAAATGGGACAGTTTGTGTGTGTGTGTGTGTGTGTGTTTATGTGTATCTTCTGAGATAGGGAAGATAGCTACATTTCCATTTGATGGAGACAGATGAGTGACAATCTCAGCCCTGCAGGAGCTTACAGACGTGGCAGACTCTGACAGAAGTCTGAACAGGCTCTGAAGGGTGAGGGTATGATGCACAGTAGGGGTGAAGACTTTGTGCTACAGAGGAGAGCAAGAATGATAGTGGTGGTTCCTGCACATTTGTCCTGCTCTCACTGAACCAGAAACAAGCAACACCCTAGCATGACACTCTTGGGCCCTTCTAAAGTATCTGTTGGAAAGAACTTCCCTAGTTCTGATCATAACATGAGCAAGAAGTACTGACCGTTGACTGTTTGTGGATGCAGTGGTAGTTGTAACAATTTTTAAAATAACTTACCTTACCAGAAGATGAAGATGAAGAAGAAGAAGGAGAAGGAGAAATAGAAGAGGGAGAAGAAGGAGGAGAGGAAGTATTAGAAGTGGAAGAGGTGGGAAATATTCAAACAGAGTCATCTGGAGAAGATGAAAGTCCAGGAAAAGGCATGGTGTCCCTTCAGTCTGTCTCAGAGGTCCGGGCTACCCCAGAAGCAGCACTTCCAGTCTCCTCTCCAGAACCACCTGCGGCCCTGCTCCCTGCTGTGGATGCCCCAGCAACACAGGTAACCATTCAGCAGTCGCTTCCTGGAGGACATGCAGGATGCCTCTTTGCTGTACAGCCTGAATGATCTTTTCTATCTTAAGAAAAAGACCACTGAATGCTAGACATTTAAATGTGGCAGACAAATGATTTCAGAACAGTCACAATGTCAGAAAGAAAAGTCTTCTAGGTTATTCAACAGGTTCATTGTTGTGATAGCTGGCTGGCAAGGTTTAATTTATTACCACTTTCCCAGTAATAACACCTTCAACTCTGAATCAGTCTTTGAGAAGTGTGTGTCTGTGTGTGTGACAAGATAATTTATAGACAGTCAACACCATGGTGATTGGGTCTGCTTTTTTGCTTTGTGAATGCAGATATAGGGTTTAATGTGAGTAATCATGTAAGAAATAAAAGTGAGTATACCTTCAGGACTTTGGATTTCCCATAGATAATAGAGGAAGTAAATGGAAAAAACTCACTAGTTTATGTCCCTGTTGCTTACCCTGAAATAAAATCATATCTTTCCTTCATTGGGCAAGTAAATTAAACTTGGTTATTTGTGTATCTGTCATTTGATGAGCTTGTTTATTGATAGAATTGCTTAAAACTTATCTTAGGAAATTAGCCCAACCCAGACACTGCACTTGGTCTGCTAATTTTATGTTACCAAGAGGTCACTGTCCTTTCCAAACCCTTATGCTGATTCCATGACATTTCAGCAGACAGGAACCAGCCTGTGACATTGTAGGCAATTCATTCTCATTAAAGAGGAGGTTTTGCAAGGTTTTTGCACTTGCTTTCACAGTGGATTGGAACTATCTGTAGAAAGAGAACCCCAGAAGGGAAACTCAGAGGTGGAATTATAGTCAATGCTCTGTTTCTCAGAAAATCAGACTAAACTAATGTTTATGGTTCCTAGAATCTTGAAATTCCAGGTATGCCAGCTGCTCTGACATTGAAAAAAGAGTATTGACTAAATAAGAGTTGGATTTGATCAATGAGATCAAGTTTTGGTTTTTATAAAGAGGTTTTGGAGTCCCACATATAATACCAAAAATTAACGGGTCAATAACTTGATTTTCCCATATCTGATATTTTAAAAGCAACTTTCACTCAAGGCTTCTGCTTTCTACCTGCTTGGGCTACCACTTGGTGAAGGACAAGCACAGAAGTTAATGGGGTGCATCCAGTGCCATATACTGCCAGACAGGCAGTGCTGTTTTCAGCATTCTGCCTTTAGCACTTCTAGAGTGTGGGATGAGTGTACAAGACAACCATTGAGTTAGGCACTACACACAAAGAGCTCAGTGTTCAAACTCCAAGAGAACTAAAATCGACTGCCTTTTCTTCTTCTTCTTCCTTTTTTGTTTTGTTTGTTTTTTTACTTTTGAATTCATCTGTCCTGATTAAGGGGGAGGTGGTGCCCACTGGCTCCCAGCAGACCACAGAGTCTGAAACACCACTCCCTGCAGCAGCAGCAACTGCGGATCCCTTGTTGTACCCTAGTTGGTATAAAGGCCAAACCCGGAAAGCCGTCACCAATCCACCTTGCACCCAAGGGAGCGAAGGTCTGGGACAAATAGGGGCTCCGGGTTCTGAGGATTCGAATGTGCAGAAGGCAGAAGTGGCAGGAGCTGCAGCCATTGAGAGGGCAGCAGCGAGTGGTAAGGAAACTAGTTCACCTGCAGCTACTTCTCAGGTTAGTGTTGATGCTCTTGTGTCTGAATGCTTTCCCATGCCTACTGGGGTCCCGCTCGAATAGGCCTCGGCAAGAAAGAAGGGCTTTCAAAGGGGAGGGAGGGAGAACCCAAGGTCTTGGGAAAAATACGGAAACAACTCATCTCCCCATTGTTAGCTTTTTTTTTTTTTTTTTTAAAGCACTATATGAAAGAAACAAAGTGTTGACTCCACTCTGCCCACGTGTGGTGATCTCACTCACACCTGGCTTCCCAGGGAAGGGGGCACAAATGAGCCCAGCCCCCGGCATGCCCTGGAAACCTGCTTTGTCTGCAGTGACTGCCTGTGCCCATGGGTTCCCTGCGACAGCAACTTGCTCTTGCTCAGCCTTTCCTCTGTCCTCCTTGGGCTTCCAAAGACTAATGACCTGCTTTTCCCAGCAACCCCTAGGAGCACATTAGAATTAGTTTTCAGTCTCCTCTGGCAAATAACCACTGATTCATGGATTCTGAGAGTACGTTGGCTGCGGTTAAACAAAGATTGTCTTGGCTTGACTAAATCGTGCTGCCTAAGCTTGTGCTCCTGGGAGCAGAAAAGCGCAGGGTTTCCACCGTTGAAGTTTTTAAGGGACTCTTGATAGCTTTTGTTGTTGCTGTAATGAAAACTTGAAGTTATATCTTTTCTTAACTCTTGGTTAGATGTTTGCATGTCTTAAAGAATCCATAGAAGAAATGCTTTATGGTTTCTTCACAAGGAAGAGTGTTCATGGCTACTTCATGCTCATGAGTTTTCTTAAATGTTGTGTTGGATATGAGTCTTGCCCAGGCAAGAGGCTGTGTTCAAGAAGTGTTCTCTAGTTCTGTTCTTCTGGGTCATCAGGTGACTATGAAAAACAAACAACATTCCTCCAAAAATCAGAAAATAACTTTTTGTCTTAACAATATCTACTCAAATAGACCTCAATTTTATGAAGGAATAAACGAAATAAATTTGGGGAATTAAAAGTAGCATGCTTTTGTGTCAGGTATTTGTCTCACAGATGAAAAATGGCAAAAATTAATATTTGGTGTGAGAAAAACCTATTTGAGGTAGTTTTAGATTTACAAAAGGAGTAGGTTTTGATTATTTCTAAAGAGGTTACAGGAATTCTTAGATATCTGATGGAAGTTGAGAAAAGAGGAGCTGTTCTCTGAAAATGGTTGTGCAGCACCCTTGGAGGAGCGTTTAGGAGGGCTCCAATCCCAAATGCAAAGTCCATCTCAATAATGTTGAAAACGTTATTTGTGATAATGCCAGTGAAGCTTTCTTCTTGTTTTCTCACAGGAGTTAGCAATCTGCCTAGTGCTTTTGGCTTTTCTCATACTTCACTACATCTGGAGTCAGATTCAGAGCTTGATTTTTACTTTAATGGGTAGGAAATATTTTCTTTTCCCTTGACTAACATCTCATGCAGTTTCTTCCATAATGTTACTCTTCTGTAGGCCCACAGATGAAGTTCTCTGCCAATCTCGAGGTTCAGTCATCTATAAAAGAACCACGTTCACAGATAATATTGTGACTCAAGCTCGCTGTGATACGATTGCCTTAAGGCACCGGAGAAGGAGGATTGCTCCTTTGTCTATTCCTGCATGGAGGGGAACCTCGACTCAGAACAGGGACTCCGTCCGCAATTATTCAGTAATCCAGTAGTAGTGAACCTTCCAGGATGACCATGGGGGCAGGGGTCATCTTTAAAGGTGTCCCTATGAGGACTCATTGCCCTTCATGTAGGGAGGAATAACAAAGTGCTCATTCAGGAAATGTAGGGTTTCCATAGATTACGCAGCAGCAGCATCCCTGCGTACAGCAGAGATGCCCAGGAGATGGAAAGATGACTCCTGTCTGTCAGGAATGCTATCCTAGGCAGTTCCAACATGAGTGTCATGTATATAAGGTGACTTCTCAGTTCTCTTTGAATGTTCACACTCAACTTCCCCCAGCATTTTCTCCTGGGAGAGGAGAGCCCTGAGGAAAGGTGGTCTGGGTACAGTCACATCTAAGGAATTGCAGCCAGGTGCGGTCTAACTGAATGAAGAGCCAGAACACAAGTGTGCACTCACTACCCACAATGAAGGAGAAGCAAAGCAAAGCCATAACGTCCCTGCGTTTTGTTTTCTCACGACCAAGCCTTTGCTTAATTACTGTTAAGAGGTTTGCTTTGGGACAAATATCTTCAATAGCCTTTTGAAGGTTTTCTGTTTAATTCATATTTAAAGATCCAAACCCTATGGAACTTTTAAGTAAATGACCCCACCAGGCCTAAGACCCAACTCCCTGTGCCTATGGCTCAGAAGTGGTTCATGGTCCCTGTTGCTGAGAAGACGTGGCTGTTTCTGTCTCAATGACTTTTCCTGGGTTGACAGAGCCCCCATCATAGGCTTCCTCTCTGCCTCGTTAGCCGTCTGCTCTGCAAGGGTAATGGGATCTCCGGGGGTCCCTGCCATGTCTGTAACTGTGGATGAGCAGGACCCACCCCCAAAGTCTAACGGTCAACTTGAAACTTGCACACTCTGCAATACTCTGAACGCTCTTATGGTCTGCTCAGCTGCTTAACTCCTTCTGACATTACTTAGACTTAATGACAAGGAGAGAGAGTATTGGTAGTGGACTTAGGAGGGCAAATGGAGACAGAGAAGACACTGTGCTTTATTGGAACCAGGGCCTAACTGTGGATCTGAATAATTGTCTAAAGAGTTCTGTTTACAATTCTGAGAATTCGAGTTTGGGGCTTTGTCACCATCTATACATGTCCTTGTAGTGCTTCTCTGAGGCTGCAGGGGGAGTGTCACGCTTCATCATGGCTGCTATCCCTTGAGTCCTCCCCTGTATGCTGACATCCCTATGCCTGTCTGGTGAGATGAGAGGGTGGCAGGTGGGGTGGGATAGGGTGTGATGGATTGACAGTATTGCAGAGTACCTTGCTGCGTGTTCTCAGGACTTGAGAACAGGCCTTTCACAAGGAGAAGGACACCTGCTCATATACAGTACTACTCTTTGGTCCCAAAACAAGATATGGACCTGACGGTAGAGAACTCATGATAGTAGCAAAGTCCTGGCCTCTGAGAATTTTTTGCAGGCCTTGTTCACCTTCACCACCTCAGGACCCAGTTACCAGGTTAACATTTGTCCCAAGATTGCAAGATTGGCTTGTTGGAATTTCATGCTTTGTCATTAGTCTTACATTGAACTTTTAGGATGTGCTACCAGAGTCCTTGCTTCATGACTAGTCCTACCACTCTTTCCTAGATGGCCCCATGTCAGGAGTGATGTTGCCTCGGAGCCCCAGGCGCATCTTGGGCTCACATGTTGGTCTGTAAACTCACTGCAGCTCCCTGCAGTTGAACTGAAGACCCAAAAGGAGGCAAATCTTTAATTCCATGTGCTTTCCTCACATCCATTCGCACAGGGAAGCCTGCCCTTGATTTTGCTGTCTCTGAGTTGTGATGCTGGATGATTACTACTTCGTCACATAAGCACACAGGCAGGTTATGTGTTAGAAACTGGCCATGGGGCTGGCATTATGGCACAGCAGGTTAAGCCATGGCTTTGACGCCAGCATTCCATTTTGGAGTACCATGCTGCTCTGCTTCGGATCCAACTTCCTACTAATGTGACTGAGAAGGCAGCATGAGATAGCACAAGTACATAGGTCCCGCCACCCTTGTAGGAGACCAGGATGGAGTTCCTGGCTCCTGGCTTTAGCCTGGTCCAGACCTGGATGTTGCAGTCATTTAGGGAGTGAGCCAGCAGGTGTAAGACATCTCTTTCTCTCTGTCTTTCAGTTAAATAAATCTTAAAAGAAAAAGAGTGACAATGGCAAAAACCAGATGCCAGGAGTGTACAGTTGGCTTAGAGATTAAGACACTTGTATCCCATTATCAGAGTAACTGGGTTGAAGTTTTGGCTCTGCTCCTGATTGATTCTAGCTTCCTACTAATGTGCACCCTGGGAGGCAGCAGTGGTGGTTCATAAAATTAGATTCCTGCCACCCACATAAGAGACCCAGACTGCTTTGTAGCTCCTGGCCCCAGCCTTGACTCAGCCTTGGCATTGCAGACAACTGGGAGTAAGCCATGGATTGGAGCACTTCATCTCTCTGTCTTGCTGTCTCTCTTTCTCTGTCTCTCAAATTAATTTAATCTCAGCTCCCTCTAACAGCAGTGGATGGGACTTCTAATCTTTGTTAGATCACAGAAACATTGTAGCCTTTCCCATCTTTATTCTCTAAAAAAATATAATTTCTCAGCAAGGTGAGGATTTATCTCTATAGGATTGACCCACATTTTAAACTCTGGTGTCCCATATCAGAACACTGGTTCAAGTACAGGCTTCTCCACTTCCAATCCAGCTCCCTGCTAATGCTCCTGGGAAAGCAGCAGATGATGGTCCAAGTACCTGGGTCCCTGCCACCCATGTGAGAGTCCTGGGTGGAGCTCTTGGCTCCTTGCACATGGCTAGCCCAACCCCAGCTATTGCAGCCATGTGGATCATGAACCAGTGAATTAAAGGTCTCTTTCTCTCTGTCTTAATCTCTTCCTCTCTCTCTGTCATTCTGCCTATCAAATAAATAAATAAGAATTGAATCTTATGAAAGGCCCATCCATCCTTTTACAGGCGGAACTTTGACCCTTGTCATCCCCACACCTCCCAGAAAACTGTGCAAAGACCCCATATCTGGTCTGGCCTTTTGCTGGAGTACCACCTTCTAGGTTATCATTCATCTAGGCCATGCCTGCTGTATGCTCCATCAATGAAAAGAGAGTTTGGTAGATATAATATTCAATCTACTTCATTTATTAACTTTTAGATTTATTTTGAAAACAAGACACCATGCCCCAGTCAACGTCAGAAAACAAGGCAATAATCAGGTAGAAAAAGGAGGCATTGAAGCAAGTTGGCTCCTCTTAGAAAGCACTCTCTCTGAAACCTCATGTCTTGGGCATGCATGGATGTGACTATTTCCTGGTCAAATCTACTTCCATCTGATATTTTTCCTCTCCTACAACTAACAAATGCAAATTACACTGAGTGTTAACACAGGCACTGTCCCCAGGCCCCTCTCACTCCCAATGGACAATTGAGAATTTAATTGGAAATACGTGTGGCAATTAAGTTTTTGCAGAGGTAGGAGCAGCAGCAATGAAAGCCCAGTTCATGTGCCCCTTACCCCGATCCTGAAGCAACTTAGTGACCTTGTATGGAAGACCTTGTCCAGACTATTCAATGGGAGCTGTGCAGGGAACAGGGGTTTCTAGAGCAATGTCTCCCTTATTGTGGATTAACTCAGCAGCTGCACTGACTGATACTTGAGCTGGACACAGCAACTGCCTCAAGGTCAGAGCCCTCCCCCACCACACCATACACACACCCTGGCAAGAGCCATGTGCTTTGAAGATGAGAATCTTGGCATTAAATTCTCTGTACTTTCTGCCTGTGTTAAGAACCACAGCTCATGTATTTCAAGAGCATGAAGGCAGTGGTAGTCAGGCCCAAAATCTTTACCATATCATAGCTATTTGCCATTTTAAGAAAGGAATAGCTACTTTTCATATTCCATTCTTCAATCCTGAAAATAAACTAGTTGGATAGAAATTCTGCCAAGGCTCTATACAATAAAAATATCAATTAAATAAGGAGAGAAGACCAGTCTTGGAGCTACTCCTGTGTCTGGCTCTGGGCACTTATTTTATTTTTTAAAAATATTTATTTATTTATTTATGTGAATTGAGAGAGAGAGAAAGAGAGAATGAATTAATGAAGATTGTCCATCTACTTGTTTACCTCCCAAATTCCACAACAGCCAGGGCTGGGCTAGTCGTAAGCCAGGGGCCAAGAACTCCATTCAGGTCTCCTATGTGAGTGGTAGGAACTCAAGTACTTAAACCATCATCAATTGCTTTCCAGGCACATTAGCAAGTAGCTGGATTAGAAGAAGAGTAGCCAGAACTCAAGCCAGCACTCTGATATGGGATCTGGGCTTACCTCCCTGCACCACAGCACCTGCCCTCTCTGGGCATTTAATTTCTTTGAGTCTTAGTTTTCTTCCTAGGGAAACAAAGGGCCCACTCCATGAGTAGCTCCATCTGTGTATACAACACTGGACAGGGCCAAATCTAACACTGGGAATTTTATCCTTTGATACAGGATGTTTTCATGGAGAGGGTCGTGAACTTAGGCCTGCCCACCAGTCATTCTGGTGACAACAGTAACAATAGATTCTCAGAGAAATAGTCCATTGCATTTCTCAAAATATAGTTCTTGTATTGAAGCTCATAAATCCACGTTTCCCAAACTGTGTTCCAAAGTCTCTTCCTAGGTACTCATTTGGCTGAATGTTTACACAGTTGCTATTCCTTCTTCAGATACCATAAACTTTATGGCAAAATCCATGGTGCCTCAGCTCTGAAGTCCACCTAAAGGTTCTTGTACACTTCACTTCCCAGTCAGGCAAAGACAGAAGGTACACATTAAAGGCAGTCACAGAATAGTAGATGGACAAGGCAAAGAAAGATAATTGATTTTTCAAGTCATCTTTATTGGGGTAACAATACACTAAAATTTATCCATTTCAAGTGTACAGTTCAGTGAGTTTTGACAAATACATAGCATTGTATAGCTACCATCATAATTAATGTAGATAATATTTCTGTCACCCCCCAAATTCCCCCAAGTGCCTTCACAGTTAGCCTCCTCCCTACATAGCAGCCTTTGACAACCACTGATCTGTTTGCTCTAGAGTTTGTTTCCAGTTCTAGGTCATATAGATGAAAAGATATAGGAAGTACATTTTTGTGACTGGCTCTTTTCACGTAGACTGCTTTTGCCAGCCATTCATTATGGTTCACATATCACCATCTCAATTTTTTATTCCTATTCATTATTCCATTGAGTGGATAGGATATACCACAATTTGACCATCATAAATGAAGCTGCTGTGAACATTCACATATAGGTCTATGTGAATATGCTTTCATTTCTCTTGAGTAAATACCTAGGAGTGGAATTTTGAGTTAAATGGCAAGTTCATGGTTAACTTTATAAGAAACTATGACATTTTTCCATAGTGACTATTCAGTTTTGTGTTTACATCAGCACTGTATAAGAGTTCTAGCTACTCTGCATCCTTGCCAGCACGCAGTGCTATATCATCTTTTACATTTTAGCCACTCTGATGGAGGTGTATAGTATCTCTTTACGATTTTGACTTCACTTCCCTAAGGATTAATGATATTAAGCATCTCTTCATGTGCTTATTAGTCAGTTTTGTATTTTCTTTGGTGAAGTAACTGTTCACAAATTTCCTTCACTTTTTTTAAAAAAAAGATTTATTTGTTTATTTGAAAGGCAGAGTTACAGAGAAGCAGGGACAGAGAGAGGGAGAGGGACAGGGAGAGGGAGAGGGAGAGGGAGAGGGAGAGGGAGAGGGAGAGGTGTCTTCCATCTGCCGGTTCACTGCCCAGATGGCCGAAATGGCCAGAGCTCAGCCATTCCAAAGCCAGGAGTCAGGAGCTTCTTCTGGGTCTCCCACACGGGTGCAGGGGTGTCCCTATGGGATGCCAGCACTGCAGGCAGCGGCTTTACCTGCTTTGCCACAGCACCAGCCCCCTTTCCTTCACTTTTGATTGAGTTGTTTGTCTACTTAGAGAGAAGTTCCTTATGTACTCTGGATGAAACATCATTATCAGACATTTGTAGATGTTTTTCAAGCAGTCAAATCGCTGTATTCAAGTTTCTAGATTTAACTGTGGACTGAAAATATTTTAAAATATTGTGTCTGTTCTGAACATGTATAGACCTTTTTTCTTGTCAGTATTCCCTAAATAATGCAGTGTAACAACAATTTATAGAGCTTCTATGTTCTGTTAAGTATGCTGAGTTACCTAGCGATGATTTAAAGTCTAAGTGAGAATGTGTGTAAATTATATGCAAGTACAGTGCAGTTTTACAAAAGCCGCTTGAGCGTTCACACATTTGATCTCCAGAGGGGAGTCTGAAAATGAGTCTCCTGCAGATACTGAAATACAATTATATTTTATACCAGCCTTTGGCTGCTTGTTTTTTTTTTCACTTTCCTCACTGTATTTTGAAGAATATTTTTCATTTTAACAAAATCCAGTTTATCGTTTTTGCTTTGTGGCTTTGTGCTTTTCATATTCTATTTCAGAAATCTTTGCTTAACTCAAAAAAAAAATCACAAAGATTTTTCTCCCATGTTTTCCTCTATGATTTTTATAGTTTTAGTTCTTAAATTAGATCTAAGATCATTTCATTAATTCTTGTATATCTGAGGTAAGGATTGAGATTTGCTTTTTGACTTTTTTGTTTTACAGATGGACATCCATTTGTTCTAGCACTGTTTGTTGAAGTTCCTTTTCCTTAATGAATTACCTGGATAACTTAATAGAAATTCAATTGGCCAACTGTGTGTAGGTCTATTTCTGGACACTATTTTGTACTATTGAACTGTGTGTTTGTTCTTCTACCAATACCATGTTGTCTTGATTTTTATGGCTTTATAGAAGTCTACAAATAAAGCAATAAAAGTCCTCCAACTTTGATCTTGTTTCAATATTGTTTTGACTACCAGTTTTACTGATTTTTTTTAAACTAACTTGGCTGTATTGATTTTCTCCATTGATTTTGGTCACTTTTTCCACTTTTGTTTCTGCTCTTTTCCTTATGTTAACTCTGGGCTTAATTTTCTCTTCTCTTTTTTTTTAGATTATTAATCTGAGATCTTTACTATTTTCTAACATCAGCATTTAATGCTATACATTTTCTTTTAATTGCTGCTTTAGCTGCATCTCACTAGTCTTAACATTTTGTATTTTCATTTTCTTTTAATTCAAAACATTTTCAAATGAATCTTGTAGTTTATTTTTTGATCATGAGTTATTTTAGATGAGTGATGTTTAATTTCCAGATATATGGAGATTTTTCAGATATCTTTTTGTTTGACTTTTGGTCTAATTTTTATGTCAAGAGACTACATACTTCATATGTTTCCAATCCTTTTAAGCTTATTAAATATTTTTAAGACCCAGAATATTATCTATCTTGGTGAATGTTCCATTCTGTGGTTGTTGGGTAAGTGTTTGATACATTCCAATTAAATTAGCTGATTCATAATGTTGTTCAAGTCTGCTGTATCCGTACTGATTTTCTATTTATCAATTGCTGAGGAGAGAGTTTGAAGATCTCAGACTACAATTGTGGATTTGTCTATTTCTGCTTGCAGTTCTGTGAGCTTTTGCCTCACGTATTTTGAAACCCTGTTTGGGTACATTCACATTTAGCATTGTAGCATTTTCTTGAAGAATTTATTCCAAGATTTGTGTTTTTTTGAAAGGCAAAACTCCCCGTTGACCTCTCCTCATTTTGTTTCTTCATGCCCAAAGTGGAACTCATTCACATCTATATGGGAGTGAGGTACAGGGAGGAGCCTGGAGGAGGATGATACTGACAGTCCTGAAGGCAGTTTCCCAAATGGCGAGCCTGGGGAAGCCTGCATCCAACAAGCCTCTCTTCCCTTTCTCGTTCAGCCACATGCAGGGACAAGTGCAGCAAGGGCCAGCATGGTTCATGCACCTTTAAGTGACTGAGCTGAGCCTCACTAGCTGGTGATTGGTTGTCACTGTTCTTTGGGGCCTTATTTTTCATCTTGATGTCAATTACTTTATGAGCTAACATCTCTGAACATTTTCATGACACATCTTTGCCCTAATCCACCCCCTTGCACTGTCTAAACTGACTTTCACAGAACTACAGAGGCTGCCTGTCACAGGCCATTGACTTCCAGCACTGGGCTTGTCCTCTTGGCTGGGAAGACCTGATGATTCCCAACCTAAGGGTCAACAAGATGCAGATGTTCCTTCCCTAGTCCCTGTGTCCCCAGTTCCTTGCTTTCTAACACATCATCAGCTCATAAAGCGTCAGGAGCAGTGTGGGTCACCCACACTCAGTGCTCTTCACTCCGAACTCAGAGGTGACAAGAGGGGGTCAGGGCAGTGGCTTAATGAAGGCAGAAGCAGTGGGGAAAGAGTCTCCAAGGAAAACCAGTCCCTGTCCATCTTACTCCCATGACCCACCTGTAAATGTTGCCCTGTGAGGTTATAAAGATGATTCTAAGGGAAAATAAGAAATATTTCATTTTAAAAAGGGAAGGAGAGAGTGAAGGGAAAGGAAAAATGAAAGAAGAAAGGAAAGACACACAGTCCTATGGTTTAAAGGTTTAGAAAGACAGAGGTTAGGGGCCTGAGTTGTGGTGCAGTGGGTTAAGTCACCACTTGCCACCATCCCATTTCAGAGTACTAGTTCAAGTCCTGGCTGCACTGCTTCCAGTCCTTCCAGTTCTTGTTAATGAGCCTTGGAAGGTAGAAAATGGTCAAAGTATTTGAGTCCCTGCCACCCATATGGGAGATCCAGGTAGAGTTCCCGGCTCCTAATTTCAGCCTGACCCCATCCTGGCTGTTGCAGGCATTTGGTGGAATAAACCAGCTGATGGAAAGATCTGTCTTCTTCTCTCTGTTTTTCATATAAATAAATAAATACAGAAATAAATCTATTTTTTCTAAAAGGCAAGGTTTGGAAAGCTAACAAAATTCGCTTCTCCTCTTGAAACAAGGTTTATTTCCAAGGCTCTCAGAAACCAATACATCTCCCCAAACCTGAGCTCTTATCAAATTTCTCCCCCAAGATTCAATCCCTTAAAAAATTCCCATTTTCCTAAAATGGGACAAACAATGAGCCAATATTCCAGGGAGAATATGAGCAGATATGAGCCCTGCATCTTTACCAGATATAACATGCAAAAAAATATAAAATCATCTTCTTACAAATGACCTTTGAGACCAAAGCATACCTTCTAATTTCAAGTGCAAACATCTACTCTAGCTGCCACCAGAGACTAAGAAGTAAGACACTAGGGACTGGAAGGCTAGAAGCCTCTTTTCTAAGTGAGATTAATTCTGTAAGGTATTAGAATGTTAAAAATAAATAAATAAAACAGCAGACCAAGAAAATGATTTCCCATGAGTGTGACTGTAGGTCCTATGTTCTTTGAAATGATCTATTTCCCGAAACAAACTGAAATGAATGAGAATGTAACAATGTTCTCTACATTTAATTGAAGGATTCAGAGTGTCAAGTTATTTTCAAACAGAAATTCCTGCTGAAAATGATTGCTTTGTGTTTTACAAATTAGGAGATTCAACTTACAGGTCACTGATATGCAAGGCATCCGACTATGCTGGAATTTCAACTTGTTAAAAATAGAGAGTACACTGATCTGTGCTCAGGACTGGCCTACATTTCCTGCATGACAGTAATCCTGGAAATTACATGGAGTGATGACAGTGGGGTGCAGGCATTTTTACAAAGAAAAAATTACAGGAATGAGTATAGTTTTCCTTAACATCTTAAGAAGAATATTACATGAATAATATTAATGCATTTGCCTTTGTATACTACAACTGCAATTTTGTTTTTCTGTTTTCTTTTTCCCTTTTTCCTGCTAGGAAATTGACATCCTAATAACTGTCAATTTGGAGTTTTACTAAAGCAAACAAACAAACAAACAAAACAACAAACAAATCAGCCCTAAAATTGTAGATTGTATTTCTCAGGATGAAACAGCATCCTAAGTAAATGTCACTCTAATAGGAAGCTAGAACGGATATATCCATTTTACAGAGGGAAACATAATGCAAATTGTGTGTGAGGAGAGCAATGACTTCATTTCCCCTGACAACTTGTGCCTACAGCTCTGCAATTCAGTGAAAATATGTGCTGGGGGAGTTGTTATGACACAACCAGTGGAGCTGCTTCCTATGTTGTTAAATTGCTTATTATTCTGATTTAACCTAAGACCCTTGTTAGCGTTGTGCTTCCTGTGGGTTTTTCTCTGCCTTTATTTGTGTTTCTCAGTGATTTCCATGAAATGCCATTTTCCCCACGACAGCCCACAGAGTACAGAGTTAATTCATCATTGTTACAGCATCTAAAAACCCCGAGGGCACATGGTGGTAGCTGTAACCAACATGTGCGCATTGCTCCACGATTTACACGGTCTCTCAGAGAGATGCTTTTATTCAAACCACACCACCCTGGGTAGCAGGAGCTAGGAAGCTTCCCATTTTACAGTGGAGGGCAATGAGGTGCCTCGTGGACGTGTGACGTGCTCAGGACCGTACCTAGGGACTTGGTGTTTTCTCATCTGATCCTTGTCCTCTACCGGGGGTTTGATGAACACTGTTAAGGGAATCCTCATTTCACCTGGGCTGGTGTGACTGGGTCAAAAATCAGTGTGACCTCAACCTTGACTCAGCCCTCATGCCAGAATGGCACAGCTTCACAAACTGAGTCATTTCTGGGCCTCTGCCACTTGTAGGGGTGTGGCTGTACATGACAAATTCGTCAGCTGCATCCCATGCTGCTGACCAACTGATCTTGCCCTGTTTGACTTCCTCTGCTGGGGTTGCCCCTGAGTCAACACCAGTTGCACTCTTTTCCTTTTGGGTTTGGGGTCACTATTAACAGCTCTCAGTGCTTTATCTTTAGTTTGTTGAGAAAATTCCTCAAACTTTTCTCTCTATAAATTGGATGTAGCAGTACTATCAACCTCCCATCATTATTTTAAAAAAAAAACTTTTTAAAAAAGATTTAGTTATTTTATTTGAAAGTTAGAGTTACAGAAAGGGAGAGAGAGGCAAAGGCAGGGAGAGAGAGGGATCTTCCATCCACTGGTTCACTCCCAAATGGCTGCAAAGGACAGGGCTGGGCCAAGCCAAAGCCAGGAGTCAGGAATTTCATCTGGGTCTCCCACGTGGGCTCAGGGGATCTAGGACTTCATTTTCTGCTGCTTTCGCAGGCACATTAGCAAGGAGCTGGATTGGAAGTGGAACAACCAGAATTTGAACCGTATCTACCAGCTATGTCACAGCGCCAGACCCCCTCCCGTCATGCTTGAGGTTTGCCTAACATAAGGTCAAGAATCCCTGTGTGAGGAATTCACAATTGGATTCTCTGTAATTCAGTTCTATTTTCAGAAAGAGCAAAACCCATACAGACTCTATACAGGGACATTACGTTGTGAAATTCACATGTAATCTGCCCCCAACATGGCCCGGTCAATTCCCATGTTAGAAGCCAGATACTATGTTAGAAGCCAGGGAAACAGAATACACCATACTATCCTCCTCTAGGTTAGGAAAAAGTGATGAGTGGGTTTAATTTCTTCCCCTTTGATGGACCAGAGGAAATTGTTCTGGGTTCCTGACCTTCCCTTAGCAAGAAGCACGTAGCTAATGGCAACAAAGCCCCCAGATCAACTCCCTTCCTCCATCCCCTCAATCAGGTGTCCACCTGCAAATCCTCCCAGGAAAAAATGCTTTTTACTGAGTGTCTTCCTTCCAGAGCTCTTTTAGGGGTCCCCTCTTTTCTTCTTCCACTGGCATTCATGCAGTGTGTGCTGTTTTCACAGCTCTGTGATTCATCCTTGCTCTGCCCCAAGCAAGAAATAGCTCCATTTCTGTGACATAGATGCCACTGATGACAGAGATGCCTAACAGAGTTCCCCGAGGCTTAGGCCTTTGGCTGTGAGCCATGGACAATGCCTCAGTTGCTTCTCACTGTTGGCTACTGGGCTGGGTTCTTGGCTATACGTTCCTTCCCAGTCAGGAATCTGTCATGCTCAAGCTATCCAAGGGCCTGAGGTTCAAGAATGCAAAGAAGAGGAGCAGGCCAACACTTGGGTTTGATTTTTCTGAATGCACATTCTAAACACAACCTCAACATGCCTACTCCTGTTTCCAGCACCCGGCATTGATTCTCCCACCCAGCCTAGCAGGTGCAGGATGAGTACTGGGTGATTGCCAGCTCAGCAGCCTCAAGTCTAACTTTAACCTTCCTATACCCATTCCTTTAAGGCCAATGGATTTCACTGTAGATGGGAAAGGGTGCTTTTGAATTGGTCTAGAGAGCTTGGCATTTAACATGTAGTGGTAACCAGACCCTCTGTTGGGTTGAATTTCTGATTGGCGTTCGCTGCCACATTCAGAGATTGAGGATTGGCAGCCTGAATGTGGGAGCCTGGACACAAATTTCCTCAGTGCTTCCAATGCCCTCTCAATTGTCTGTCATCTGTCATCCTTCAGGGTAGGGCGTGAGTTTCTAGGCAAAATGTATCTGGCAGCCATGTATATTAAGTGCATTATCATGCATTAATGTCTTAGTTTCCATGTATTTTCTCAGTTTGATTGTCATCACTTGGATCAGCCTGAGAGAACAGAACACAGGACAGGTAAATTTTTAGGGGACAGAATCACGAGTAGGGAGAGAATGATCATTTGAGGAAGAGTAGATGCTGGCAAACCAAGAAGGCCCTGGGAAGCCTGGCATGTCCTGAAGGCACTGGTTACTGATGAAAATAAGCTCACCCTTCCACTCTGGGCCAACTGAAAGCAATGATACCCCTTCTAAATGTGGCTGGCCATATTTGGGGAGAGTCAAGGTTAGGAAAGCACCTGTCTAGTTTTGTTCAATCAATGGATCGTGTAGGGCAAGACCCACTGAGGTAAAAGTGACATTGGTATTAGCCATCAAGCCAAAGCAAAAACATGTTACCAGTCTACGCCCAGTTATAGCCGCTGTGCTGTATGCCCCGGGATGCATCTGCCTCCAAGTGAACTTTGAGGACCATTTCATACTTTCATTGTCAAAAAGCTTGCCATGAAGCACACTGGCCTTTTAAAAAATTCATCACATTTAGCATAAAAATCAAGCCAAAGACTCCATTGAACACTTAGATTTCTTTTCTTTGACATCTTACTAAGGAACAATCTTCTGTTAAGAGCGACAAAGCTTGTGTGCTGTTAGAAGCTAAGAAATTGACACCAATGAAAAAGCAGACCAAGAAAAAATGTCCATAAAACACAAGGCACAGTTTGCTTTCCTCTTAATTCTGCTCTGAACATAGAAAATGTACACATATGACAATAAATGCCAGCAGAAACCATCCCTGCAACAGAGGAGACAAAAGGGAGTAGTAATGGTGGAAGAGGT
This sequence comes from Lepus europaeus, assembly GCF_033115175.1. Lineage (NCBI taxonomy): Eukaryota > Metazoa > Chordata > Mammalia > Lagomorpha > Leporidae > Lepus > Lepus europaeus. The sequence goes on along the minus strand of NC_084830.1, from coordinate 76,968,909 downwards.
TCATGCCACTGGGGAGAGCACACTTAGCTCACCTTGCAAGTTCCGTAGTTCCGTGTTGATGAATTCTGTTTTGTCCAGCCTGTAGACTCAACCTTTAGTGTAAAGTTGCCTCTTTTTTTTAAGATTATTTGTTTATTTGAAAGTCAAAGCTACAGAGAGAGAGACAGAGAGAGAGACAGAGAGAGAGAGAGAGATCTTCCATCTGCTGGTTCACTCCCTTGATGGCTGTAACAGCCAGGGTTTGGCCAGGCTAAAGCCAGGAGCCAGGAGCTTCATCTGGATCTCCCATGTGGTACAGGGACTCAAGCACTTAGGTCATCCTCTGCTGCTCTTCCCAGGCCTTCAGCAGGAAGTTGGATTGGAAGTGGAGCATTCAGGACACAAACTGGCGCCCATATGGGATGCCAGCATCCCATGCAGTGGCTTTACCTGCTATGCTACAATGCTGGCCACAAAGTTACCTGCTTTTTAAAAAAATTTTAACTGTGATTAAAAACTGAAGAATATAAAATGCATCATCATAACCCTTCCTAAATGTACAGTTTAGGACTGCTAAGGACCTTTTTTATACTGTAAAAACTGAAACTCTATATTCATTAACCAAAACTTCTTCATAGATCCCTCCTCCCCAGTTCCTGGAAACCACCATCCTACTTTCTGTTTCTATGAACTTGACTGTTCTAGATACTTAATATAATGTAGCCATTCAGTATTTGTCTTTTTGTGATTGGCTTCTCTCATTTAGTGTAAGGTCTTCAAGGCTTATCCATAATGTAGCACATGCCACATTTTGTATGTACACTTATGCACATGCTTCATACCCATTTTTCCATGCATGGACACTTGGATTGTTACTACCACTTGGCTATATTATGAATAATGTTACTGCAAACAAAAATGTACAAATACCTATTTGAATTCCTGCTTTCAATTCTTCTGAGTATACACTCCAAAGCGATGTGTCTAGATTATATTGGTAACTGTTTAATTTTTTGAGGAACCCTCATCCTGTATTCTATAGCAGCTGTACCATTTTACTTTCCCATCAACAGTGCACAAAGATTCCAATTTTTCCACACCCTCACTCCTGATTTTTCACAACCAATTCACATTTTTTTCAAAATATCATTCGACCATCCTGTGAAGGCCCAGTAAACCTGAATCTGTCCTGTGCACAGAGGAAAATAGGTGTCCACAGCCTCTGGCCAAAGGTTTGGCCCTGCCATGAAGGCGTGAGGGAAGCCCCGTGCTCACCGGTGGGGCTGTCACTCAGCAGACCTCAGGAGAGGCGGAGCACGCTGCTCCGCGTGTCAACAGCTCGTGGTTCAGACGGCCTCTCTTGTCAGGGATGATGCCTTTTTTTTAAACTTTTATTTAAGAAATATAAATTTCCAAAGTACGGCTTTTGGATTACAGTGGCTTTTCCCCCTCCATAACTTCCCTCCCACCCACAACTATCCTATCTCCCTCTCCCTCTCCCATTCCATTCACATCAAGATTCATTTTCAATTATCTTTACATGCAGAGGATCAATTTAGTATATATTAAGTAAATATTTCAACAGTCTACACCCACACAGAAACACAAAGTGTAAAGTACTGTTTCAATACTAGTTATAGCATTAATTCACATTGTACAACACATTAAGGACAGAGATCCTACGTGGGGAGTAAGTGCACAGTGACTTCTGTTGTTGACTTAACAATTGACACTCTTGTTTATGGCATCAGTAATCTCCCTAGGCTCTTGTCATGAGTTGCCAAAGCTATGGAAGCCTTTTGACTTCGCCAACTCCGATCTTATTTAGACAAGGTCATAGTCAAAGTGGAAGTTCTCTCCTCCCTGCAGAGAAAGGTACTTCCTTCTTTGACGGCCCATTCTTTCCACTGGGATCTCACTCACAGAGACCTTTCATTAATTTTTTTTTTTTTTGCCAGATTGTTTTGGCTTTCCATACCTAAAGTATTCTTATGGGCTCTTCAGCCAAATCCAAGTGCTTTAAGGGCTGATTCTGAGGCCAGAGTGCTGTTTAGGACATTTGCCATTCGATGAGTCTGCTGTATATCCTGCTTCCCATGTTGGATCGTTCTCTCCTTTTTAATTCTTTCAGATAGTATTAGCAGACACTAGTCTTGTTTATGTGATCTCTTTGACTCTTGGACCTATCATTATGATCAATTGTGAACTGAAACTGATCACTTTGATTAGTGAGATGGCATTGGTACATGCCACCTTGATGGGATTGAATTGGAATCCCCTGGCACATTTCTAACTCTACTGTTTGGGGCAAGTCCGATTGAGCATGTCCCAAACTGTATAAGGGATGATGCCTTTACATCATCAGCTCTTGGGGGGGCTGCTTCACCTTACCCTGCTCTTCTGTGGATTGAAGCAATACCTTGGTACCATAATCTGATATTCACTCTTTTCCTCTCAAAGGATGTTAAACAGTAACAGGGGGAAAGAAAGCCAAATAAAAATAAAAGATCCTGTGTTCTGAGTGAATCTAGTTCATGAATATTCCAAACTACTGGTCAAGCTTATGTAAGAAAAATAGATTTTCCTCTAAGTAAAGTTATAGCACTCCCTTCTGCCAATTTTTTGGTGGCTCTTGGCCTGTTAGAGTTGAGTCAGAGGGAAAATGTTGACCCCTTATTCCATCTCCCAGTTTTATTTTCTGACTGAACGTCATATTTGTCAAATAAGTAACTCCAGAAGGATAGAGCATGGTGTCAAATGATGGTTTTGCTTGCTCATTTGTTTTTGCACCTGAGGAAAATGTGTAAAGTGTAGCAACAATATGATATCAGCAATCTTGTTCACCTGATTGTATGTATCAACCTAGACTGGTTGAGCATGTAGCTTAAAAGCAGATAGAGGAGATCAGTGCTTTGTTCTGTTTCGTATGGCATCAATATTTCCAAGAAACAGTACCTCCTATAATAGGGAACAGTCAACTTTTGGAAAACAATTTGAAGGGACACACATGAGTCTATTTGGAGATGGCTATAGGAAAAACGTCTGCCTTGGTTTGATGGGTTATGGCTACAGAAAGAAGGTCACTACATCTTTACTTCACTCTTTCTTTGTGAAATAGCCATTCATGGTACAACTGTTGGGTACAGAAGTTAAGAAGCAACTTAGGAAGCCTTCATCCCATTATTAGAGTGCCTGGATTCAAGTTCCAGCTCCACTTCTGATTCCAGCTTCCTGCTAATGCACACCCATTGATGCAGTAGGAGATGTACCAAGTAGTTGGGTGCCTACTAACCATGTGGGAGATCCAAATGGAGTTCCTGTATCCTGGCTTTGGCCTGGACCAGCCCTTGTTGTTGTGGGTATTTGGGGAGTGAACCACCAAATGGAAGATTACCTGGCTCTGTGTCTTTCTCTATTAAATAAAAATAAATTAATTGATTTTTTTAAAAAAATAGTTATATATAAAGTCAGGCCGCTTGGAGAAACACAACAGTCACATGGATGGATATGATTACAATATGACAAACGGATCATGAATCATGAAAATAATGTCCAGTTGTGGAAAGATGAAGTTGTAAATTCAATTGTCTTTTCTTACTGGAGGTCATTGCTGTTGAATATAACTCATCATTATCAGTCCCCTAGATGATTTTGCATGGCCAAGAGGCCTCTTCACTGCTATAAAAAAGAAGGGAGGAAGGAAGAGGGAGAAAGGCAGGGGAAAGAAAGAGAAGTGAGGAAAAAAGGAAGGAAGAAACAATGGAAGGAAAGAAGGAAGGAAGGAACAAAAGAAGGAAGGAAGGGAGGGAGACAGGGAGGCGAGGGGAGGGAGGCGGGGGGAGGGAGGAAGGGTGGAAGGAAGGAATGGGCGCAATACAAGACAGACATGGACAAAGTGCTTTATGTGTATTATTTATTGAGTCCTTACAGCAACTTTATGAGGTAGAGTCTCATATATATTTTTACAGAAGAGAAAGCTAGACCAAGGAGGAGGTGTAATCACCTAAAGATGCTCAGGATAATCTCAACCCTTGGCTCTCTCCCTGGCACTGGCCTTTCTTCTCTGAAAAATTACAATTGTCTATATTCAGAGGAAAATCTAAGAACTGCCTAGAAACATGAGGATGTAGAACAGTAAACCCAAATTATGCAACCCAAAATTTTGAAGGCTATTGGGTAAGAACAACTGAAATACTTCAAATGGAAGATACACTTCAATCTTTAGTTCAGGAAAGCATTGTATATATTCAGTCCCAAATGGCTGTTAACCACCAGCAGTTTCCATTGGTTTTGTCTTTTGGATATTTCAGAACAGTTGTCATGGAAGTTCCTTCTAGATTAGAATCTACCTTCAAAGAGAAGAGGCCACATAGTGGAGTCTGATGGTCTGTTTGTCCAGGCAGAATTCATTATCTACTCAATACAAAACCATAAAAAAAAAAGCATTTTACATTCCAATGATATGCCCAGATGACTTGTTTATTTTTCCTCTTTTGGTAATTAATGATAATAAAGTGACTATGGTGATGAAGGGAAGAGTTTGCCATGTATAGACAGGTGCAGGATTCTGTCAGGGTGTTATTTATTCCACTTCAGTTCTGAAGACATTCAAATACCTAACCTATTCCAACAGAATCTAGCAGCATTTTTTGTAACATAAACAAACAAACAAACAAAAAAAACTCACTCAGTTTTACTTTATATGTCAGCTGTTCCTTCACAGAAAACTAGGCACTTAGTTTCATTCCACTGTGGTTAATATGATTTTTCTGACCTTCTTTAACTTTCTATCAAGAAGCAACACACATATAGATCAGCAGCAACTGTGAGGGGTTTTGATTATTGTTGCATTGAATCTATAAGTCAATTGAGGGAGATTTGATGTTGTATTGATACTCATGATTCTGATCCTTTAAATTGGCCAAGTGTGCTGTTATTTAGCTCTTTAATTTCTCTTAATAGAATTTGATAGTTCCAGTGTACAGATCTTGTGAATTCATAAAGACTTGGGATCATTTTGTTGACTCTGAAACATCGTCCTAAAACATAGTTAGGATAGAATCTGATAAGGTGAAGGCCAAGGACTCATTTTTCTCCCAAAAATACTTTGAGTGGCAATGAAACAGTGTAGTTACCAATGTTCTCCTTTGCCTGTGCCAGGTGGTTTTCCATTCATTTAGCAGCTTTGTGCATTTACCCAGGGCTTCTTAGCTGAATGCATGTGACTCTTTCATTGCTTTGGAATGAAATTCTAATCTGGTGGTGGTAGTTTTACCAATAAAGTCATCAGAATATGTTTGCCTATTTCTCATAGTTCTCCTAGGAAGAACTGTGGTTGTTGTGGTATTTTTAAACGGAGAGTTAGAATTAATAAAATCAAGTTGCATTTCAGCAAGACATCTTCATGATTGTCCCTCATCCCATTAAGTCATTATTTTAAAAATTCAAAACAACGTAAAGTTTACTAATGAGATTAGGTTCACCAGTTTATTCAAAATAATAACCTGTATCTGCCAAGCATTTATAAAAGATAATTATCTTTTATCAACTTTGATATTAGATTTGCTTTGATATAAATATTGTTATTAAGTTTCGTTGCCTAGAGAATAAAATCTCTTCATGATTTGTTCAAATCTCAGCCTGCAGTTTTTCAAAAATTACTGTAAGGATAATATATATATTTACATATAAATATGATGAACTTAGAACCTGCTTGCTTTAACAGTGGGGAAATTGTATTTATACATCCTGCCACATCATGCAATGTAGTGATGCCCTTTGAATTAAAATTTCTCTTCTTGTATTCGGCAGGCTTTGCTAAACCAAAATTCCTAGTGATTTCAAATGACTTTCATCTCAGTAGCTGATGTACAAGTGGACTAAAAAAGCAAACAGTAGAAAAGCCTCAACTCTTTTTCTCAAGAACTTCCTTTCACTGCATGCATTACTCTTGTCCAATTTTGGATCGTGAGTGTGAACTGCTTTCATGGTTCTTGGTCAGAGCCATGATAACCTGAGCTTGCTTTCCATCCTTAATAATAATTATGTCCCATATTTTATTATATGGCATTATTATTATTATTATTATTATTATCCTCTGTTTTCGGTAGGAAAGTACCTGGGCCAACCCCCAAAGGATTAGTTTTTCTTTCTCTGATTCACGTTTTCTCCTGTTGCAGATTGGATTTGAGGCCCCTCCCCTCCAGAGCCAGGCTGCAGCTCCAGGGAGCACGCATGGAGCTGATTCAGAGCCAGCTCGCCATGTCTTCTCCTTTTCATGGTTGAACTCCCTGAATGAATGATGTTCATTCCAACTGCTGCCCCTCCGTCTGCCTGGCTGAGATACACATAGGCAGCAGGTGACTTAGATGAAATTAACATGATGCAGACGATGAATGGGACCTGTAAGTGGGATTTCTGCAAAGGAAACAAGCAAAAACTGTTATCCCAGATGACTTACCTAACACATTGAGGGAAAAGAACACTCTGAGAAAATAGCTGCAGTAAACATTGGAGAAAAGAAACTCGACCTTCTGGAAATCTTTTACTGTGTGGGAAACATTGTGAAGGGTGTGTTAGGTGTGGTACCTGTGTTTGTGTCAGTAACAAGTGGCAAATGTTGAAAAAAGTAGGCACTACACTCTCATCTCTAATAGGCACTAGCTGTTTGGTATTCTATCATAGTAGTTCTTATTTCTTTTTTTCCTCAACAATGCAGGTGGGCAGTGAAATTCATTGCCAATTTAGTAGTGACTGATTTATCAATATATGGGTAAAAGGTAAATCATTGACCAAAGCTATGAAATATTTCACAAAGTTGTCCTCATTTCCATAGTAGACATCACTGGGCATATATCCAGAAATGTCCTTTAAATCTGGGGGTGCTTCAGAAGGCTGAAGCCTTGTGACATTTTTCTAATCTTATTTGTAGATTGCCATATATCTCTATTCACATATCATACAGATGCATGAAAAGAACTTCTAGCAGGAGCTCTCTACTTTTTCATATATCCACTGTGGCACCAATCTGGTAAACTATAGAACAACTGCATGTATTTAAACACATAGGCACATGAGACACAATTAAATATATATGCAATTTATATTTAAATCATGCTTTATTTGTTGCACCGTAATGCCTCCTTCAGTATACAAATGTAATGACTCTGTACGAACTCTTAAATAAATGCTGTTTTTAAAAATTTAGTCATAATGATTCATGCAGTGTTGCCTATTGTCACATTAGTCTATTAGTCAAGTGTACTTCAAAGGCCTCAGGGGAAGAAGTGTATTCATACATACAAGTTAATTTCGAAGTATTAGACATTCTGTTGCATTTTTCAAGTTAAAACTAAACTACCAAGGCCAAATGCATTGTAAAACTAATTAGGTGTGCTACTTAGAAGTGAGTAAAGATAATCCATATTCCTAAGAATCAAAGCAATTAAGGTTGGCACAGATATAAACGTGCAAATTAATTCCTGCAGTTGTTAAATAATAAAAATTTTCCTGAGTGTCATTTTATAGCCACTAAATTTAGTCATTTTAAGTGGAGATGCCAACAAGTTTCTCTTATTAAAAGTGGTCACTGGAAAACATCTTTGGTTTTATGGTACCAAAGTCCTAGCACGATAAAGTGATCCATCTCATAGTAAAATAAATAAATAAACAAAAGTTATTGTTAACAAAGATTTATTTTATTTATTTAAAAATATTTTTTTAAAAAAAGCAGTATATTGCCTGTCTAGTTTGGAGGAATGCCTGCCTCAACCAGCCTTTCTCTTTTTCTCTCATCTGTCCCCACTCTCCACAGCTATTTCACATCTTATAATTAATCAGAGTTAACTGTTATTTCCATCACGATTGATCTTCCATTTATGGAATCACCAAGTTTCAGAGCTAAAGCAACTTTTCCAGTTGTTGACGTCAACTTCAGAGGAGTCATCTCAGGAGTAGAGATGAGCCCAAGCAATTGCAGGTCTGTGTGAGCTTCTGACATAGATTTGTTTATATTTTTAGAGGGAAATAAAATGCAGGAAGTTTGGACTTTTTTTTTGTTGTGCTGAAGAAAAACTGGAGGAAACTAGGAGCTGAGGGCATTTCCGTGTGTGAGCACTGAAGAGGAAAAATAAAGTCATGACAACCTTTGCAGCTTTTATTAAAAATATAAATATTCCACATTCTCTTACACAACCAAGTGACCAAGGATTGGAAAGACGTTTTATTACTGAAACGTTTACAAGAGAAAGTCGACTCAAAGAGCTTACAGGCTTCGTCTCACCCACCCACTCAGGAGCTGCTTTCCGCTTGGCTCCAACCACAAAAAGAACAATTGGGTGATTTCTATCTGCTTCTTGGAAACCTTTCTTCCCTCTAGGGTCTGCATTCTCTTTAAAACACACTATAAAGACAGCTGGAATTGGAAACCAGAAGGAAACAGTACAAATAAACATTGTGTTTGTAACTGCACGTGAATACATTTTGTGCATGCTAATTAAGGGGTATAGACTCTCTCCCTGTACATCTTCTATGTTTCAAGCTATATAAAAATAAACAAATGATATCAGAGCAGCGCTATGGTACAGAATACTTTTTTAAATTATTTTGTGTGCTAAATGCAGAGACTCTTTTTGGCCAAACGCACCGTTTCATTTCCCAATAATCTCCATCAGTTTCCTGTTGCTGTGGGCTTGCTGCGCTAACTGCTCGGCCCTGGCCATTTCCAGGACTTCCCGCAGAAGGTGGAAGGTGAGATCCAGGGAGATGGGGGGCTCCTCGGACCGCCTCTCCCTCTCCGGTGCCTCCTGGCGGCCGCCGAGGGCGCTCTCGGCGCTGCGCTCCGAGGGGCCAGCGCGGCTGTCGAGCGAGCGCCCGGACAGCGGCAGCTGCTGCAGCAACACGCGGAAAAAGTTGGCGGCTGCCTGGTCTGGCAAGGGGCGGCCGCCGCTGCCCGCGCTGGCGAGGGGCGAGGAAGCGGGCGAGAGCGCGGCCACCGGGCTCCTGCCGAGGTTCCCCAGGCGGAGGAAGTATTCCTCTCCCATGCGGAGCAGGATGGGCCGAGGCTGCGGCTGCTGGGGCTGCGAGGGCGGCGGCTGCGGCTGGAAGAAATCCAAGGGCTGGGGGGCCTGCGGGACGCCAGGAACCGGCCCCCGGCGGAGGAGGGCCCTGCAGGGCGGGCAGGGCAGGAGGGCCACCAGCAGGACGCCAGCCGACACGAGCAGCGGCAGCCGCATGTTAGGAGCGCTCGCTGCAGCAGAGGCGGGCGGAGGGCGCAGAAGAGCAGGGAAGAGGAAAAGAAAGAGTTGGTCAGAGTTTAGCTCTGCTGGGAGATGCCCTCGCCTGTCTTCCCGCGGGACACCCACGCACGTGCCAGGCCCCGGCCTCAGGGACTGGGCGGGCGCTGTCCACGGTGCTGAAGCTGCCCTTCGAGGACATCCAGGGTTGGAGTAATGGAAAGGGGGACTCCCCCAGGGGCTCGCCCCAGAGCCCATCCCTCGCCAGGCAGCGAGCCTTAGCATTTGAGATTCCAAAGGGACGGTGGTGCCTGAGTTCTCTTCCCAACGACCCCCGTGCCCCCCGCCCCAGCCTAGAACAGGGCAGCACATTGAAGACCTCACCCGCTCTGACCCCCCTTCCCCCCTCCAAGGTATTTCATCATTTTCCTCCAAATTTCTTCCCCTCCTCCTCCTCTTTCTGCTCTACCTCCTCCTCCTCCTTCTCCTCCTCTTCCTCTTCCTACCCTCTCCATCCCAGTCCTTGGTTCCTTCTCTCGGGGGTCGGGATTGATGGCAGGGACGGGGGCAGGGGGAGTTTTTACAGCAAGGGAAGAGTAACTGGCAATTCCGGTAACGGTGAGCAGCCGTCTAAGTTTGCTTTTGCCACTTCTCAGCCGCTATGGGAATCTGAAGGTGCAGTCAGCGCACACAAGCACACATGCTCGCACAACACACGCGCGCACACATACACGCGCCAGCCCGCCAGCCCGCCCGCCGATACAGGGCAGCCCGCCCCAGGCTTGCACCGCCGCGGCTCCGGCAGCGCAAAGTTGGCGGCGCGCTCCGTCCAGGCGCTCCCTACCTTCCCCGGCGCTGCGCAGGTGAGAGGGACGCTGCCGCCTCTCTGCAGAGGGACGTCGCTGGGGTTGGTTCTGGAGGTGTTCTTCCCTTCTCTTTTCTGTCGCCTCTCTGCTTTTCTTTCCTCCTCTTTCTCTTGTGTCTCTCAATGGACTTGGGTTCTGGGTTTCTCCACAGCAGAGGCTGGAGTGGGGTTTTATAGCCTCGACCCTCTTCAGAAAGCACGCAGCATTTGCCTAATAAGCTGACGCTCTCTTGACAGCTCGATTGCGTGCTGCCTCTGCTCCTGCATAAATCATAGGGCCCTGCCAAGGAGCGAGGGACAGAGTTTTTGCTATTTCAACACTGAATCTCACATCCAATTATATCAACAGATATTTATCGCCTCCTTGGTGACGTCAACGAGCCCTAAAATGGAAGGGTTTCTTGTGGCTTGTCCATTGATAAAAATTCTTGAATGAAATTTCCCAAGTGTGAAAACGTACTGACCTCTTACTATGGAAGGCCAAACTGAGGGGTCAGAAAATAGACAGCAAACGGGAAGGGAGAGTGGAAGGGAAAGAGGGAAGGAAGGGAGGTCTACCCAGGCGGTTTTGCCTGGAAAGCAACACCCAGCTAGAGAGAGTGGGTGTGGATCCCCTGGCCCTCTCCCTTCTAACCCTGACTAGTTGTCCCAGACAACACCTCAGTATCTGAAAATACCTCTTCACTGGAGGCAGAGCCCCATCATCTTTCTGCCTGGAGGAGAATGAAGAACCAGGAAATATGGGGGACATCCAGATTTTAAGCTTCTATCTGCTTTCCTCTCCTAAGAGCAGACAATAGAATTAAAAATCCACCGAGGCAAGACCCATCAGTCTGTTGAGAGGCAGCTCAGGGTTTCAAAAATGATGACAAGAGCTAATCTCATGATAAAAGGACATATACCTGCATTAGTTAGAGGTGCAGTAACACATTTGCATTCTCACATTGTCACTGATCCCCCTTTGTTTTTCCTCTCAGAAACTGAAATTAATTGTAGGCTTTTCTATTCCCAAATTAAAGAGAGAAGAGAAAGAACCAGTGAGAGATGCCTGGGTTAAACAATTTTTATTTGCCTTTCTCAATGCAAACTCAATGAGAGAGGCACCCATTCTACCATCCTATTCTGTTGGAAAAGGCTTAAACTGCATGATAGCAAGCCTGCATTCATCAGTTTTGCTTTTTCATTAATGAATATTGAGTCTGTGAAAAGATAATCTCATTTATTTTACTTCCAACTACCATCAACATCCTTGATAGATTTCCCATCAGGAACATCCGTGTTGTTGTTGTTGTTGTTGTTGTTGTTGTTGTTTTTTTGTCTTTTGATTTTTCCAAATTCAAATGTGCTTCACATAAGCCTGATAACTTAATGTTCTTTGGCATCACTACAGAATGGAATGCTAGGCCTATAAAAACCACGCCCAAAAATACTATCATGTAGATGGGAAGCAGGTGCCTCTAACTCTGCATTTCAAACTCTGATGACTGTGATTCAACTCAGCTTCCATATAACCACCAGAGCTGTTTACCAGAAATGTCCTGTTTCTCATTTCTGTTACCTCTACTGCCTCCTTTGTAGTGAATGTGACACAGGGGCAGTGAGTATTTCAACTCCTACTTTGGACAACAGCTCTTAGAAACAAAAAGAATGTAGAGAGAAAAATGCTGTTTCCAGAGAAGTCAGTCCATAGGTGGATCACTGCACTATGGAATGTACTGTTGACACAGAACAGAGAAGGAAATGTGTCAAAAGTTGTGAGTTGTTGCTAAAAGGTCATGATTATGGAGAATGATTGAGCCTCTGCAGGAAAGCTTTGTTTTATACAAAGCTTAGTTTCTGTTACTGAGGGCTTCTCTTAAAAAGCTGAAATGAATCTCAACATTTTTCCTGGCTTTCCTTTATGGCCCCTTCTCTGTCTCCACTGGTAGATTTCAGTTTGGATGTCAATCTGGGGGTGGAAATTTGGCTTGGAAAGGGAAGTTGCAGGTAAATGGACTCAAAAGAGGAACTAGGAAAGGAATGGACTGTGAGTTTTGCTGGTGAGGCCTGGGAGTTGTCTACAGAGAATCACAACAAGTTTTAGGCTCTGACCATTCCCATGTTCCTTCAGCTCTCTCTCCTACTGGGCCATCTGGGGAATGTTGTTTTTGTCTAGCTCCCTTATCACCACTGAGTCCTTTTTGTGAAGTTTTCCTGGAGAATAAATACTACAGCACTATAATTTACCCCAAGTTAGATTTTATTAAATCATCAAGCATTCACGTTACTAACATCTTAAAGAGACCACTTGATTTAACTAAGAACCGGAAAGGTTTAGTGACTTATCTAAAAATCACTCAGTTAGTGATAAAGTCAGAATTAGAACTCAGTTCATATTATTTATATAACAAATATATATAATTCATTTTCCAATAGAAGGACATGAACAAGTTGAAGTGAGAAGGTGAATTTAGATAAAGCAATGTATTCATATTTCCTTATTTTGGTAAAACTCCCAAGGCATGATAACACAGAGATTCTCTCTGCATGCTGACACTCCTAGACTCTGATATTAAATTTCTGTGTGCATGTACTATAATTTACCTTTCAGCCAAATCTGGTAATTATGACAAGATGTTTTTCACATGCTTTGCCAATTTAAAATGCATTCATTTGATTTCCCTCCTATGTGACCAGTGGAATAAAGTGATCTTTGATAAAGTATAGAAGGTGAGAGTTCCTAATCATGACACAGGTGTGTGACTAGTAAAATGACATAATGAAGAAAACATATATGTATAGTAAATTAAACATCTGAGTCCATAAAAAAACCATGAACACATCTGATCTTTTTTTTTCATTTTCAATTATCTTTATATACAAAAGATCAATTTAGTATATATTAAGTAAAGATTTCATCATTTTTCACCACACAGAAACATAGAGTGTAAAATACTGTTTCAGTACTAGTTATAGCATGACTTCACATTGGACAACACATTAAGGACAGATCCCACATGAGGAGTAAGTACACAGTGACTCCTGTTGTTGACTTAACAATTTGACACTCTTGTTTATGGCATCAGTAATCTCCCTAGGCTCTATCTGATCTTTTTTAAAATTTTTATTTATTTATTTGAAAGGCAGAATTAGAGAGGCAGAAGAAGAGAGAGAGAGAGAGGTCTTCTGTCTGCTGGTTCACTCCCCAAATGGTCACAATGACCAGAGTTGGGCTGATCTGAAGCCAGGAGCCTGGAGCTTCTTTCAGGTCTCCCACATGGGAACAGGGGCCCAAGCACTTGGGTCATCTTCTACTGCTTTCCCAGGCCATAGCGGAGAGCTGGATCAGAAGTGGAACAGCCAGGACTTGAACTGGTGCCCATATGGGATGCCAGCACAACAGGTGGTGGCTTTACCCACTACGCCACAACACCTGCCCCAATACATTTGATCTTACGTGAAGGAATAACTTCTTGAAAGGAGTCGCTGAAAACCAATTGAGGGATCAGCTTTGTGGGTTAAGCTGTTGTCTGCAATGCCAGCATTCCATATGGGCACTGCTTTGAGTCCTGTTTTCTCCATTTTTGATCCAGCTCCTTGCTAATGTGCCCGAGAAAGTAGCAGAAGATGGTCCGAGTACTTGGGCCTCTGTACCCACATAGGAGACCTGGAAGAAGTTCCAGACTTCAGCCTGCCTCAGCCCTGGCTATTGTGGCCATTTGGGGAATGAGCTTGTGGATGGAAGATCTCTCTCTGTCTCTACCCCTCTCTGTCTTTGTAACTCTGCCTTCAAAATAAATAAAATCCTTTCTTTTTAAATTTTTAAAAAAATCTTTAAAAATATTTTTTTAATATTTGTTTATTTATTTGAGAGGCAAAAAGGTCTTCCCTCTGCTGGTTCACTCCCCAAATGGCTGCAATGGCCAGAGCTGAGCTGATCCTAAGCCAGGAGCCAGTATCTTCTTCCAAATCTCCATGGGGATTCAGGGGCCCAAGGACTTGGGTCATCTTCTACTGCTTTACCAGGCCATAAGCAGAGAGCTGGATCAGAAGAGGGTCAACTTGGATGTGAGCAAGTGCCCATATAGGATGCTGGTACCATAAGTGGAGGCTTAGCCTATTATACCACAGTGCTGGCCCCAATAAATAAAATCTTTTTAAAAAATCAATTTAAATGCTTTAGAATCTAGAACACAATCAAAATACAAGGGCACAAAAACCAGGGATTACTTCATGCTTTAAATCATACTTCCCAGTAGCACAAAATAAGGCAAAAAAAAATAATAATAATAAAATAATAAGGTTGGGGCCGGCACTGTGGCATAGTGTTTGTAAAGTCGCCGCCTGCTGCATCTCCAGTTTGAGTCCCAGCTGTTCTTTTTCCGATCCAGCTCTCTGCTATGGCCTGGGAAAGCAGTAGAAGATGGCCCCAAGTCCTTGGGCCCCTGCACCCACGTGGGAAACCCAGAAGAATCTCCTGGCTCCATGGCTTCAGATCGGTGCAGCTCTGGCCCATTGCGGCCAATTGGGGACTGAACCAGCAGATGGAAGACCTCTGTCTCTCCCTCTCCTTCTCTCTGTGTAACTCTGACTTTCAAATAAATAAATAAATCTTTAAAAAAATAAGGTATAGTTAAATTAGAGTAGACATGACGCAACAGTCTAATTTACAAAGAAATATCAGAAATAATACGAATTGCTTGCTACATTTCTGTTACTTGAACCTTTTTGTACAGGTGAAATGCTTCTATTTAGCAAAGCTCATAGCAAACAAGTGCTCCAATTTTATTAACTGAAAAATTTGTTGAGATGAATCTACCATCTTCAATAGCAGGCTTCAAAACTGCCCAGATGGACAAGTGAGTTGGTAGTTGCTGGTGACTGTGCTGTATACACATGGATTAGTAACTACCTCTGCTTTCAGAGAAGGGCTGGGGAAAGGCTCTCAAGCCACACATTCGTCTAACTGCTTCCCCAGGAACAATAACTTTCATTAGCCTCCTCTGATTATCAAAACCCTACTTTCCCCCAATAGAAAACTTGGAAAAACCAAACAAGTATAAGGAAGAATATATAATTCCTCAGAATATGAAAATCTAGAGACAATCACATTGATTGCTTTGTTGTTCCTCTTAATTTTCCTGAGCTCATCTATTTTTATATAACTGAGTTAACACTGCACTCTTAATTGTGAAATTCTGTCTTTAAAAAAGTCCTCTTATTTTAAAACTTAAAAGCAGTTGACCTCTCCTAGGTCCTGTAGGTATGCTCCTTCCTCGCTGCCTGCATCTTCCGTCATCAGCCTTTTCCATCCCTCCCTGGCAGCTTACCCTTCTCCCTCCTCCTGCCCTCCTCCTCCTGCCTGCCTCGCTCTGGACCATTTCCTGCTGCTTCCACATCTTGCAGCCATTTCATCTTGTCTGCTCTTTTTGTTTCAGAAGTTTGTTCAACTCTCACCTACTCATGCTCCTTATCCTGTTCTCGTCATCATTTGGGATTTATATGTGGAGATTTCAAACAATTCATGCGGAAACTTGAAATCCTTGAGGTGGGTATCCATATTCCATGTCGGAGTGCCTAGGTTCAAGTCCAAGCTCCTCCCTCAATTACAGCTTTCTACTAATGTTTTCCTGGAAAGAAGCAGATAATGGCTCAAGTTCTTGAATCCCTGCCGCCCATATAGGAGACCCAGACTGAATTCCAGGATACTAGCTTAAACCTGACCCATTCCCAGCTGATGGGCATTTAGGAAGTGAGCCAGCCAAGTGAAGAACTTTGTCTGTCTCTATCTCTCTGCCTTTCAAATAAAATAAAAATAAACAAACTTAAAAAAAAAAAGCTTGAAACTGACATGTAGTTATTTTACAATGTTTTTCTTGAACTTTTTGAAGACCCCTCAAATGTATTTTGGGAAGATCCCTCTAAACTCAGTGTGGAGAGCAGATAGGAGGAGCAAGGAGGTGGAAAAATGAGTTATGGCCTTTGGGCTATTAGTGCTGGCCCCTGGTAGAGGGAGCATCATGTGCCCATGAATGACAGGAATGATATAAGGTAATGACAGCGTCTAAGCACTCACAGTACTACCTGGGGGAAGCCACACCACTGTCCAGGTTTGGGTGGGGACAGGGCATCTGTTCAGACCCCACCAGTCAGCAATCCTCTCAGCACCCAGAAGTTGTCACTAGGTGCTTTATTGCCTTTCTTCAGAAAATGCTAAGAACTTAGTTCCCTGCCCCTCTATTTTTTCCCTAAGTTGAGAAGTAACCAACCCTGGGGAAATGACTCAGAGCATGGGGAGAGGGACAATGTTTCTGCTTCTCTAACAAGCCTTGGTCTTGACAGACATGACTGACCTTTCTATTTACATCACAATACATCGAATTTTCTGTTTTAGGCTCCAGATAATGGATGGAGAGCAGTGAGAGGATGTCTGTGAACTTTCTGTCATGAAGCGCAGTTTGCAGGAACTAATGATCTTACAATGGTTGGTCTGAAGAAAGAAATCCATCAACCAAGCATCCCGAATAGGTATTTATATTCATGAACATCGCTCAGCTCTGGAGGAAGAGCTCTCCAAGAAGGCTGCTAGGCATGCTGCTGGCGTTACAAAGAGGGAAAAGAGGAGAGGGCAAGAAAAGTTAAACACGTATTTTAACTACAGAAGTGTTTTGTGTTTTAAATTTTTTATTCTGTAGTGTAGATCCCCAAGTCTTCAGCATTTCTCAGATTTCTTTGACCACAGAACAAATTCAGGGACTAGTTGGGATATGTAATCAGCCCGGAGGCATCTCCTGAGGAGTCCAGCAAGACTCTCTCTGCAATCCAATATTTAAGTCCATGACTGGAGATGCTTGCAATTTTCTACCACTCCTAGGAGAAATTTTAAAATAACACTTTTTTTTTTTTGGTCTTTAAAGAGAGGGTCTCCAGATATGGAGATCTATCTATTTTAAGCCCTTGGAGGATTACCTGCCCTAGATAGCATCACTTTACAGCAAGCAGCTGCTGAGCCCTGGATCATCACCCATAACATGATCAAGTTTGTTTGCACACTTCTAAGTCTGGGCAAGGAGTTGGTCTCCTTAGTCATTTACTGCAGTGGAACTATTTGGGCCTACTTAGCAGAGAAGGACCCTCTTCAAGTATGAAAGTCAGAAGCATCCCAGACAAGAGATTTGCAATGGCCAAATTTGGGCTTTTCATAAAGGAAATTTGATTATTCAAGCGGCAGTCAGCATAGAGGGCTGCAGAGCAGACAGAGACTATGGAAGATAATTTTCAGGAGCTGTAGGTTTCAAATATATTGTTCCTGGTTATGTATTCAGACCTTTTGTGCAGCCTAGAGCAAGATCTTTTCAGCTCTGAGGCTTCTGTCATTCACCTGTGGAAAATGCAATGTTGGCTTCCATCATGCGAGCTGCTGTTACATCTCACCCCTGTGTGTTTGTCTGTCACCCAGCTTGATTGTGAGCTTACCTCCTGGTTCCTTGTGGTCTGTGACTCCTAATAAATAGATCACACATGGTAAGCATAGGTTGTTGGAGAATACCTAAGTGTGATGTGTCCCACTTGGGAAAAAGGCTACATGATTTTGAGGTGGTCTCATAACTGTGAAAGCCAATGACTCCTTGAAGGGTGGCATTGGAAAACTTATATCTGGGAAAGAAAGGATCTATCTGATTTGGAAAATTGACTCTTCTTTTTTGCATAAATTTTAGGAGTGATCTGAGCAACAACGTTCCCAGGATAATAGAAGACTTAATGGCCTCAAGTAGCTGTTAAGTTTAATGTTCCTATTCATAAAGTTAAATATAGATATATATTTTTGAACTTCATTTCATTTTCCAACCTGTTTTCTTTGTGCTTTAATTCTTAATAGCTGTAAAAATTCTGTCATGTGCTAATGTATTTCTATCTTACCAGAATCAACAACAGTTGCAACAATGGGATTTTAGTTGAATGGGTAATTACAATTATATAACCTGAGAAATTTCTTCTATAAAAAGTGTTATTTAACTTTTTTGAATAGAGCAGTGCTATGGACTGAACGTTGCATCCCCCTAAAATTCATATGTTGAAGCTGAATTCTCAATGTGATAAGATTTGGAGATGGGGGGTCTTTGGAAGGTAATTAGATCATTGGAGTGCTGATTCCATGAATGGAATTGGTGCCCTTTCTGTATGAGATAAGAGGAGCCTAATCGCTCTTTCACCTCTTCCCTCCCACTCCTTGCCATGGGAGGATGCAGTGAGAAGACATCCGTCTTCAAACCAGAAAGAGAATCCTCAGCAGACATTGGATCCACTGGTGCTTTGTGATCTTGGAGCTCCAGGCTCCAGAACTGTGAGCAATAAATGTTTGTTGTTTAAGACACCCAATCTGTGATGTTATAGCTGCCCAAACTGACTAAGATAAATGGCATTTCTGGTTTTTCTTGGTATTGTGACTTGTTCTAATACCTTTACTTGAGGATTTCACTAAGAACAAAACTTCAGAGCAGGTGTGCACACTTTTGGAGGGCACACACTAGACTTCTAAGTATGGCTGTTATTAGACTACTGCAACAGATTTCTGGTTCTATGACTTCCTAGTTGGGTGACTTTGGACTAGTTAAATTTTCCAAACTTATTTACTTATTTGTCAAACCAACATAAAATGTTTATATTCCTTTTGGGATTATGAGATTAAATGATATAGGGCATTCAGTGCCTAGGATACAATAAGCCTTCAATAAGCATTATTCATTGTTGCTAGGGTAATGATACGGTTGCTTCTAATTGTTCACCATAGCAGTTCTCTCTAATCCCAGGTACTCAAAGGCTGGCAGCCTATGCATGGTAGTTACTTGCCTTAATAAATGTTTATTAGTGAAATAGAAGAATAAAATAAAAGTGATTGATAAGTTTTTCTCCTAATTCCCAGTCTTTGCAGTCACCCAGTTGATTCTGTAAAAAATGTTTTTTAGTGAACAGACTCTACTTGCCAAAAGTAGTTGCAGGGCTGGTGCTGTGGCATAGCAGGTAAAGCCACCACAAGCCACCACCTGCAGTGCCGGCTTCCCGTATGGGTGCCAGTTGAGTTCCAGCTGCTCCACTTCTGATCCAGTTCTCTGCTATGCCCTGGGAAAGCAGTAGAAGATGGCCCAAGTACTTGGGCCCCTGCACCCGCGTGCGAGACCCAGAAGAAGCTCCTGGCTCCTGGCTTCGGATCAGCTCAGCTCTGGCCGTTGCAGCCATCTGGGGAGTAAACCAGTGGACCTTTCTCTCCCTCTCTGGATCTACATCTCTCTGTGACTCTGTCTTTCAAATAAATAAAATAATTCTTTAAAAAAAAGAGTAGTTGTAGGTTAGAGAAATTGAGCAGGAGGTGCAGAGCTCCCACACAATCTTTTTTTGTCCACTCCACCACCTTGCTCCCCTGAGTTTTCCCCTATACTTAACATCTCACATTGATGTGATACATGTGTCATAATTGATGAACCAATATTGATGTATTATTATTAATTACAATCCATAGTTTACATTAGAGTTCACTCATGGTGTTGTGTATTCTGAGTTTTGACACAAACACAATGAAATATATCCATCATTACACTGTCATATAGAATAGTTTTACTGCCCTAAAAATTCCCTGTACTCCACCTATCTATCCTTCCAATCCCCAGCAACCACTAAACCTTTCACCGTCTCTATAGTTTCACCTTTTCCCAGGATGACACATAGTTGGAATCATAGAGTGTGTAGCCTTTTCTCTTTGGCTTCTCTCTCTTGCACAATATCCATTTCAGGTTCCTTCATGTCCATTCAAACAAAAATTCAGTTTTACTGAGAAATAGCTGATATTTTGTCTTGGGAATCGTTCATTTGGCTATGGTATCCCTGCTTGGTAAATATCTGCTCCCTTAAGAACTTTTTTTTTTTTTCATGTTGAAACTCCCATCCTTAGGCTAGTTGTTTATTTGTTTAACTGAAAGGGGGTACTTTCAAAGGAGAACTTTCCATTGTAAGGAGGAGTTAAAAACAACACTGAAAAATGCTTGGTAGGAGCAGGCAGGTTGCTTAGTGGATAAGATATCCACTCATTCCACATTGGAGTGCCAGGGTTCAATTCTCAGTTCTGGCTCCTGATTCCAACTTCTTGCTAATGCACACCCTGGGAGTCAGTGGTGATGACGCAAGTGATTGGGTTCCTGTGCCCCACATGGGAGACCTGGATTGCATTCCCAGCCCTGGCCCACTTCCAGCCCAGTCTTGGGAATCGTTCATTTGGGGAGTTAATCAAGCAGGTGGGAGCTCTGTCAGCTGTCTGAATCACCCTCCCCTTCTCTTCATTTCTGTCTCTCTCAAGTAAATGATTTAAAGGTGTTTTGATGCTTGGTAATTAAGTGCTAATTGGTAATGCATTGCTAATTAAAGATAAAAGAAATACGCATACCTTTTCCATGCCAAAATTGGGAAGTCCATCACTTCCTGGTGGGAGCCTCCATTGTCCCCACAGCAGCAATGGATGAGCCATTCTCCAAACTTGATGGAGATGACCACTCATGCCAAGCTGCCTGGCAATTCTGTTTCTTCATGGACAGCTTCATTGCTGCTGGACAACCTCACTATCATTCTATTCCCAGTCTTTGCTCTAAGACCAAAGTAATAGAAAATAATCACTCTTCATAAATTTTAAAATTCCTCTTTTACTCATCAAATCTGTCTCCTTGCATCATTCCCCTGGAGAATCCATTCTGTCTCCAGCCGGAGGCAGGAGGTGGAGATGGAATAGGTACAGCTGCCTTTGTGCCTTCCCAGGAGGCCAGTCCCAGACTCTCAGCTCTCCCAGACTTAATTTCCTTGATAATTTTGTGTTCATCCTGTTCCACCACTCTTCTGCAACCTTCATCCTCCCCTCTACTTCTTAAGCTTTATACCTTTCAAGCATTTATGAACGGTAGTTGCTTCACTGGTCTTAACTTAGAAAATGCACAAGTATGTTTATTTGGTTCTTTCAATGCTATCTTAAAAGTCATCTTCCTGGGCCCTTGAACTTTTCATAGGCTTTTCTGTAGCAAAGAGGCTGTAAAAGAAGGCTCTTGATCAAACCATCCAATGCCAGGTGACATGGATTTTTCTGAAAGAGCTGTCATCTCCTTCCTGCTCTCATTTCTGGGTCTAATCCTGGGGCAGATCTTGATCATGGAACACCCATTCCCCCACACAGAGCTTAACTCCTGGTGCAGAGCAAAAGTGATAGGATTGATTGGAATGGAATTGGGAGTACCATGAAGGGCATGGCTCAAAACATCTACCCAAGCCTCAGTGATGCCCCCATGCTGTATCAGAGTTCCTGAAACCATATCAACAGTGAGTAACTTCTTTGGGCAAGTACTAAGCTAAAAACCAAGAGTAAAATTAAGAAAAAACAGAAATGGGCTGAAAATAGGTGTTTTGATGAAATACAAAAATGCCAACTATATTTGTATCTGCTGGGGCTGAATCAGAATGTTCTGGGGGATCTAAACAGGCTGAGAAAGTGCTCAGTGCTCTGGAGCTAGCCACTAAGACTTTTCTTCTGGGAAATGTGGCCACTGCGGCTCCCTCCCTTGTGGTCAGGAACAGTACACTGATGGCCTCCCTTGTTTACACTCTCTAAATGCTTATTTTCCTTGTCTCTAACCCCCTACCCTGGAACCCTGCTGGAAGTAGCCACATTCCATAGATGAGGAAGTGGAAGCTCAGAGTGCATGAGTGACTTGACTAATATCTCCCAGCTGGTGTGTGGATGGGTGTTAGGATTCCTAATGAGAATCTTCCCTCCCCATTTACTTTTCATTGAGGTCTCTGTGGAGTTCCAGGGAGGGGTGAGGCAGCCTCCCCTGGTTTAGGAGGAACAGCCCCCCTGTGTATGCCAGGTTTCCAGGTTAACTCTTTCCTCAGCACTAACCACCAGGTGCAATGATGAGGCATACCACCCTGTTTAAGTTCATGTTGTTCAAGAGAGAACTCAAATTCCTGGGCTGTACGAGAGCAACTCTGGAAACGTATCCAAGCACCAGCCCTAGTCCTTCCACTCTTCACTATTGGCTTCTCCTCTTTATTTTCAAATCGTTAATTAATTAATTAATTTTATTTACTTGAAAGGTAGAGGGGCAGAGAAAGACAGAGGACCATCAATGGTTCACTCTCTAAATGCCTGCAACATCCAGGACTGGGCCAGGCCGAATGTGGGATGCCCAAGTGCAATCCAGATCTTCCACATGGGTAGCAGAGACCCAAGTACTCGAGTCATCATCTGCTGCCTCCCAGCACGTGCATTAACAGGAAGCTGGGTCAGAAGTAGAGCTGGAACTCAAACCCAGGGACTCCTATAAGGGATATGAGTGTACCAAGCGGTTTCTTAACCACTGTGTCAAATGCCCATCCCTGCCCCTGTCCCTGTAATTTTAATTCTCACACCTCTTCATATAAACCACACTGAACAATCCATTGCATTAATCCTTAGCAGCCATTCCCAATTGTTACTACCCTCTAGCCAGCACGCTTAAGCAAATCCTCAGAATACATCCCCACCTCCACACATCTCTGAGCCTTGAAAAGATTTGCACAGTTTCTTTTTTTAAAAGATTTATTTATTTATTTATTCAAAAGTCAGAGTTACACAGAGAGAGGAGAGGCACAGAGAGAGAGAGAGGTCTTCCATATGATGGTTCACTACCCAATTGGCCGCAACTGCCAGAGCTGCGCCAATCTGAAGCCAGGAGCCAGGAGCTTCTTCCAGGTCTCCCACGCAGGTGCAGGGGCCCAAGGACTTGGGCCATCTTCCACTGCTTTCCCAGGCCATAGCAGAGAGCTGGATCAGAAGTGGAGCAGCTGGGGCTCAAACGGGCGCCCATATGGGATGCCAGCGCTTCAGGCCAGGACGTTACCCCGCTGCTCCACAGCGCCGGCCCCTGCACAGTTTCTGTCTATATAACGGATATTATAAGTTGAGACCTATGCCCACACCAGTTTGTGAGTTAATGTTTGCTATATGGAGGCCAGTTCAAACCAGCTATCTGCAATGGGAAGAAGGCAGAAAGTAACTTGCAAATTCTGTGTATAATGAAGTGAGGCAAAAGCTCACATAATGAAGACAAATAATTATACAACATTTGCATGATTTTTTTAACAACACAAGACAAGACACAGGGAGCTGATTAGCATTCTGCCTTTGCTATGAGTCTTTCTTTTTATCTCCACCATTTGGTGGGATAAATCAAAGCCAAGTGCAGGTCATGTTGTTTTGCCAAAGTTGTCTTATATACCTGCATTTCCGCCAGGCAGCCAAGATTGCTCTGACAAACTTAACTTGGCACAGGTGACTTCTAAGTCTATGACTTCTCTGGGGTTATGACTCTCAGCTGACACCCCTGTGCCCAGAGAAAGACCTCAATTCAAGCTTTAACTACCAAACTCCAACCAGTCAGAGAGTACTAAAAACACGTGTTACTCATCCTGAAAATATTCACTGAGTGTTTCCTATGTCTCAGATCCTGTGTTAGATGCTAGAGATAACAAGACAAGTAAAATCCCAGGCGCCTTGCAGGAAGGCGTGTGGTGGTGAGCACTCCACGTGTGGATCCAGAGAAAGCAGTCTACCTCTGAAAGCAGGAAGGAGCAAGGGTTTGGCTCAAGAAGAGCTCCACAGGGGAAACCACATCTGAGATGAGATTGGAAGGAGCTGGCCAATAAGCATAGGCAGATGGCCATTTCAGACAGGATGGAAAGAGGCAAAGTGTGAGGAAGCTCCAGGTGTTCCAGGAGCAGCGCGTGGTTTCCTACAGTGCAGGAAGGTGTGCAGAGAGGACGACATTCAGAGTTAAAGCTAGAGAGGCCAGTGAAGGTGAGCTCCGGAAGGACCCTGAACTTGAAACGTGATTCCAAGTCAGTGAGGGTGTTAAGCAGGGAAATGACATCAGAGGGTGTGCATTTGAGAAAACACAACTCAAGAAGAGGCAGGAGCTGGGGCAGAGGGAGATGTCCACAGGAACCTTGCCACTTTGTCTTGGGCAGTGAGGCAGATGGTGGGCGTAGGAGGAGAGCAGTTTGGGATGGGAAGATGATGAGATTTCTTTGGGAAATAATGAGGCTGAAGAGCCTGGGCGAAGAGGCAGGTAGAAATAGCCAAGCTGCAATTGCATATAGGAATGTGAGCTCTGGAGAGCTGTCCAGGAAGGGTTAGAAAGCTGGAATTCTCAGCCAGAAATTAAGCCATTGCTCTGAACAACCTAGGACAAGTAAGGGGAGAGCAGAGGAGGACCATGGAGGGAACCTGGGGGAAGGTGGTAGGAGGAAGAAGGGCTCAGGGGAAGACTGAGAAGGGGGAGATCAAAAGCAAGAAGGAAAGCCAAGAATGAACAGTATCCGGAGCCAGGGGAGAGTGCTCAGGAAAAGAGAATGCTACATAGAAGCAATGTGATGTAAAGGTTGAGAGATGGTATTTATCGAATTTGGCAACATGGAAATTTTGGATAACTGTATCATTCAGGTCCAGTTAGCAAAATAGAAACCACATTAGCTATTTCCACAGAGAAAAATTAATATTAAAAACTACGTAGGGACTGATGCTGTGGCATAGCAGATAAAGCTGCCATCTGCAGTGCCGGCATCCCATACAGGTGCTGGTTCGAGTCCTGACTGCTCCACTGCTGATCTAGCTCTCTGCTATGGCCTGAGAAAGCAATAGAAGATAGTCCAAGTGCTTGGGCCCCTGCCCTCACGTGGGAGACCCAGAAGAAACTCCCAGCTCTGGCTTCAGATCAGCTCAGCTGAAGTTGTTGTGGCCATTTGGGAACTGAACCAGCAGATGGAAGATCCATCTCTCTCTACCTCTACCTCTCTGTAACTCTGCCTTTCAAATAAGTAAATAAATCCAAAACAACAACAACAAAAACCCTGTGTAAACGGGAGTTGGAGGACTGAAAAAGCAAACAAGAGAAAGCACAGAAATTGTAACCACAAGAAGCAACTAGCAGGGGACAAGGGGAAAAGGTTGGAGTCACTCCAACCGGGTCCCTTGGAGAAGCCGCCCTGGGGCTTAGCTGCAGCCTCTGAGAGAGGGGATGGTGCGTTCAAGGTTCTGCAACCTCTAAGGCTCAGAAAAGAGGCCTCATGGAGCTGGGCCTCTGGGGCAAGGATCCTGTGCAGCTGGAGCCTGGTGCCCTGGAAATTGATGGTCGGCCCAGCGGAGCAACTGGAATGTTTGAGAATGGGACCATGGCGGGTGGTCTTGGAGGTGCTGGAGTATGGCTGGTGTTGGGCAGTGAGCACCCCCTTCTCTCCTTCTGCCTCCCGTCTCTCTGTAGTGTCACGTTCATCAGCAAAACCCAGTGTGGAAACCAGAAGTCAAAGGGGAAATACAGCCTGTGGAGTCCTGGCTCCAGGTTTCCAAAGCAAAGTCTAGAAAGGTGAGCCACTGGCTTTCTAATCACACAGTGGCCCTCCCAACTGCAGTTTCCTGGCTTGGAGGAAGGCCACCTAGCAATGAGCTGAGAAGCAGAGATGGGCACAGTAAACAGGAACTACCTTTTTCAAGATAGAGAATAAGGTGATAGGAGAAGGCATTTAATTGTTTTCTTGTTCCTTTGTTGAAAAGGGGGACCTTAAGGCAATAGCGTGTGAAGGAGATGGTGAACCTGGAATCCCACGCACAGGTAAAGAACTTGCTGAGACAGAAGCAAGGACGCTGATTCCTCTGACAGGTAAAGAAAAAAGTTTTGCAAAACACCCACTTTGGAGGTGGTGATGTGTCGGTGTACTGAGTTGAATACAAAGTGACCCAAATGGAAAATACTTTTCCTCTCCAGCCCAGGAAATCTTTCAGGCCTTCACTCAAATCTTTACTCTGGCTTTGCTGATCCACCTACCTAAAAATTTCAACCACCTTCTCCCACACTTGAAATCTCTCTCTCTATCTATCCTCCATGTTACTTCATTATCTGATTTATTCATCTCTCATCCCAGAATGGAAACCACTACAAAGGCAAAGATTTTTGTCAGTTTTTGCACACTCTGGTAACTCAGAATTAAACAATGCTTGGAGAGGGCTCTATGGTGCAGTGAGTCAAGCCACCACTTGCCACTCGGGGTGCCTACCTCCCATATCGGAGTGCCGGTTCAAGTCCCAGCACCTCTGCTTCTGACCTGGCTTCCTGTTAATGCATCCTGGGAGCGCAGCACACAATGACTCAAGTGCTTGGGCCCCGGCCATCCATGTGGGAGAACCAGATGGTAGTCTCTCCTCTTGCCTGCCTTCCAAGTAGCTGACAGTAAACAAACAAACAAATAAATAAAGCTTGATCCAATGTAGGTCCTGAATAAATAATTGTTGAACACATGATGAACAAAGTTCCCATATAAGTAGTATAGGAACAAAGACTAGGCTACACACATCAGTTGGCTGGCAATCAGAAACTCTGCTGGGTCCCACGAGGGACATCGAAAAGGAAACAGGAAGCTCCATCTATCACAGAATCTGTGATAGCTGAAGAAACTAAACGAATTCTCACAGAAGGTGAGAAGAGAATGATGGAACCCCACCCTCCTTCTTCCCAAACTGTATGCTCTCCTGGATCCCTGGAGACCGCCTCCACAGTACTCTTTCTGCTCCCTAGCCCAGGATTCAGTTCCTTCAATACAGAGTTCTCAGTCCCTTCGGGAAGTGGGATGTGGAAGTCCAGTCCCACCTGTGCAACCCTCACACCAGCCTGACACGGGTGGGTGTGTCCAAAGCCCCCTCAGAGCTGCCTTTGATGGGCAGCAGACCCCTGCCCCAGGTAGTGGCTACCAGTGCTGTCTGCCCAAACGAGGTGGGAATAGTTGGGATCAAATCCCCATTTTCAAGAGTAGAAGGGACCTCAGAGTGCTCTGTGCAAAGGATGCAATCAGCAGAATAAATGAGCATATGCTTTTCTTAGAAGACTCACTAGGTAGACGGTGCAGTCTTTTGGAGAAAACCCAAATTTAGTGCACTCAATACACATGCGCATGTATACACATCACAGGGAAAGGCACAGATGTCACACCCACCCACAGTACTCCTATACAGTGCACATACACACACACACCTGTTTACAAGGCTCATCCTCAGTGTAAGAGTTTAGGGGAAATGGCTAAAAGAATAAACTGAATGAACAAACAAAATCACTCTTTTACTTGTCATCATTTTTTTAAAAAGATTTATTTGAAAGTCAGAATCACAAGGACAAAAGGAGAGAGAGAGAGAGAGAGAGAAAGAGAGAGAGAGAGAGTGAACCATCAGCTGGTTCACCTCCCAAATGGCCACAATGGTAAGAGCTGGGCCAGGCCAAAGCCAGGAGTCAGGAGCCTCTTCCTGGTCTCCCAGGCAGGTTCAGGGTCCCAAGCACCTGGGCTACTGTCTGCTGCTTTCCCAGGTGCTTTAGCAGAGAGCTGGATTGGAAGTGGAGCAGCTGAGACTGGAACAGGTGCCCATATGTGAGTTGTTGGCACTGCAGACAGTGGCTTAACCCACTGTAATCAAGTAGTGGAGGATGGTGCATAGTAGCCAACCACTCTCAACCCTCCCAGTATTAAACGCACATTGACTATTGGAGTTGATTTTTTTTTATAAAAAATTTTAGGTAAAGGGTTCCCCCTGCCAAAGCTCTTACTTTTTTTTTTTTTAATGATTTGCTTATTTATTTAAAAGTCAGAGTTATAGAGAGAGAGAGAGAGATCTTCCATTCACTAATTTATTCCCCAAATGGCCACAATGGCCAGGGCTGGATCTGGCTGAAGCCAGGAGCCTGGAACTCCATCCAGGTCTTCCACATGGGTGCAGGGGCCCAAGGACTTGAGCCATCTTCCAATATTTGTAGGGGCTGGATTGGAAGTGGAGCAGCCAGGATTCAAATAGCACCCATATGGGATGCCAGCATTGCTGTGAAGTTAACCCACTGCACCACACTGCCTGCCTCCAAATTTTTTACTATTACTAAAACTTCTTATTCTTTAAAAAATTCAATAATTTTTTAGGGGCTTTCTTCTTTTAGTGAGAAGAAGTCTCTGAAAGGAATCACAATGAGCTTATCAATAAATCACTCGAAAGCAGGAAAGTTGAGTCAGCAGAAAGGACAGTAGACTGGGAGTCACCTGAACTGGATTCCAACCCTGCCTGGTTTTTTTTTTCTTTTGTTTTTTTTTTTTTTTTAACTATTACTTAATGCAATCAGGCAGGTTACTTTTTCTTTCTGAGAGTGAGTGTTCTCATAAATTAGGGACTGTGGCGGAAATCTTTGCTTAAATACAGTACACTGACCATCATTATCTATATTCCATCTGAAGGCCCCTCTCAAATATTTTACACACACGCATGCACACACACACATGTTGTAAATCTCTAATCATGAGAATTCCTTTGGGGATCAGGATATCAATACATTTCAGGGGATAAAAGACATTGATTTGTGTGGTCACAGATCAAATAGGGTGGAGAAGCCATAGGCTATAGTAATATAGAAATATAGCCATACACCTTATTAAACCTTGGAAAGCTTTTGTATTCTGGGACACCAATTGTTGTAAAGGGTTGGAAAAAGTCATGGGTTGATTCACACAGGGGACAATTTTGCCTCATGCTCAGGGGACATTTGTCTGGAGAGACATCTTTGATTGTCACAACCAGGGAAATATTCCCAATACCTACTGGTTAGAAGCCAGGGATGCTGCCCGACATCCTACAATGCACAGGACAGCCCCCACAGCAAAGAATCATGCAGCCGAAAATGTCAAGAATACCAGAGAAATCCCACTCTAGACCTAACAGCTGAACGCCCACTTTTACACCCTCTCCCTATTTACAGACTCATGGCTGTTCATCACCCCTCCTTGATGTACTCAAAACTCATATGTTGCATATCTAATACAAGTGCCTCACAATACGACTGTAATATGAGATAGAGTCCTTCGAGAGGTAATTAACTTAAAATGAGACCCTCAGAATGGGTTCTAATCCAACTTGATGGTATCCTTATAAGAAAAGGAGATTGAGACTTATAAAGAGATGACTGGTTTGGGAATGTGCTGCAAGGACACAACAACAACAAAAAATGCAGCCATCAAGTCAAGAAGAGAATCTTCAACGAAAGAAGTAACTCTGGCGTGAGCAGTTGGCCTAGCTCAAGTCCCACATCTAAATGCCTGGCTTCAGTATCTAGCTCAGGTTCCTGCCCTCAGCTTCCAATGAGGCAGACTCTGGGAGGCAGCACGTGATGGCTCAAGTAGCTGGGTTCCTGCCACCCATGTGAGAGATCTGCATTGAGTTTCCAGGTCCCAGTTTATGCCCAGCCCATCCCCAGTCATGGTGAACATTTGGGAAGTTAACCAGCAAATGGGAGCTCTCTTCATCTGTCAGTCTCTCTGCCTCTCAAATTAAAAATATAAAACCCTAGTGGGGCCAGCACTGTGATGCAGCAGGTTAAAGCCCCATTCTACAGTACCGGCATCCCATATGGGTACCGGTTCTAGTCCCGGCTGCTCCAGATCCAATCCAGCTCTCTGCCATGTATGGCCTGGGAAAGCCGTAGAGGATGGCACAAGTCCTTGGGCCCCTTCAACCACGTAGGAGACCCTGAAGAAGCTCCTGGCTCCTGGCTTTGGATCAGCTCAGATCTGGCCATAACAGTCATTTGGGGAGTGAACCAGTGGATGGAAGACCTCTCTCTCTCTCTGCCTGGCTCTACCTCTCTCTGTAACTCTGTCTTCCAAATAAACAAAATAAGTCTGTAAAGAAAAAACCCTAGTGATACTTGAACTTATATTTTCAACCTCTAGAACAGTGAAATACCTATTTTTTAAGCCACATAGTTTGTGATCATTTATTATTATAGCTAACTAATATACCTACAATGTCTAAGTATTGAAAAGATTTGTCTCCAAAGAAATGGAATGACCACAAAGAAAAAATTACAATATGGCTGTTATGGATCCCATAATTATTGTGTACTTCTCCCCATCACACAATGGGAACTGCCAGTCTGCAGGCAACATTGCCATCCCCACACACAGAGCTCAAGATCAGTTTAGTTCCTGGTTCTCAAAAGTGATGGAACAGCCAAAAACTACCAGACTCCTGAGGGAAATCTACAACACAAAGAGAGAAGCCAAGATGAATAAGCAGCATATGTTACTCTGGAAGGAACAGAAATAGTTTAAAACACAATTTTAAAACTTGCTAATAACTATTCCTAGAACAGGTCATAATAAGTCATACCGTCAGCCAAGTACAAATAAATAACAAGGAAAAACTGTTGTAAAATAAAAACACTACTCTGACATTTAAATAGATACTAAGTAAAATCTAACAAAACCACCAGGTAGCAGAGCAAGGACAAAGAGATGTGAGAAAATAAGAGGAAAATAAGATTCATAGAAAATCACTCCAAGGGACCCTGCTCCTGAGCAATAGGGGTGATAGAAAGAGAACGCAAAGAGGAAGAACTCATCAAAGAAATGTCACTATGGATTTTCCTGAAGCCAAAGAACATGAGTCTCCAAATGTTTTGCTTTTAAGATTTATTTTTTTATTTATTTAAAAGGTAGAGTTATGGAGTGAGCAGGAGAGACAGAGAGAGATCTCCCATCTGCTGGTTCATTCCCCAAACATCTGCAACATCTGGGACTGGGCTGGGCCAAAGGTACAAGCCAGGAGCTCCTTCCAGGTCTCTCACATGGGCACAGGGGCCCAAGCACTTGAGTCATCTTCCACTGCTTTTCCAGAAACATTAGCCAGGAGCTGGATCAGAAGTGGAGCCACTGAGTCTCGAACTGGCACCCATAAGTTATGCTGGCATCACAGGCAGAGGCTTAACCTGCTACTCCACAATGCCAGCCCTGAGCTTCCAAATTAAGAAGTCAACCAATTGCTCAAGGCAGTGGTTGACACACATACTCACTAATGCACCCTCATGCACACACATACACATCTAGGCCCATCATTATACCATTTCAGTACATTAGCAGTTAAAATTGTCTGTCAGTGCCATGCTGGCAGCCCAATATCACGAGGTTCTGTGAAAGAAATGTGATGCTGGGCAGCAGGAGCAGTCCACTTGTCAGGAAGGCCTCCTGGAACCAAGGCCTGGCCAAAGACCTCACCATACCCCATAGCATGAAGCAAAGAATGCTGGGAACATCTGGGTGACCTCACATGCAAGACAGGTCTTCTTGGACCCACCTTGATGAGAGGTCTAATACTGATTAATATCTTTGCTCTGATACCCACCCTGCCTCCTTTGGTGTATGTTTCCAGATCAGCTGACGCCATTCCAGATGAGAGACAGGCATTCCTTGCCCCAAGGAGGCCGCTCTTCTCATTCTTCCTATGCTTCTCCCCACTGGTGTCAGTGAATGAAAGGCAGGGGTGCCGTTGATATTGAGATAATTGATTGCTCTTTACAAATGTGATTCAGCATAAAGAGTTTCACAGAAGACAGATTTGGGAGGCACGCTGTTCTATGTTCAGGTTGTAAAATTACAAATAGTAAATTCAGCATAATCAGAAAACAAATAATTGTTCACATTTTCCTGTATACTCTGGATAAGACTTGCATTTTTGGCCGGCGCTGCTGCTCAATAGGCTAATCCTCCGCCTGCGGCACCGGCACACAGGGTTCTAGTCCTGGTCGGGGCGCCGGATTCTGTCCTGGTTGCCCCTCTTCCAGGCCAGCTCTCTGCTGTGGCCCGGGAGGGCAGTGGAGGATGGCCCAGGTCCTTGGGCCCTGCACCCACATGGGAGACCAGGAGGAAGCACCTGGCTCCTGGCTTTGGATCAGTGCAGCGCGCCAGCCACAATGCGCCAGCCATAGTAGCCACTTGGGGAGTGAACCAACGGAAAAAGGAAGACCTTTCTCTCTGTCTCTCTCTCACTGTCTAACTCTGCCTGTCAAAAATAAATTGATTAATTAAAATTAAAATTAAAAAAAAAGACTTGCATTTTTAATCATTCTCAAATGTATCACAGCAACAACATTTGAGGTCACCGGCAGCCAGTCTCAATGAGTGACATGATTGAGATTACACAGCTTAAACAATGCCACATAGAACCATCAAGATACCTCAATTAGAATTTATAAGACTACAATGACAGAGTCAGATGATTTAAGTACATTGAAAAAGTTTTCTGAAAAACTTTGCCAATAAAAAAAAAAAACCTGCCCATTAGAAATTACACAGCTTAAGTAATAATATGCCACAATTCAATAGGTGTATTGAAAGGAAAATATAGTTCTAGATTATTTCAATGAAAGCAAGTTCACAAGAGCTCGGCATTGCAATAACTGTATTATTATACTTTTCTCAGTGGTGGCAGATATGAAAATAGTCAGGAATGGTGCATTTGATAAAAAAAAAAAAAAACAGAGAGATGGTACCTGGACAGTATGAAGAGTCTTCACCTTCACTGACTGAATAATAAATATGTAAATACCTCATGTCTATTCATTATTTTAAAATTTTCAAGAAAACACTATGCCATCTTCGGGCCCATGAATTTCGTACTAATTTTTTTTTTTCATTCTCATTGTTTTTTTTTTTTTTAACTTTTATTTAATGAATATAAATTTCCAGTGTACAGCTTATGGATTACAATGGCTTCCCCCTCCCATAACTTCCCTCCCACCCACAACCCTCCCCTCTCCCGCTCCCTCTCTCCTTCCATTCACATCAAGATTCATTTTCAATTCTCTTTATATACAGAAGATCAATTTAGTATAAAGATTTCAACAGTTTGCACCCACATAGAAACACAAAGTGAAACATACTGTTTCAGTACTAGTTAGAGCATTAAATCAAAATGTACAGTACATTAAGGACAGAGATCCCACATGAGGAGCAAGTGCACAGTGGCTCCTGTTGTTGACCCAACAAACTGACACTCTAGTTTATGGCGCCAGTAACCACCCTAGGCTGTCGTCATGAGTTGCCAAGGCTATGGAAGCCTTCCAAGTTTGCCGACTCTGATCATATTTAGACAAGGGCATAAAAGACAGAGTGAGGATAGTAACCAATGATCCTAAGAGTGGCATTTACCAGGTTTGAACAATTATACAGCATTAAGTGGGGAAGAGGACCATCAGTACACACAGGTTGGGAGTAGAGCCATTGGTGGTAGAGTAGAGGTTATGATTACAAAGGAATGAGGCCCAAGTGCGCTAGACAGGGTCTAGAACAAAGGACAGAGTCATTATTAGATGTGCTAAGAAAGGTGCTCTCTAAGCTACAATTAAGTTTTCTGATTGAGAGGCAAATAGAACCTGATAGAAGGGGCTTGATAATAATCTATTGGGCTTTAGGCCTTGTAAGTTAAGAGGCCCAGACCTATCTATCTCTTCACATGGGGTATATCCTAAGGGAGGTGTGAACCTCCTAGGGGAAGGCACTCTGTTGACTTTCATTACTTGGCTGGCCTGGGAGGAGAGCTGGCCAGGTAAAGGCAGGAGGCATCTCTAACAAGAAATTTACAGTTCTGCCTGCAATGTTGCTGACCCTACTTGACCATCCCCTCAGCTGCAGTGGTCACTTTGGAAGTTGGGCTGAGTGAAGGGCTTTTCAGCTTGGAGCCAATAAGATCTGTGGCTCTGACCTGGGCATCCTTCGACTCCAGGGCAGGTCCATTTCCAGTGATCCAACTCTTGGCAGAGCTGCCAGGGCTCTTCACAAGCTGACTTCTGCTGAAGCCCAGGCTTACCACATTGAAAGCCACTGCAGTGGACTGGCCTGTTGGGTCTCCTTGAGGGCAGATCACTGTACAGATCAGCCATTAATAGGCCTGCCACCCATCGCTTCTGATGCCTAGCTTTCTTTTCCTCCTGGTTTGTGTTAAAGCAGACCAGACGATGCAAGTCAAGGGAGTGCCTGTATCCCATCTCTAATCTTCGGTGGCCTGAACTACAAGTCTATAGTCACAGGCATGTTCTGTAGTAGTTTTTCTAAGGTAGACAATGCCCATGAGGAAAATTATATTCTCACTTTAAAACTTTCTTTCCCTTTGGTCTGAAAGGGAGGTTTTTTCTACTTACTGTATACTTCGCTGATGGCGAAGTGAATCTAGCTATGAGATTATTAGTTAAGTTCTTATTTTGGCTATGCTATTACAGAAAAATGTTAGCCATCTCTTTTATAAGGTCTAAAGATTAAATTGTGCGTCCTACAGATTCCTTCATAATAGAATTAGTTTCCTACCTTGAAGAGAATAGAGAAATGAAAGAATAAGTTGGGCTTAGAATAGAGAAATGAGGGAGCAAGTCCTAGATCGCTTGCTGACAATAGCAATATCACATGAATACTTAGCAAACTGTTTCAACCATTAGATAACAGCTTAAGAAAACATTTACCAGAAGGTCCAATGCCTTCTATAAATTTTAAGAATCATGTATTTGAAATCACCTCTTAAATATCTAACATGGCGTAGTTTGTTTAACCAGTAAACTTAAGCACAACCATATAAAATGTTTTTAGTTTCTTTCTACCAACAAGTTTAAAACATATGATACACAGATTCAGGTCACACAAATTAAAATATATCTTTGATTGATTTTAGCAGCTTAAATTTATGGATAATCTTATCTATAAGCCATTTAAAATAAAACTCTTAATAAAATATCCTATGTGGACATACAATATGTACACACATATAACATAGCATAATAGACCAATATAGCAATTTTAATAATAGCTTTTAAAATCTTTAACTCTTTTTGTAGATTGCCAATTGATTTGAATTGCTTTTTGTTTTTAGATTACTTTAACACATTGCTTTAACAGAGCATCAGAGTTTAATTCTATGTCAAAGAGAAATTGAGCTTCCTGTGATCTTTTGCTGTGAGGTTTCCTTCCTTTACCTTCTTTCATATTGGTGACCATGTTTCTGTGTTTCTGTGGGTAACACATCTTTAAGCATCTTTTGCAGGGCAGGATGAGTGGCAACAAATTCTTTCAGTTTCTGTTTGCTATGAAAAGTCTTAATTTCACCTTCATTCACAAATGAGAGCTTTGCAGTATATAATATTCTGGGCTGGCAGTTTTTCTCTCTAAGTACCTGGGCTATATCTCGCCATTCCCTTCTAGCTTGTAGGGTTTCTGATGAGAAGTCTGCTGTGAGTTTAATTGGAGATCCTCTGAGAGTAATCTGACGTTTCTCTCTTGCACCTTTTAGAATCTTTTCTTTATGTTTCACTGTGGTGAGTTTGATTACAATGTGTCGTGGTGAGGATCTCTTTTGGTCACGTTTATTAGGGGTTCTATAAGCTTCCTGTACTAAGATGCCTCTGTCCTTCTCCAAACCTGGGAAATTTTCTGCTAGTATCTCACTGAAAAGGCCTTCTAATCCTTTCTTCCTCTCCATGCCTTCAGGAACTCCTAGAACCCGAATATTAGGTTTTTTAATAGTATCCTGTAGATTCCCGACAATATTTTTTAGATTTCTAATTTCTTCTTCTTTTCTTTGGTTTGCCTGTTTCCTTTCCTGTTCTCTGTCTTCTAAGTCTGATATTCTCTCTTCTGCTTTGCCCATTCTGTTTTTAAGGCTCCCTAATGTGTTTGTCATTTGATCTATTGAGTTCTTCATTTCATTGTGGTTTTTTGTCACTATCACAGTTTCATGTTCTACTAGTTGTTTCATTTCATTTTGATTCCTCCTTAATATTTCATTTTCATGAGAGAGATTTTCTATCTTGTCCATTAAGGATTTCTGTAGTTCAAGAATTTGTTTTTGAGAACTTCTTAATGTTCTTATCAATTTTTTGAGATCCGCTTCTTGCATTTCTTCTATCTCATCATCTTCATAATCTTGAATTGGGGTGTCTTGTTCATTTGGGGGCGTCATGGTGTCTTGCTTGTTCTTGTTACCTCGGTTTTTGCGTTTGTTGTATGGCATGTTGGAGATATTTGGTTTCTTCACTGTGGTGTTTTTTCTTGTTACACTATGGCTCTATATTAAGTGGACTGTCTGCTTTCGGTGGAGCCTTAGAGGCTTCAGATAAGTGTGGACTGAGAGCTGGGTTTGGTTCCTCAGGGTTGAGGGTGTGTCAAAGATGACACTCCCAGGTTAGGCGTGGTAAATCTCTCTTTCTTTCTTTTTTTGATTCAAAAGGGAAGTAATTCCGCACAGCTAAACGTAATTGGAGGTAGTTAGCAGGCAAATGATATACCCACAGGAGCCAGAGATTGGAAGCTCTTTCCCAAGGACCACACAGGGAATCTCTGCTGCCCTCAGTGTGGGCTCCAATTCTCCTGCAGTCTCCCACTGGGTTGCCAAGTTAGATGCTAATCTCCTGTTATTTCACCCCTCCCCCCAGAGTCAGGTTTTTCTGCTAGGCTCAGGGCCAGTGCAGACCTGAGGTCGCCCTGCTTATGACGTATGTCCAAAATGGCGCCTGCTCTGTCTTGCTCGCCTTTGAGAGGTGAGCGGAGAGAGAGAAACTCTTGTCCGTATCGGTCACTTTTTTTTTTTTTTTTCCTCTCTCTCTTCTAGTTAGCCTGGTGAACTTTTCCCCACGGAGTTTCAAGCCTCGTTCCCTCTAGTCTCCTCTTTCTGCTTGCCCGCTGGTGTCTCGGGCTATTGAGGTTCGGCTCACCTCGCGTTCCAGCGCTGGTGTGTTGAGTCTGCCGCTGGTGTCCCGAACTTGGGCTCCCACGCTCTCCACGCAGGTCCACTGTGAATCACTAGTTCCGGAAGAGTTTCCGCCGCTGTTTCTTCCCCTACTCTTCCTTGACCCTGCAGTATCTCCACTTTTATTAACCTGTGTGTCTTGCTGAACTATCAATGTGCTCCCTTCCTATTCCGCCATCTTGCCGCTCCCGAATTTCGTACTAATTTTAAATCAAATTACTGGGGCCGGTGCTATAGTATAGTAGGTTAAGCTTCTGCCTGCTGTGCCAGCATCCCATAGGAACACCGGTTCAAGTTTTGGCTGCTCCATTTCTGTTCCAGCTCCCTGCTGATGGCCTGGGAGAGCAGTGGAAGATGGCCCAAGTGCTTGGGCCCGTACAACTGTGCAGGAGACCTGGAAGAAGCTCCTGGCTCCTGGCTTCAGATTGGCCCAGCTCTGGTTGTTGCAGCCATTTGGGGAGTAAACCAGTGGATGGAAGACCTCTCTCTCTCTCATTCTCTCCCTCTCTCTGTCTGTAATTCTGCCTCTCAAGTAAATAAATAAATCTTTAAAAAATAAGTAAATACAATTATTTATGTAGAAAGAGGTCACAAAACAATAATTGTCTGAGATCCCATACACCTAGGTGTAGCCCTGTTTTAGGAAAACTATTTGAGGATGTGATGCAGTCCATTAAGTAAATCAGGAAGACAGAAATCTTGGGGTACAAGGAACATGAAATTTAACCTATAAAAGCAAAAAAATATAAGTCCCAGCGTGACAAATATGAACATACATCTGGAAATCAACCAGTATAGATTAAAAGAGGAGAATGTAGGCTTTCTGGGGGGAAAAAGATTTTTAAAAATTTTATTTATTTATTTATTTATTTGAAAAGCAGAGTTATTGAGAAAGGGGGGGGGGACGAAGAGAGCAAGATCTTCCATTTGCTGGTTCACTCTCCAAATGTCTGTAACAGCCAGAAGTGAGCCAATCTGAAGCTGGGAGCCAGGAGCCAGGAGCTTCTTCTGGGTCTCCCACATGGGTGCAGGGGCCCAAGCAATTGGGCCACCTTCCACTGCTTCCCCAGGTACAGTAGCTGGGAACTATATCAGAAGCAGAGTATTCGGGACTGGAATTGGCACCCATGTGAAATGCGGGCACTGCAGGTTGCAGCTTTACCCACTGTGCCACATTGCTGGCCCCACAAAACAGAGACCTTGAAGAATAGCTAATATAATTTCAAAACTTTGACATGAGAAGCTTATAAGAGGAAAGTTGCAATGAGAGGGGAAATAAGGCAATCAGAAACCCTTGGGAAAACAAAATGCTGTACAAGAGAGGCAACATAATCATTATCTTCTATTTGACTCTATAGGAAATCACCCTTGGATGAACACTATTGATTTTTAAGATTTATAAGCAATACATAAACAAGGTGTTACAGAATTATCAAAAACATAATGTAAATATCAATTTTAACAACACAGAGTAAATATTCAAACTCTAAAACTTTGAAGTAGAAGTAGTGAGGAGAGATGAAAGGAAGAGATGGGGTATGCATGGCCTTGTCTTTTAAGGTGTGGAACCAAGAGTTACAACCCAATGATAACTTTAACAATGAAATTGTATATTTTTAAAGTTCAACATTATTCCATGATGAATCTACAAATGGTGTTAAAACTATATTGGAAGGATGGGGAGGGAGATGTGGCTATGATAAGCTAAATACTCAAATGCCAGAGTAGTAGATATTAGATAACAGAAAATTGAATTCATATCTTCATCTAGGGAGTAAGATTTGAGGTACAATGAGTAGGCAATTATTCTTTTCATTACAAAAATTTGATTCTAAAAACTATATAGTGACATTTGACAGGAATTAAATTCTAAAAACAAAATTACAGAATTAAAATGTGAGGATTGGACAAGATAATTTCTAAGGTCATTTTTATGTCTAAAATCTATGGGAAGTCCTCCCAAAGGTTAGTCCTCTCAGAGGAGAGCCTGGGATTTTCCCCTTAAGAAAGACTGAAATATGAGCTCATTTATCCAAGCTGACTATTGGATCAGAAGCAGCTCCTGCCACTGGGAATCTCATGAACAGTATTTTAATAAATGTCAGATTTTCACTCCTGACCTTATTTTGTCTTCTCAACATTTCTATGAAGCAATTATTGCAATCATCTGTATTTCAGAGACAAGATGCAATTAGACTAAATTAATTTTACTGAATGGCATGAGTTTTAAATTGCTAGAATGCCACTGAACACATGGCCTCATCACTCTCAGTCCTCTTCTATCTCGCCAATTATGCCTCTTGTTGTGCAGGAGGAGAAAAGCAAGAAAAATTCTCTGCCTAGAATCCACACCCCTAGCAAGATGTCTATGTAAATGCACTGCCCAGAGGTTAGTTAACGCATTTGAGAATATAATGGAGGAAGATGGCAAATTATAGCCTCCTTCTCCATTTGGCTCATGAACATCACCCATGTGACAGCACACTTTCCAGGGATCCTCAAAGCACCTGGAAGATTCACCCTAAGTAATTGGCACCAAAACAGTGGCCTTGGGTGTGACCATGTGGATCCCTATGTGCAGCACTTTTATTTGCATTCAAATCACCTATTTCTTGGCATTGCTTGCAAGTCCCAAATCATAAGGAGTTACTCGAGCCTTTCTCTCTGGTGCCACAATGAGGAGAATGCTTCAGGCACAAGTGGCAGTCAAGAGTATGGAACTCAGAGAACACTAAGCATACCTGCCACAGGCAACTTACCAATCACCTGCATGGAGCTCTGTCCCATGCAAACTACCTACATCAAACTTACACTTAGTGCCATCAGGCTTCATAGTTCCTAAACAAATTGTTGCCTGCTAATGAAAGACAAGCCTTTTACTTGAAGAAATTCCATGAGAGACTAGAGAGAGTTTATATCAATTTCCACTAAAGATATGAAAATTGTAGCCTCATAGCAACCTTGGTCAGGTCTACTGGTACCCACCTGATTCTTCTTGGTTCCATTTCTTTATTTTTTAAGATTTATTTATGTATTTGAGAAATAGAAAGACAGAGAGAGGGATAGGATAGACAGAGAGAAAGGTCTTCCAACTGCAGGGCTGATCTTGAGCCAGGAACCAGAAGCC
The DNA here is from genome assembly GCF_033115175.1 of Lepus europaeus. NCBI lineage: Eukaryota > Metazoa > Chordata > Mammalia > Lagomorpha > Leporidae > Lepus > Lepus europaeus. The sequence continues at coordinate 76,929,073 of NC_084830.1, read as the reverse complement.
AGGAGCCAGGAGCTTCTTCCAGGTCTCCCACATGGGTGCAGGGGCCCAAGCACTTGGGCCGTCTTCTACTGCTTTCCCAGGCCATTAGCAGGGAGCTGGATCAGAAATGGAGCTGCCAGACTTGAACCGAAGCCATATGGGATGGGCACAGAGGCTTAGCCCAGTACATTACAGCTCTGGACCCTTGGTTCCACTTCCAACTGTCCTCTTTCCTCTCCTTAAAAGCTGGCTTCCCAGAAACAGGCTTCATGGCTGTTCCCCAAGTTTGACCAGAACAATGTTGCCTCTCCACATCTCCTATTCCTTCCTCTCCAAGACACACGTAGGAGATAACTTGATAAGTAACTGCACTGATGTATTCCCTCCCAATGACACAATCCCCACATCCAAGAACTTGACAGGTTGAAGAACATGGGATCCCTGTGGCAGGTAGACTGATGTGGTGGCCACTTGGAAACAAATCACTGAGAAATCCTCACATCTCCCTAGGAATACCATACCTGAGGTCACTCATCCATGATGCCAAACCTGCCTGGCATGCCAGCAGTGACATGGGCTGCTTGGAAGACTTTCAATTATCTATGCTTTGTTGTAGAAATATGGACACCTCTCTTTAAGCACCTGCCTGTTTCTCATATTAACATTTTAATATTATTTCAGTTTTATAGTCAGCTCTCACTGGTTACAATAAAGTCCATTTTTTAAAATTAAGTAAAATCCAATCATAGTATTGATAGAAATCAATGAAATAAGCATACAAAATTTCCTTAGTATGTGTGAACTTAATGTTTTTAATTGATTTTTAAAAAATGTTCAAAAGAAGGGTATGTAGTTGTTTGGCATATGGTTAAGATACTTCTTGGGATGCCTGCATCCCATCTTGGAGTGCCTGAATTCAAATTCCAAGTTCTGCTTCTGATCCAGCTTCCTTATAATGCAGCAGGTACTTGGGTTACTGACACACACAGGGGAGACCTGGCTTGAGTTCCCAGCTCCTGGTTTTGGCTAAGCCCAGCCCCAAATATTGAGATATTTGAAAATTGAACCAACAAATGGAAGAGCTCTCTCTGTCTCTGTCTCTGTCTCTGTCTGCATTTCAAGTAAATAAAATTTTAAAAATTCAAAAGAGACAAAAGGTGAATATTTTAAAGGCTCAAATTAAGATTTAAGAAAAATAAAGTTTGCAAAATAAGCATGAAGAAAAGAGCAACTTATATAAGTCTTACAGATCGATTTTCATATTAAACTCACATATTCTAAATAAGAAAAGAACTACAGTGTTTTAAATAAACACATTGGCTTCCTCTTTTTAGTGGGGAGGGTACATAAACCTAGGCTAACTTTCTTGAATGGATATGCAATAGACTATTTATACATCGTCCCTGTCCTGCTTACATTATGACTAATCCTAAACAACTTAGAGAGTCAGATGGCTGAGTAGTTAAAGCAGCAAACATCTGATAAACAGAGGGTCATTTCTGCCTGAAATCCAGATACCCAAGCCCCACATTCCTATGGGACCACTTGGCAATAGCTGCAAATGGAAGCTGGCAAAGCAGCCTACCGAGTCCCACAGCCTACAGGTGAGGAACGACGAGGGTCCCTCAGGATCTGCAGGGTGCAGTCAGCTGGATGAGGTGGCAAGGAGGGCTCCTCAGGCACCTCCAGGAGCTTCTAAAGCAAGTTTCCATTTTCCACCTATCTTGTGAAAGTCTTCCATGTGGAGCTTTCTCTTGAAAATCTGAGGACCAAAAACATGCATCCACCTGCTGCTGATTCTTCATGACACCCACATCACTAAACTCTCTCGACCTCCCAAGATAAATCTTCTATAAAGCAAGGCTGGGTCTGCCCCCAAAGCCTCTCATTTCACTAACACTTAAAAATATTTTCTCAACATTCTCAGGCAGTGCTCAAAATCGGCCTGCTATATATAGAGCCTCCTTTGTGGAATAGCAAGATTATTTTTATCGTTTTCCGACTCTCAAAAATCTGACCTGTCACCAAAGAACTTCTAAAAATATCAGGATGATAATGAATCCTTCACGTCACTCCCCTCCTGGCTGATGGCTGCACCGGCAAAGTTGGGTTTTTATTTATTTTCTGAGGGAACTCTCTGATCACAACACTAATTATTTCATTGTTTTAAAATGTAAGACAAAATAGCTAGCTAGGGAAGGTGGTTGATTGTGTTTCTACCCTTAAGGAAAAGGCATTTTTGCAAAATATTCAGTTCAATCCATTTTCTACCTTTAAAATAAACATTTGAAAGAAAGAGAGGAAAAGAGATGGAGAGAAACTGAGACAGACAGTTCCCATCTGCTGGATCACATCCTAAATGCCCACACTGACCAGGTCTAGGCCAAACTGAAGCCAGGAGTGAGGCATTCCATCCAGGTCTCTCCTACGGATAGCACCGACCCAACTACTTGAGCCATCAGCCACTGCCTCCCAGCATGTGCTTTAGCAGGAAGCTAGAGTTGGGAGCTGGAGCTGGAACTCAAACCCAGGTACTCTGCTCTGGGATGCCAGTGTTCTACCTGCTAAGACAAATGCCTGTCCCTCTCCCTATCTTTTAAATCACAATTTTGAGTTGGACGTATATTGGAATGGATCCTAGAAGACAGATCATGACTGAGGAGAAAACATTTTTTTTTAAATTTTTGTTTTTTGTTTACCACAGCTGAATGAATTCAGCAGCAGCATTACTGAGCACCTACTATGTGCCAGGAATGCAGAAGACACTGTTTGCCCTCACATAGTTCACAGCCTACCAGAATAGACAACCTCATTTTGAAATAACAGTTTGATATCATCAATGTTTGTACAAATATACAAGAATGAGAGCACCAATAAGGAAGCAATAAATACTGTCTAGGAAAGCCAGAAGGGAACTGTAATGGGAATCCAACTGATATTTTAGAGATGGATCCCAACAACTTCTTGTTGCTCAGAGACTGTATCTGATTCTTGATATATCTAGAGATGACAAAAAAAAAAAACAGCTTATTTTAGAGCTCTGTTAGAAGCATCTGCTCCTTGGGTAGAATTTAGAATATATCCTTGGAAATGGGTCCTCCACAATTTATTCTTGGCAGTTGGTTTCGGAGAGTCTTTTCTCAGCCGTGCGTAAATAGAAATCCCTACTCATTGCCTTGCAGATGCACTGAATAGAAGGAGCATTCCAACTGGAGATGCTTCACGTGGAGACTGTCCATTACTCTAACAGTGACAGATTGGGCGAGGTGCATCAATTACACCGTCCACTGCTATATTGTCTATTATGTTGGCAATAGGTTTTTCCTTATTTTCCTGTAGGTTTGGGAAGGACAAGATGAAGGAGACTTCCTTGTGTAGAGTGGGGCAGACCCTTGTTCTAGTGGCAGGAGGCTGGAGTCAGAGTAGAAAGAGAACCTGCAAAGGACAACCTTTAAAAGGGACATGATAACAGAACCTAGGAATAGCAATGCACAGTAGTGTGTTTTAGCTTTTCCTTTTATCCGTGGTAGAATTTGTTAAATTTCATCACCTCTTGTTGCTATATTAGCAAGCACTGGAGAGAAAAGAGAAGGTACCGTCACCATGCTCTGGGGTAACATGACAAAAGACTATGAGCGCATCAGACAATTCTTCATCAGATGGCCTGCAGAGACCATAAAGAAACTGGGAGCAGCAGGCCAGAGCAAGAAGGTGTGCATGATAACTAGAGAGTATCTAGGGGCCTGTGAACACTCTGTGTGAATTCTTGGGAAAATATGTAAGTGAGTAGTTTGGATATTCTATAATAAATATTGGGGAATGGGGCTCAGTCAGGTCAATATCTCTTTTTCAAATTTAGTTACTTATTAAAATTTAATCTAGAAAATGGTATGTTTTTATCATGCACAGCATGATATTTTGAAGTATACACACACTGTGGAATGGTTAAATCTAGATAATTAGCAAATGCATTGCCTCTTATAGCTATCACTCTTACGAATCTGTCAAATATCATTAAGGGAAAGAAGCACTGTTCCTACAACTCCCCCATCTCCAACACACACATTCACACACTGCAGAGGCTAAAAAACACTTCGGTATTTCAGCTTTTCAAGGAACAACAATAGTTATGGGTTTTGAAGATCAAATAGAAGTTCATTGGGCAGAAGAAATCAAATGAATGAGTAGAGCCTTTTAAGGGAAAAGCAGTATACCTTGGAATGGCTGAAGCAGAAATCTCCATGACAGTGTCCTGACCCAGGTATCTGTTTTCCAGGCTGAGTTGGCTCTCCAGCGTTCCACCTCAAAACTGGCTTGCTTTTCTTTCACACCTCCTTAATGGCTTTTCCCTTCTGCAGGCACAGACTTGCCGCTTCCACTGGCAACCATGGCCCTGGTCTGCTAAGCACACTGCCACTCTTCCGTTTGCTTTCCAGCTTCCAACATTTTATGCATCTCTCACAGCACCTCTCCCTTTCTTGTATTCTTCTAGATCCATGTGTTTTAAATTCCTTTACTCTGAAGTTTTGGACAGGAGTGCAGATGACTGTATATGTTCCATCTATGGTCTTCTTTCTCAGTTGCATTTCACTTATCAACTCATTAATGCCATCTAGTTGAGAATAACACGACACATGATGTTGCTTAGAATTAGCACTAACCTCTAAAAGGTCTTATAAAATCACAGACCCTCAGGGTTGGAATGAACTGGAAAGTTCAAGCCATCTAAGCTCTCATTAGATGTTTGACCCAGGAAATTTCTTAGCTTGCCTGAAATACATTTAATTTATTGAGTGATAGTGTTATAAAGCTGTGTTATTGTATTTCTTAGCAGCATATATCATATTTAGTAACTACAACAGGTGCCCCCTGGTGTTGGAGGGCATTTATGCCTCCCCACACTCCCACGAGGAAGGGATCAGTATGCTTCCCGCCCCCCCCTCCCCAAAGAAGGAAATTGAAGTTTAGTCCAGGTTTAACTCACTCCCCAAATGATTATAATTTGTACATGAAAAGCAGTCTAGTCTTGAACCAATATTCTGAGACTACAAAGATTGTCCTCTTAGCTGTGATGGGTCCTAGATTTAGGACCGCTGGAGTCCTGAGGAACCTAATTGTTCTGCTGGGTGGCTGATGTGTGTTTCTTGCCTTTTCCACTTACAGTTTGGCACTGCTGTGATGCTTGGTTGCTATCGCCTGCACCGAGATCCTCAGGGTTATGACTCACACCCATCCCAGGTGACTTCTGCCTACCAGCCAGATTATCCTTTAAAATGTTAGCAGCCCAGGGGAAAGAAAAAAATTTTTAATTAGCTTGGACTAAACCAAGAAGATAATCTGTTGTCAAGATGATGTGTAATGCCTTTCTAGGTAGACAATCAATCAATGGCACTGATTTGATCATCCATTATGTCAAATCACCATTGTTTACATATTAAATTAGAAAGTGGACCAAACCAAAGATTTTGGGTTTGGTGGTCTCTTTTTGGCAAAATGATAAACAAATGTTTTTTTCTTATTCAGTTCTTTCAGTGGTTGAAGTTGTTCTACCAGTGTAAGCAGATTGAATGGAAACTACACAGAACTCTAATTGAGATGACTTAGGGCCTGGTCACAGCTCTGTAACTGCTATTTTGAGAAATTCACCTAACTTCTCTGAGCTACACTTTCAGAATCTGTAAAAAAGAAACCTAACACACAGCAGTATTTTGAGTGAAACTGAGACAACATACATGTAACTGCTTGGCACAGAGGAGGAGCTTGATAAAAGCTCATTTATCAGTTGTTTTACCCAAGAGTCTCCAGGAAATGTTGAAAAGGTAATTATTCAATAGAGAATGGGAGACAGACACTGAGAACATGTATAAGCAAATAGAAAAGCGTGGGCCAGCGCTATGGCTTAGCAGGCTAATCCTCCGCCTTGTGGTGCCAGCATACCGGGTTCTAGTCCTGGTTAGGGCGCCGGATTCTATCCTGGTTGCCCCTCTTCCTGTCCAGCTCTCTGCTATGGCCCGGGAAGGCAGTGGAGGATGGGCCAAGTGCTTGGGCCCTGCACCCATATGGGAGACCAGGAGAAGCACCTGGCTCCTGGCTTCGGATCAGCACAATGCGCCAGCCAGAGCAGCCATTGGAGGGTGAACCAACGCCAAAAGGAAGACCTTTCTCTCTGTCTCTCACTCTCACTGTCCACTCTGCCTGTCAAAAAAAAAGAAAAAGAAAAGAAAAGAAAAGAAAAGAAAAGAAAAGAAAAGAAAAGAAAAGAAAAGAAAAGAAATGATTGTATGGGTCTGGCGCTGTGGCATAGCAGGTAAAGCCTGTGGTGCTGGCTGTTCCACTCTGATCTGGCTCCCTGGTAATGGCCTGGGAAAGCAGCAGAATATGACCCAAGTGCTTGGACCCCTGCACCCATGTGGGAGACCCAGAAGAAGCTCCTGGCTTCCAACTGGCCCAACTATGGCCATTGTGGTTATTTGGGGAATGAACCACCAAATGGAACATCATGCTCTCTCTCTAACTCTCCCTTTCAAATAAATAAATAATAAATCTTAAAAAAAAGAAAAGCTTATATGTCTGAAATCTCACATCACTCCACAGCATCCATAGGATTCCCAGGATTGACCTCTCTTCTGACAGCTGCACTGGTCACGAGAGTGGGCTTGGAAGCCCAGAATTGCCAGTTCACTTAAGTGTGCCAGGATCTGCAGGGTGTCTGTTGCCTGCAACCCCCACCACTGTTACATATAACCCTGCCTGAATTTCTACAGTTCCGTTGATCTAAGAAACTTCTCTTAGACTCACTATAGATGTTTTCTGAGGATAAACAGTGCCACGGGAAAAGAATTTTACCCAGGTAGATACTATAGTCTCCTAATGTCTGCTAGCCATAAACTCCAGCTGAAAGTCTGAAAAGTTTGCCTCTTTCCTGGGTCTTCTAGTGTCAGAAGAACTCCAGGGAGAAAGGTGGACGTTTTGACTCTCAGATATTGAAAATCATGGTGCCAACCTGGAGAGGCATGGGGAATCCCATGAAGAACTGAATGCCTGGGCTTCAATCAGAGCAGCCTCCATCTACAGAGGCTCCCTGGTGCCCCGGGGGCCCTTTACATCAAAAAGGGAACGGGGCATGGCCGACTTGTGATTGAAACAGGCTCTGGAGAAGCCCTCGGCATTCACATCTCAGTCCCACAGTGGATGCTGGAAATAGTTCACCATCCTGGATTCATGAAGACAGGAGCGCATGGGACAAAAAGTTTCAGGCTCACTGTATTTCATTCCCCCAAATTGTCCTTGTCCTAGAGACATGTACCTTTCAGGCAAGAAGTCATTGCGATTCTCAAAGACTTTATAGGAATTGGGTCATCAGACTGGTACAGTGAATAGGGTCCCTAGTGGGCTGAGAGCTGCAAGACTGAGTCCCAGCTCTACCAGTGATGGAACACTGTAGGCAAATTGCTTAGTCTCTGTGTGCCCCAAATTGTTTGTTGTTATTGTTGTTGCTATTGATTAATTTAAAAATATTTTTAAATGAGGGCATGGACCTCAATTGTATTTGCCTGGACCAGGATTGTCTCTCTGGACTTTTCTAATTCTAATGATTTCTTATGTTTCTACAAATCTAACAAGAATGAGTCTAGCTTATAGGATCATATGACTACCAGAGAATATTGCATAGTTAACACTACAGTCAAACCCTTCTTATTTCTTCTGCTGCGTGTTTGATGGAATTATGATTTATAGGATGGGGTTTCTAGATTCTGACTGAGCAGCCAATGCCAGAAGAAAAGATGAGAGTTGTGGCCTTTAAGCTGTTGAAAAGCTATATTTCTCATAACCTAAGTGGCTCTGACACTATGCACCAGAGCCTGACAATTAAATTTCCCTCTAAATTTCAACCAGGGGACATGTCATATTGTGAGTTGAACCACTCTGATGTGAAGGCATCTCTTCTCTCCCATCAGCACCTAAGAAGCTGTCAGTGCCAGTTTCCTTGTTAGTAACCAGTCTGCTTGCTGTGACAGTACCCCACAGTTTATATCAACTGAAAAGGCTGTTCTCTGGAAACACAGGAGCGACAGCTGAGGAACGGAGTAGAGCTGGGGAGGTTTGCAGAAGGCCCCAGGGCCGGAATTAAGTGTGCTGCTCACTTCACCAGAACAAGAGAAGCGAGTACTGCTCAGACCAAAGGCAACACTCCTGCTCCGTGATGCATTCATGGTGCCGAGAGCGCATTTCCAGGGCTGCCCTCAAGAAAGCCTGGGTTTACGACTACATTTTCCCTGCTTTGCATCAGCACAAGCAAGGCAGTGTCCTCCATAGTAGATGCTGTGCTGTTAGCAAACTAACCAACGAACCCCATTCCTCTGCCCCATGCCTGCCGTGCATGGGAAACACATCATACCCCGTATGCAGCCTCACCTGCATCTCTGTTGCAGGGCCGGGGAGGTTTGGTCCTCACCCCCAAGCACTCTAAGGCCCTTGAGCAAAAGGGTCTCAAGGACACTTGCTAAGTATGATTTGTCACAGAAAGACCAGGGATCACAAGACAGATGGCTGTTAGCCTCATTGGAAGAAATAAAACAAGGGCATCAACATGAGAAAATTTTCCACAGAATTCCATGTGATTATCCTGGGGGATTGAGAGATGAGAAATGGAAGATGGAACAAAACCTCTGGAATCCTAGAAGATCACAGCCATAAAGAGCTGGATCTGGAGGGGAGATGAGGGGGTGGAAGAGTCCATCAGAATCCACCCTTCTCATAGGCATCAATATGTTGTCCTCCCCGTCCTCCTTCTGCCCCAGCTGATGTAGCCAATGGCTCTCCTGTTCTGCAGTCTCAGGTCCCGAGCTGAATTCTGCTTCCAAGGCCCCTTTATTCCTTGTTCTTCCTTTAAGCAAGGACTGGAGTTGAATGACTTTTGGAGATTTAGGTGAGATTTGGGTAGGAGCACTGTTAAGTCTCAACAAGAAGTTCTTAATGTGTGTTCTCTAAATATACACTCTTGGCCGGCGCCGCAGCTCACTAGGCTAATCCTCCGCCTGTGGCGCTGGCACCCCAGGGTTCTAGTCTCGGTTGGGGCACCAGATTCTGTCCCGGTTGCTCCTCTTCCAGGTCAGCTCTCTGCTGTGGCCCGGGAGTGCAGTGGAGGATGGCCCAAGTGCTTGGGCCCTGCACCCACATGGGAGACCAGGAGGAAGCACCTGGCTCCTGGCTTTGGATTGGCGCAGCCTGTTGGCCATGGGGGCCATTTCAGGGTGAACCAATGGAAAAAGGAAGACCTTTATCTCTGTCTCTCTCGCTCTCTCACTGTCTAACTCTGCCTGTCAAAAAATAAATATACACTCTTTTGTCATAGCCTTGTGGTTATTTGAGGATAAATCCTTTATTTTGGGGCCTGCCTTGTGGCATAGTGGGTCAAGCTACCACGTGTGATGCTGGCATCCCACATGAGCACGAGTTCCTGTTCCCAGCTGCTCCACTTCTGATTCAGCTTCCTGATGCTAATGGCCTGGGAAAAGCAGCAGGAGATGGCCCAAGTGTTTGGGCCCCTGCACCCATGTGGGAGACCCAGATGAAGCTCTTGGTTCCAGGCTTTACCCTGTCTCAGCCCTGGTCTGAATCCATCTGGGGAAAGAACCAGCAGATAGAAGATCTCTCTCACACTCTGTATGTCTTTCCCTCTCTGTGTGTAGCTCTGACTTTCAAATAAATAAATCTTTTTTTTTTAAAATAGTAAATCTTTATGCAGAACAGGCATAAAGAAAAGTGCACATGGTATAAGATTGCACGTTCAACCTGCACCCCTCATGTAGCCAGCACCTGGACCCAGAAACAGGAAGTCACCAGCAGCCCCTTCCGCTTATCTCTTCCAGTCACCCTTCCCTGAAGAGTGAATCACACAGTATGTTCTCTTGTGTGTATATTCTTTCCCTCCAGGTTGTTTCTGAGACTCATCCGAAGCATTGCATGGAGCTACAGGCCTCGCTCTGCACTCCGCAGTGCCCACCATCAACACCACAGATGCCCGTGCTGCTGGGCTGGGCACCTCGGCAGCTTCGAGCTGCAGGCTGTTTCAGAAAGTGCTACTCTGAACATCCTGATGCACATTTTTGGTAACGATATGAAGCAAATCATATTTTTTAGTAGTATCTGTCCTGAATGTGGATATTCATGAGTTCTTTTTAAATATTGAAGAGGCAGAGTCACAGGGGCCAGCGCTGTGGCATAGCAGGTAAAGCCGCTGCCTGCAGTGCCAGCATCCCATATGGATGCAGGTTTGAGTCCTGGCTTCTTCACTTCCAATCCAGATCTCTGCTATGAGCTGGGAAGGCAGTGGAAGATGGCCCAAGTCCATGGACTCCTGCACTCACATGGGAGACCTGGAAGAAGCTCCTGGCTCCTGGCTTAGGATAGGCACAGCTCCACCCATTGTGGCCATTTGGGGAATGAACCAGCAGATAGAAGATCTCTCTCTTTCTCCTTCTCTCTCCCACTCTCTCTCTCTCTCTCTCTCTCTCTGTGTGTGTATGTGTGTGTGTCAAACTAAAAGAAGGGAAGGGAAAGGAAGAGAAGGGAAATCTTAAAGGAGAGTGAAAAGCACTTCAGGCTGTTCAGTGAGGGAAGGAGTGAACCGGCACTGTTCACCATTTCCCAGCCCCTGCATCCCATTCAGAGCTACACAGGACTCGTCTGTGAGGAATGGAGACACCAAAACCCCTAAAAGCCAACTAGCTTTCATTGCTTCTGTTCACCAAGCAGTAATTCATGACCCACTGTTATATAGTTATAGTGTGGGGGGGTCATATGAGGAGTCTTCAAAAGGTTAATGAAACAAGAATATAATTTATGGAATAACTAACATACCTTTTAAGTACTTGCATACATTTTAGAAAGTACTTATATAACCACTATTTGTAATTGTACTTTTATTATCTTCCCAAAGAAAATAAATGCAAATTTTTGTAAAATTACTGTAAAACAGTTTGGCACATGCTCACTCGGACTTACCCCTAATGGTGAAACTAGAAACGTACCAGGGGATTCCAAATCAATCCCACCAAGGTGGCATGTACCAATGCCATCCTACTAGTTAGAGTGATCAGTTTCAGTTCATAATTGATCATAAATATAGGATTAAGTGTCAAAGGGATCACATAAATAAGACCAGTGTCCACTAATAATAATTGATAGAATTAAAAAGGAGAGAACAATCCAACATGGGAAGCAGGATACATAGTAGACTCATAGAATGGCAAATGCCTTAAACAGCAATCTGGCCTCAGAATCAACCCTTAAGGCATTTGGATCTGGCTAAAAAAGCCCATGAGAGTTTCTCAGGCATGGAAAACCAAGATACTGGCAAAAATGACCTAAATGAAAGATCTCTGTGAGTGAGATCCCAGCAGAAAGTATGGCCCATCAAAGAAGGAGGTACGTTTCCCTGAAGGGAGGAGAGAACTTCCACTTTGACTATGACCTTGTCTAAATAAGGTCGGAGTTTGTGAACTCAAGAGGCTTCCATAGCCTTGGCAGCTCATGACAAGAGCCTCGGGTGATTACTGACATCATAAATAAGAGTGTCAATTGTTAAATCAACAACAGGAGTCACTGTGCACTTCTCATGTAGGATCTCTGTCCTTAATGTGTTGCACTGTGCAAATTAACAGCAAAACTACTACTCAAACAGTACTTTATATTTTGTGTTTCTGTGTGGGTGCAAACTGTTGAAATCTTTACTTAGTATATACTAAGTTGATCTTCTGTATATAAAGATAATTAAAAATGGATCTTAATGATGAATGGGATGGGAGAGGGAGTAGGAGATGGGATGGTTTGAGGATGGGAGGTGGTTATGGGGGGGAAAACTGCTATAATCCAAAAGTTGTACTTTCAAAATTTATATTTATCAAATAAAAGTTTTCTTGGCCGGAGCCGCGGCTCACTTGGCTAATCCTCCGCCTGCGGCGCTGGCACCCTGAGTTCTAGTCCAGGTCGGGGTGCCGGATTCTGTCCCAGTTGCTCCTCTTCCAGTCCAGCTCTCTGCTGTGGCCCAGGAGGGCAGCAGAGGATGGCCCAAGTACTTGGGCCCTGCACCTGCATGGGAGACCAGGAGGAAGCACCTGGCTCCTGGCTTCGGATCGGTGCAGCGCGCTGGCTGTGGCGGACATTTGGGGGTGAACCAACAGAAAAAGGAAGACCTTTCTCTCTGTCTCTCTCTCTCTCACTAACTCTGCCTGTCAAAAAATAAAAATAAAATAATATAAAAGTTTTCTTAAAAAATTACTGTAAAACACATATTGTGAAAAAACTACACATGGACTTAAAAAGTTCTTTGCACCAAATAAATGCCTCCTTTAATTCACTTTCCATGAACTTTTTCAAGTACCCTCACATTTCTAACAAAACTTTTAAGTGTCTTCTTTTGAGGACCTTTTATTACCCGTATTATCTTTATGGCATCTAATGGACATGGAGCCAGGATCATAGAATCTACTTGGAAAGAGTTTTCAGAATTCTCCTGGATCCCAGTAAGATGTGCTCTAAAGCACTTGATGATATTTGCCCCTTCTCCCTATGTGTCAGTCAAATGAGATGGAGATGGACAGCCAATAGAAGAGTCTCTTGTCATGTGCAGCATTGAGTGAGAATTTGAGAAAGGAGGGACATTGCCTCTATCTGCTTACCTTTGGTGTAACAGGCAGGGTGGTTTGTGATTGACACAGACTTAGGCTCCAGATCTTGTGGTTTGAATTCAGGCTCTGCAGTTTGCTAGCTATGTGATTTTGAGAAAAAAAATATTTTCAGCATTGACATATTAACTTTATTTTTATTTGAAAGCTAGAGAGACAGAAGAAGTGAGAAATAGAGATAGAGAGATGTGTCTTTCCCCAAATGTTTGCAACAATCCAGGGTTGGTCTCAGCTAAAGCCAGGAGCCCAGAACTCACTCTGGGTTTCCACATGCATGGCAGAGACCTAAGTACCTGAGCCAACACCTATTGCCTCCCAGGGAGTACAATAGCTGGAAGCTAGAATTGAGAGCAGTCAGGACTCAAACCTAGACACTACTATACGGGATGCAGGTGTCCTGAGGGGCATTCATAACTGCTGAGCCCAATGTCCGCCCCCTTATTTTGAAGACCCTTTGGGTCCCTTTTACTCGTCTGAAAAATGAGGCTAATAAGAGCATGTACCTCCTGAGTCAGCTGTAAGCAAGAAATGCATGAACATAAGAAAAATCCCTAGGAGTTGTGCCATAATGTGTTTGCTACTTGCTCTTAGCATGGGAAAGGGAACTAATGAGAAGACTAAGGTAAGGAGATGGATTTGTAATGAGGCCAAGGAAGATAGAAATCTAGGCCCACTTTCAGGATCTCCTTCTGAAATCAGAAGGATATGCTCTAATCTATGTGGGAAACACATTCAGCAACAAGAAAGTGCCTTAATACTTGGTCTCCAGCCACCAAAAACTCATAGGAAAGCACAGAAAACCAAGGTGAGAGCGACTGCTTTCATTCCTGTATAACCTCTATACCTGTTGACAAGCTGCTCTGTGCATGTAATTTGTAGGGCCAATGCATTGAGGATCACTTAAAAAACATTTGTGAAAAAAAAAATCAAGGGATAACTAAAGTTGATTGGATTTGCCTACCAGTCATGTTACTTAGTGGGAGAAAGCAGAGTGAGTGGAAAGTAGATAAGAAGAGGTAAACAGCAAGAGTTGGGTTGATCTCATTTCTATACCAGGTCTGTCCTTATCCCATAGTAAGTGTTCTTCTGTGATGATAAGAGTTAAGCTTCCCCCGTTACTAGTCTGTATACTAAGGTCTGTATATCTCTTCCCAGCACAATGCCTGATACATAGAACTCTTGGATTTTTTTTTTTTTGAAAGAACGGATGTATGGATACATGATAGATACACATGTCCAACTATGATATTTGCTCTTTCTCCCTATGTGCCAATCAAATGAGATGGAGATAGATAACAGATGGTTGATAGAAATATAGACAATTACATAGATACATTGATACATAAATGACAGATACATATATATACATATATACCTAGAAGATAGATGATAGATGATGATGGATAAAAAAGAGACAGAGAGACATGTAAATTTCTTCTGATAGCTGATACATTTGAAATATAAGTATCTCATTTTTCACAAATAATCAAGTTAGTTATGGAAATTTCTAGATTTCACCCAAAGTAGTTTTTTCCTGTATAGGCATAGAGTTCTTGTGCATATCATTATGCCATAAATTGTCTTTTCAATTTCCACTAACATTTTATCACTCACTTGAGCAATTTTCATAATAGCTGAGACACCAGCTAAAACTGTTTCACAAAGTGTATTTTTTTTTCTTTATGGGTAGAGTATATGGTGAATTGCTTATATTCATAGAATCAGATCACTGCTGAATATTGCATTCCACTGCTTGATTTACCCCAGAGTCCTATTTTCTAGTTAAGAGCTGTAATTGTCTCTGGCCTTTATTTGAAAGGCCAGAGGGAGGGGGGCAGGAGAGAGAGAGAGAGACTGATCTTCCATCTGCTGATTCACTCTCCAATTGGCCGATCTGAAACCAGGAGCCAGGAGCTTGTTCCAGGTCTCCCACCTGGGTGCAGAGGCTCAAGCAATTGAGCCGTCTTCAGCTGCTTTCCCAGGCACATCAACAGGGATCTGGATTCGAAGTGGAGCAGCTGGAACTTGAACAGGTGCCCATATGAGATGCTGGCACTAAAGGCAGTGGCTTAACCTGCTACACTACAGTGTCGGCCCCTTTTTCTCTACTTCTATCATAACACTTTTCAAGTCTTTTTTTCTTACATCACAGAAAAATCTATTTTTATTGCATGAATGGTGCCGTAAAAGCAGCGATCTAGACAGTCAGCTAAGTGTTCTCACGAAGTCTCCCTGCCATATCAGCCTGGAAGCCACAGGTCACAGAAATCACTCCCAGCTTCAGGCCCCATGATGTCATGCCTCAGCCTGCAGATCACCTCCACTCATGGATGATTTTTCCCAGCACAAGTAAGGCCTTCCAGGAACAACAAAATCTCGTGTGGACAACCACCTGAAGAGTGCCACCAATATTTCTTTTCTTTTTTTTTAAAGATTTTATTTAGTTATTTGAGAGGTAGAGTCATAGACAGTGAGAGGGGGAGACAGAGAGAAAGATCTTCCATCCATTGGTTCACTCCCCAGATGGCTGCAACGGCTGGAGCTGTGCCGATCTGAAGCCAGGAGCCAGGTGTTTCTTCCTAGTCTCCCATGTGGGTGCAGGGACCCAAGGACTTGGGCCATCTTCTACTGCTTTCTCAGGCCATAGCAGAGAACTGGATTGGAAGAGGAGCAGCCAGGACTAGAACCGGCACCCATATGGGATGCTGGCTCCACAGGCAGAGGATTAACCTACTGCGCCAGGGCGCCAGCCCCGCCACTAATATTTCAAAAACAGTTTCTATAAAGTAAGACCTAAGTAGATTTGGGTTTTTCTGTTCAACGTTTGTTCAGTGATATGGGAGGGGACTTCATTATGTTTGCAAGTAATGCAATGGTATCTATTGGAGATAAAACACCATGTACTTTCAGACTTAGAGAAGAAGCAATAGTTTTAGTAAGGAGTGACATCAGATGGCATACTCCACAAAGTAGTATGTACACTCAGAATCACATATTTTTGGTCTAAGGGCTTGTATTTCAGTTCCTACTCCAACAGAACAAAAACCAGTCTGTTAGATTTCTGAACTTGGTTTTGAGGCCCCAGTCAAAGAAGTACCACTTGCTTTTTTTTTTTTTTTAAGATTTTATTTTATTTATGTGAAAGGCAGAGTTACAGAGGCAGAGAGAGAGAGAGAGAGAGAGAGAGAGAGAGAGGTCTTCCCCAAATGGCCACAATGGCTGTAGCTAGGCTGATCCAAACCCAGGAGCCTGGAGTTTCTTCTGAGTCTCCCAGGTGGGTGCAAGAGCTCAAGGACTTGGGCCATCTTTGATTGCTTTCCTAGGCCATAGCAGAGAGCTGGATCAGAAGTGGAGCAGCCAGGACTCAAACTGGCTTCCACATGGGATGCCAGCACTGCAGGTTGTGGTTTTAACCACTATTCCACAGCCCTGGCCCAGTATCACTTGCTTGTCTGGGATTACTTTGCTTATGTTACATCCTGTAAAATAGTGTAGTTTTTGGTCCATTTATTTTGAATCTATGTGAATATTAAGATATATTGGATATCTCTAAAAATAATGTATTTAATTTGCTGTTCCAAAAGAGAGGGCTTCAGGAGTTGGTGCTGTGGCATAGCGGGTTAAACCCATGGCCTGCAGTTAAAGTCCCAGCTACTCCACTTCTGATCCAGCCCCCTGCTTATGCACCTGGAAAAGCAACGGAAGATGACCCAAGTAATTAGGCTCCAGCACCCATGTGGGAGATCTGGAAGAAGCTCCTGGCTCCTGGCCTCAGCCTAGCCAAGTCCTGGCTGTTACAGTCATTTGAGGAGTGAACCAGTGGGTGGAAGACCTCTCTCTTTCTCTCCTTCTCTCTCTCTGTAACTCTGCCTTCCAAATCAATGAATACATGTTTTGTTTTCTTTTTTATTTTTCCAAGAACATTGGACTTTAATTTTAAGCTGTTGTTAAAACTGCAAATGCTTCCCCTTGGAAATCTCCTTGTCCTTGCAGAATGGAAGCGGCTCCTGGGATGAGCACTCCCTTTCCTCCCACATTGGCCTGTGATCTCCTTCGAGCTTGGCCTCAGCCCAGCTGTGCCTCATTAAAAGCATTTCACTGTGGACTGGTGAATGAAAAGGAACCCAATGCCAGCACAAGAGCCTCCTTTCATTCAACCCCAGAATCATAAAAAGGCAAAACCTTGTGAGCCCAAATAAAGCCTTTTTCTTTAGTATTATTTTTTTCTGTAAAAAAGAGAGAGAAAATCTCTTCCCTGATCACAATTCCTGACAGTGCTTTAGCTTTTCAGAGCCCTCATCCCATATTCTCTCCTTGGCGCATTCTCAGATTAGCAATTGTCACAGCCAAGTGGTTGTAATGCTGTGCTTAGGCCGCCTGTCTGTTGGGAGAAAACCCTGGATCTCCATCGAGGGCATTAGGTGTAACTATGCTTCTAATTACCACATTACAGGACCTTGAAATAAACTGAAACTTTGGAGTTGTGCTCAATTAATAAGAGGTGTCTGGAGTCCACTTAGAGACACAGTACTCAGGACAGCTGCTTGTGGCTCTGACCCAACTCTAGCTAGATGGGGCGTGACTATCCACTGCACCCAATGATTGCCCATATCAATTGGGCAGCAAAGTGTTAATCATCGAGAGGCCAGTATAAGATCATCTTTTCATGAAGTAGGTATTCTTGCATGATCATGGAGGGTTTTAAGCATCATTCAAGTTTACAACAGTCTTCCCAAGTGGTGTGACTATCAGACTGCCAGAGACACATCTTAAACACCCTACTCCAGACCTACCAAACTACGTTTTCCAAAGGATGCTTCTGCCAAGGGAAGGATGGGAAATACCAGTTTCGTGACCGCTTTCCAAAACCATCCGAGGATTGGTTGCAAAAACACAGCTCAATTCTGTCTCAAGTATTTGTGAAGTGAATACTGTGCCCTTCCTACTGTGCTCTCTGCCAGGTCGGAAGAAAAACAAAACAATAAATTACAACAAAACCAGGTTCTTCCCACGCACCAGGCACTTCATACATCCCTCTCTAAATCCTCATGACTAACAAATGCATCAGGCAAATAGCTCCCCATTTTACACATAAGGAAACTGAGGCTTAGAAAAATGAAATCACGTGCTCACATCACCAGTAAATAATGGAATCCTAATTGTTCTGGCTTTCACCACTACCTCCACTACCTACCCTTCTACTCAAGTGAGATGAGACCTGTGCCTGGGAGAGAATTCGAGGCAAAATGTTTTCTGTAGGTAAGTAGGACAAAAAGGAGGGTAACATAGGACGAGGAAGGGCGACGTGAAAAAGGTGGTGCTGCTCTTACTGTATTTGTTTAGTACCTGCATGCCAATCAATGGGTGCTTGAAGTGTGTTCTCACTTTTAGTTAAATTCTCCATATCAGTCAAGTGAGAATGGGGACTCAAAGCCCCTTTCTGACATAGAACTGAAGCTCTTTCCACGTTCTCCCTATTTCATTCAATCCCTTTCCCTGCCCTTTATCCCTTGCCCCAACCACAGCCCAGCAAACAATCTTCAATGCGTGCACTTCTGCAGAGGGGCCTAGGTGGTGCTGGTTATGGGCCCAGCACAAGTGGGCGCCAGTCATTGCATATGCCGTAGGAAACTTCAGCACATGTTCCCACGCAGGTTCTGATGCACACGGAGCTTATGAAAACTTCATTTAAAGTGGACTAAATTGTTCGCAATGATTAAATGCTCAGGGCCCTTCAGAAAGTCCCATGGCTGTTAGTCACAGCCATTCATGCTCCTCAGAGCGTGAATCAGAGGCACAGCCCCTTTGTGTGAGGCACTGAAGGGCCCTGACACGAAGGTGGCCACTGGAAGAGGCAGTGGGGGTCATACACGGCCAGTGCTGCCCAGACAGTGCTATTCCGCTTCCTGTTTGCCTTAACGTTCCTTTACAAACTTTACTAAGAATTACACAGAAGCAGGGACTGACCTTAAACTAAAATGGCCAAGGTTGGTCTCGCTTCTGTGCCCCATCCTTCCCTTCCTGGGCACCCAGCATCTTTACACCCTGGCACCAAAGCACCCAAGGGAGCCTCACCCAGTGAGCCAAGGCACTCACTGGTCAGGTACAGCCTTGGTGTGTGGCCCAGTTCTAGAGAGTCTCACTGAGTCACCTACTGGAGGAGCCCGCATCTCTCAGAAGGGGCTTCTGCCTCTCTCACTTCCTTGCACTGTTTTATCACTCACTCTTTTACTCCCTCACTGCTGTGCTAGAGGACAGTGATGGCAAAGGAACTAATTACGTATCTGCTATAGCAGGCACCTCAGAAGTGCTCCTCAATGTGAGTCCATTGATTAGTCATCATGACTTGGTGAGTGAGAAATCTGTGTATGTAGGAGGGAAAAAAAAAGTGGAATGATGGAAAGTTGTATGGCTACCAGGTGGCCGAGTTGAGCTTTGAATCCAGAACAGAGTCTGAAGTCATCACTTTTCACTGTCTATTGTGTTCATTTGGGTCCTCTGAGAAGCAGATGCAAAGACAGGATTGGAAACAGATTTACTGGGGACCCTTCCTGAGGATAACGGAGTTGGGGAGGAGGCCTGCAGATGGAGACGTGGGTCTGGCTTCTATGGAGAAGGCAGAGAGAGGCACTCTCCGGCCAGGGACAGCCTTGGTGTGTGGCCCAGTTCTAGAAAGGCTCACCCAGAGTCCAAGTCACCTGCTGGAGGAGCCCGCATCTCTCAGAAGGAGCACACCATGCTCAGCCATAGGCTGGGAACAGCCCAAAGGAAGTTGGCTTCAACCTGGTTGTGGTGGAGGATCTGGAAGGGGAGCAGCTTGGGGCTGTCAGTGGACATTCCCCACACAGGAGACCTGAGATCTGAGCTGGGCGTTTTCATGGTCACCGCAGTCTACCCAGATTCAGAAAGTGGCTCTTCCATGGATGGCACAGGTGTCACTCTCAGGGGACAGTTGGATGAGAGAGGTTACGCACTACAGCTTACAAGGCCGCAGTTAGTCTTGGGACCGGATCTGGTTGTCTCTCCTCCACTCTGTTCAAAGGTACCCTCATCTTCAGCCACAGCCTGGGCTTAGCTCCTCATCAGGCAATTTCATAGAAACCTTCACTCCTGAAGGGTCTGAGACACTGATCACTATATTCCCCTCAGAATGGGTTTGTGGCATGTGTCTGTTCACAGTCACAAAGCAGTGAGAAGGGTGCACCTTTGGCCTGGTGGTTAAGATGCCAGTTAGGACATCAGGGTGCCAGCGTTCAATACTCAGCTCCAGCTCCTGACCCTCGCTTCCCACTAATGCAGAACCTGGGAGGCAGTCGTGATGGCTCAAATAGTTGAATTCCAGCAACCAACATAGGGGGCCTGGACTGAGTTCCCAGCCCAGCTCTGGCCGTTGCAGGATTTGAGGAGTGAACAGCAAATGGGTAAATGGGAATGGGACTTCTCTCTCTCTCTCTCTCTCTCTCTCTCTCTCTCTCTCTGTGTGTGTGTGTGTGTTCCTATAAAAATTTTTTTTTAAAGAAGAAAGTTTTTTTGAGGTGAAGAGAGCATCAAGAGGCCTCCAAGTGGATTCGTGGGCCCTGGCTTCTGCACATTCCTTCTGCCACCACAGTATAAAAGCAGCTCTACCTCCCCCTGCTGACCAGGATGGTGACCCTTTTTCCTGACAGTTGATCCCCAGTCATAGGAGTCCAAAGGGCCCTGGTGACAACCTTAGCTTATCGCTCAAGGGGACCCTTGTTGTGCCCTCTTACAAAGGAACACTCCTGCCGTGGACCAACTCTTCCAGTTGTGAGAACTGGAATCAGAAGACTCCTCAGCGTATCACTAGGAGTAACAATAACAGAGCCATTCCTACCATCACTCCTTGGTCTCCAGGCCCGTGCATTATGCCTCTCGGGGACACAGGAGAGCCTCCCTTGGTCTCTGATGTGATGCACGTGCTACAACAGCATGAAGGATGACAGCCTCCATGCTGGTGCATCCACTGTGCCTCTCGGAGGCCATCCCAGTGCTCTGTGAAGCTGACTGCTTCTGTATTTGGCATGCGACCTGAGCCATCATCATGGGACCAGACTCCTGCGACTATAAGTGGGTCCCAGCTTAGGTGCTACTCCGTGTGGATTCCACACCTGGTGACAGTGCGGGCTGAGGGTCTGGATGGAGGAACAGCAAATCCACGTTCTTGGCAATAAAATGCTGGCCCCTCAGGATGGGAGAGGCCCAATGTGGCTGGCTTATCACAAGAATAATGCCATCCTGGCGACTCCGTGCTGCTCTCTGTTGTTGACAGGCAGCAGTAACTCCCAGAGTAAGGTGAGTCCCTGCCATTGTGCCCAAACCAAACCTCCATCTCTGCTGCTCCCTCCATTCCTGCGCCCTTCCTGTCAGTTCTAGTGGCTGCTAACATCAAGTAGCCCACTGGCCAACCTCAGCTGGTATACTTGGTTATTCGGTGCCTCTTCCACAGTGAGTGCTTTCTGGTGGGTGCTAATAGAGGAGCCCTATGTCTTCCCACCAGAGAACATCCTTCACAACCCCCTGCACAGATCTCCTTGTCTCCAGCCTCCCAGACCTCCTCCATGCTCCTGACGGGATGCCCAGACCATCAGCCACTGCCCAGAAATCTAGCTCTATGATGACCTCTTCTACCATCATTCCCGACCTGCAAGGAAGTAGCACCAATGCACATCCTAGTGATGCTGCCACCCCTAGCCCAGAGCTTTCCACCTGACCCTAGTGAATGCTGTGTCCTCTGAGTCCTCTTGTGGAACAGAAGCCTCTGCTCAATCCCTGGATCACATAATATATCCACTCCAGGGTGCCCATTTGTGCCTTTTTATTCCTTCTATTGTCTGCTATGAAAACAAGCATTTTCACTGTGCTCAGCAAACACCTTTGCTTTTTCCAGTTTTGAGGGGCCGCCCTAACCGTGGCCATGCCTCATCTCCTTGGGTCCTGGCCACAAGATTCAAGTGCATGTCTCAAGAACGTGTTCCCAAGAAAATGAATTCTTGTTCATCACAGTACTCTTTTTTTCCTTTTTTTTTTTTGTTTGTTTGTTTTTGTTTTGTTTTTTGACAGGCAGGGTGGATAGTGAGAGAGAGACAGAAAGGTCTTCCTTTTCCATTGGTTCACCCTCCAATGGCTGCTGCGGCCGGTGCACTGCGCTGATCTGAAGCCAGGAGCCAGGTGCTTCTCCTGGTCTCCCATGGGGTGCAGGGCCCAAGGACTTAGGCCATCCTCCTCTGCACTCCCAGGCCACAGCAGAAAGCATCACAGCACTCTTAAAATCTAATTCCTAGAGTGTTCCTCTGGTATCAGGCATATTCTAGAAAATTCTGATGTTCTTCAATATATAGTATATAATCTCCCTCCTCTGTTTTCAGGCCCAGCAGTTTCCCCAGGCACATTATGCTGTTATCTGCCTGGCAGCCAGGAGAGGAAGAGGGATCAGCTCCTGGTGATGCAGGGAGGAAAAGCCTTTGCAGAACTCCTGCATAGGGAAAGTCCAGCTAGAACCAGGGGAAGGTTCAGGGCAGCCTCCAGAGATATCCATCCAGATGGTTCCTTCCCATGTTCCAGGGTCCCAGATTTTCTTAGCATGACAGACCTGCTCTGCAATTCTCTCTGATAGCTGGCCACTGCTCTGGCTGTCCAGCTTCCACTGCAACAGGGGTTCTCTTTCTGCACTACCAGAGATGGCCTGTGGCTCTCACGTGTGGCCCCTACCTGCTGGTCAGCACCTTTAGCTTCTTATTAGAAAAGCCACCATCTGGTTGTCTGCAGGGTATCAGTACGACAACATAGAAACTGGGCTACCCCACTGATCTGTGGACATCTCCCTTACCCCCCAAATTTTCAAGTGCCTCAATCATCGAGTCCCCTCACAGGGCCATTTTCCCAGGCCATCACTGGAAAGAAGTTTAGTATTTTCATCTCCACCTGACTCCAGGGATCCCTTGCACCTTGTGCCCCATTCATCATTCATAGGCTTCCCTCTTTGCCTTTTGGGCTTTAGGAAGCCTGTCTCACAGCCCCATCTCCGCCATATGCTTTCTCAGTCCACTCTCACATTACTTTGTGTCCTCCAAGAGTGAGACTTGCAAGAGGCCTTATTGGGGGAAAGTACCTGTGAGGGATGTAGGGGATGAGGCAGCAGGAGGAGATAGGCAAAGCCTGCAGACCCCAGTGCCAGTTGGTGCCTGTGAATAGTGGAAAGGAGTTCAGGAGAAGTCTGGGACTTGTAGCACAGTTCCCAAAAGGCTCACCGGTTCCCAGGGAGTCCTTGGAGTGAAAGTCACCTGTTGGAGGAGCCCCTTGTTTCTCTCTAACGGACTTGCAGGAGCACCACAATGGCCAGTCACTGGTCAGCTGGGGGCAGTGCCCAGGAACTGTGGCCTGTGTTGCAATCATGGTAGGGGATCCAGTGATCGCTATAGCAGGAGAATTGAGCAATGCATTTTTCAGAGCACCACAATGACACACTAAGGCCCAGACCAAGTCTGGCTAGCATATTAGTGACTGGAAATGTCTTGATGTATTAATCTCCTATGAGAGCATTCACATGTTGATAGCTAGACACAAAGGAATGACAATAATAGAGGAATGTGAAGACGTGTAGCTGAACTTCTGGGAAAAAAATAACTCGGTGCAATTGAGTCTTCTCTTGCTCTCTACAAATCATAAAACAGAAAGCTCCTCCGCATGGTGCCAGTTTTGAAGAAAGATATGCCCTTGATAGCCTCATAAAATGGAAATGATGCCATTTTAGAATTCAAAGGAAAATGTTCCTTTGAGAATGAAATGCTCAAAATAAAAGTCCATTTCTGCCTTCCTTTCTTGGGTTGAAAGGTGAATACTTTTAACATGGAAGGAAGCAATTTTTCCACCTGCATTTTTAATGGGCAGGGAGAGAGGGTGGTGATGGCAGTGGGCCCAGACACGTAAACTGGAACAGACTCCAAAAATCACGGTCACTGTACCTCAACCTCCTGTCTGGCAATAAGCCCTTGTGCAAGGAGCTCATCTCCAGTTCTTAAGAGGTTAACCACATTTGACTTGCATGCCTCCAGTGACAGGGAACTCACTGCTTCCTGAGGTAGCTCATTTTGTGGTTAGGCTGCTCTATTTTTTGATGTTGTTTTAAAAACCGGTTGAACCAGCCCTCTATGCCACACTTGGCAAAGGTTTATCACAAATTATCTCATTGACTCTTTATAATGACCAGGGAGACTTGAACATTTTCCCATTTTACAGAATAAGAACCTGAGACTCAGAATGGTTAAGCAATTTGCTCAACATAGCTGAAGTTCAACTCCAAACCCAGCTGTCTTCTTGGGACTCTCCACGAATGCTTTAGACTATGCTGGAATCTGTCTCTAGATTCTGTCTTTACTGATCCTGGTTCACACTCAGGGGTGTCATAGAACAAGCCTAACCTTATCACTTCCATGATATCACTGCGTGTATCTGGGTCAGCCATGGTGCTATTCCTGATGCCACTTTAATCGCCAGGGTAAACACCCAGTTTCTCCAACGCTTCCCCAAATGCATCATCTTCAGATGTCTCACCCAGATGCACTTCAGCTCCCTAATATCCCTTTTAATGTGATAGACCCTGAACTGGGCACATCCTGCAGATATGTTATGACTTGTGCAATGTGGAAGAAAATTATCTCCTCCCTTCCACATCACACTATGATTCTCTTGATACAACCACATCTTGCTATTGACTCAATGAACATATGAACAGCTAGTGCTTCTAGGTCTTTTCACACAAATGGCTGCTAAATTGTGTCTTCTCCATTCTGTACTGATACAATGAGTATTTTTGGATCAAACTCATTCTGCTCAATTTTGAAGAAATTATAAATTATAAATGTAAAGAAATTATAAATTTAAAATTATAAATTTTAAAGAAACTATAAATTTCTTGCCTTTACACACCACTTGTTCCAGTCTGTTGAAATTCGCAGCCCCCATGACATGATTTCAATGTCACTTTTAATTTGAAGTGATGACCTGATTTCAAATGGTACCAAATCATGTCATCCTCAATAAATTAGTGTTTTTGAGAAAGCATCTGAGAGTTGATAAACACGGTCCTGTTTGGCCTGTCCTATTTCCTCCCATCCTGGGACCTACTGAGAACTGGCCAACTCCTTCCCCTTCTACTCTCCCACCTGCCCCAATGCTGCGCTCTCCCTTGATACTCACAGCATTCTCATAGCGTGCACTTCACCTGCTGGAAAGGCAAACTTCCCCGCCCCCTCACAGTCCTGCAGAATCGGGCTCTGCGCTTTAATGAGATTCCAAGAGCACACTAGGTTTTAGAGGCTCCAGTCTAAGGTCTTGGGTCAATGACTTAAGGCCTGGCCTCAGTTTCCTCATCACGCAGCTGTCTCGGAGACCTAAGCTCCCAAAGTTCTCTAGTCCTCGGCTTCTCTCTCGACTCCTTCAGTAGCCTGGGATTTTCCCCTGGAGCTGTTCTGCAGTTCCTGGTGAGGCCAGGGAAAATTGATGGCTGATCTCATGATACATTTCCTCCCTTTCAATATTAATAGACATAAATGAGAATCTTGACCTCAGGATGGGCCAGGCATGGGTTCTGAAGCCCAGAATCATTTGGTCTCGTCCTAATTGAATACCGGACTTTTAGCTGGGTTCCAGAAATATGACTCCAGCACAGAGGTCCAGGCCTCAATGAGGGCTCCAAGTTGTGTCTCATCTATCTGGAGGGGAAGGGAAAGGGGGAGGAATGAAAAGGACATCTCCCCAGGGGAGACAAGAGCACAGACTCCCTTGAAATCAGAGTTCAAGTTCCAGCCTGTTTGCTGATTGGATGCATTCCTCAGGCCTGCACCTATAGATGGGGAGAACTAGGATCCGCAGGCCTGGGCTTGCATAAGGATAACCTCTGTGACATGTTTAGCCCAGAACAAAGCCCTTGGTGGCGGTATTTCTTATTTACTTTTTCATTTCTAAAAATAGAGATATTTTGATTATCCCAGAGGGTTGTGTAAGCATTAAAGAGTATAAATGAATATATGAGCGGTCTTCAAAAAGTTTGTGGAAATGTGTGTGATGAAAAAGATTATGCATGGATTTCAACTTTTTGCACTAAAATAGGCATATACTTTAATTCCATTTTCTACAAACTTTCTGAGGTGCCCATGTATTTTATAAATGACTACAAATTACCCAGTGTTTGTTATCTTTTGGATTTGATTTGATCACCCCGTGATGTGGGTCAGGTGTCCACCCCCAAAACATCCTGAAAATCAAAATGAGGGGAAAAAAGAAGAGAAATAAGCCAAAGAGAAGCAGGATTCCAACTAAATTTCTTGCCTTTACATAAACTTGGAGGTCCATCACAAATCAAGATTTATTTCTGTTATTGCTATTTATTAATATGTGCCACTGATATCAGCCACGGTCCTCCGCAAAAAAACCAAACCAATTGGGTGGAAAGAAATTTAAGGAACTGGTTCATGCGATTGTGAGGGCCTGAATCTGCAGGGTAGGGCAGGGTGCTGGAGCCCCAGGCAGAGATATTACTACTCAAGCCTGTTGGTGGAATTCCCTCCCCGTCAGGGGCCTCTCCACTCAGTCTTCTACAGTTTATCTAATTCAATGAGGTCCACTCAACATTATTCAGGATAATCTGCTTCACTCACACTCATTTAAATGCTAATCTCGTCTTAAAAAAAACACCTTGGCAGCAGCATCCAGACTGGGTTTAATCAAATATCTACATTCTGTGATCTAACCAAGTTGGTCCCATAAAATTAACCAATATACTATGTTATATATAAGCACCTGCTCCTTGCAGCCCCCATGTCTCCTGTTTTACCGGATAATTGAGCACATTGCATTGTTCTGTTCGTGCATTGCAGCTACAGTAAGGCACTGGCAAATAGCTTTAATTTCTTGTGATTTTTTGGTTGTTGTCATTATTTTTCAGTTTTTAACAAGGAAAAAGCCCTCCAACTTAGGGTGATTGACAGCCTAGATAACGTGGTTACCTGAGTACCATGTTTCAGATAGCACACCAGGCACTTTCCCCTGGGTTTCCATGGTAATAGCAACACCTCACAAGCTTGCAGTTATTCCTACTTCACTGATGAGAAAAGTAAGGCTTCTAACAGTTGTACTACCTTGCCCCACGTCATGCAATGAGTTACAATAGGACCAGGATTTGAATACAAATCCAAAATCTTTGAGTTCCAAAGATTTTGCTCATTCCACTATGCTACACTGCCAAGAGCAAAGATGTCTTAATGTAATGATTTTTTCTTAATGGTAGAAAAAATTTTAAACCCAGAGCAAATGATTCTGCAGAACTTTTCTATTCGTCTCCTCTTTATTCCATTAGTGCTTCATATCATATTAGCTAACAGATATCTACCATTCCTTGGAGATGTTTTATTCTAAAAATGTTTATTCCTAACTTCAAATTAATTTTCCTTCACCAGTTATTTACAGTAGGTCTATCAAGAAGATGCTGCTGAATTACTTTTTTTAATTTATTTATTTGAAAGGCAGAGTTACAGACAGGCAGAGGCAGAGAGAGAAGTCTTCCATCTGCTGGTTCACTTCCTAAATGGCTACAATGGCCAGAACTGGACTGATCTGAAGCCAGGAGCCAGGAGCCTCTTCCACGTCTCCCTCATGGGTGCAGGGGCCCAAGCACTTGGACCATCTTCTACTGCTTTCCAAGGCCATCGCAGAGAGCTGGATTGGAAGTGGAGCAGCTGGTCTTGAACCAGTACCCATATAGGATGCTGGCACTGCAGGTGATGATTTTACCTGCTAGGTCAAAATGCCAACTCCATTGCTGCTATGTTACTTGTACATGGGAGAGGCACCATGGTCAGTTGCAAAGGCTCCTTCTTATCCTCAGTGGTCACTTAATAGAATGGATCTTTGAGAGATGTGCTCAGTCTCTCGTGCGCCGGGAGGGGGGCGAAGAGAATCAGCCTGAGAGTTGTCCTATGAGGATTTTATTAAGCATTTTAAAGTCCAGGTGATGTAGGTAGGCATACAGGTTAAAATTGATTAGGTCTGTGAGCTGGAAGACCACACCTACACCACGCCCCTGTGTGACCTCATGCCCCTACCTGGCCACACCTGTGTGCCCAAGTTAATTAACCACTCCCCTTTGGAAGTGAATTAAAAGCCTGGGACACGGTGTGCCTGCCCCTTCCTTTCCTTGGCCTTTTGCCAGTACGAGGCTTTCTGCAGCCCTACACCTCCAGGGCGCGTGGCCTTCGGGCCACCTGCCCCATGCTTCCTGGCTTAGATGCTCCTCCACACGGTTGGTTCCTGGTACTCACTATGAATCCAGATGTACCTCCCTCCTATAGATAGGGGCCTCACTCTCCTATGCATCTTTCGCACTGAATAAAAGCTTAAAATGTACCATGATGCTTCGTTCATTTATGCCGGTATTCAGAATTCCTCCCTGAATATTAGACGAGAACCCACACAGGCTTATTAGTACTGGGAATTTAGCATATGGTGATATCATATGGCACCCCAAATTCCTATTTCATATAGCACCCCAGATGGGACTTTTGGGGAACTTTAAGGGGGCCACATTCCGGTATCATATTTTAGGGAGCCAATCCCGATATCATAGGCAGAGAAGGACAGGTGTTTGGCCTCATGGTTAAGATGCCTATATCCCATATCAGAGTACTTGGGTTCAGGTCCCAGCTCCAGCTCCCAATTCCAGATTCCCATCAGTCCAGATCCCTGGAGGCAGTGGCAATGAAGCAATAATGGGTCCTACCACCCAAGTGGGAGACCTGGATTGAGTTTCCAGCTCCTGACTTCAGCCCCAACCCAGCTCTGACTGTTGCAAACATTAGGGGAGTAGACTGGTAGATGGGAGCACTTGCTTGCTCTTGCTCTCTCTCATCAAAAAAAGTGTCTAGACAGAAAAATGAATTTGTCAAAGTAGCTGGCTAAACTCAAAGAGAAGTTGTTCCAAAAAGAAAGGAATATTTTTAAAAGATACTTGTTTAATCAGTTATATAATGATCCTATAATTATTGCTATTGCCCCTTAATAATGATTGCTGTACAAATGCTGATAAGACAGTTGGCCCTTCAGCCTGGAGCCCACAATCTACATGCACAGTCACTTCAGCTAAGATTCTCTTGTCCTTTTGAACCTTAAAGTTCTCATCTCACAATATTGAAGGAATTAAAGAAGGTAATCCCTTCAATAAAATGAAATCAATGACAGGTGGCTTAAAACTATAAGTTGAACTATTCAAAAATTGGAAGTTTATTTGACTATTTTAAAAACTGGCTTTAACTACTTGGGAACCTAATTATTGCCTGATACAGATAAATAACCAAGAGTTAAGAACACCCAGTAAATGGCATTGCAGAGTTCAATGTCATCCAGCACCCATGTCCATGCTCTGAAAGTTTTCCCTTTCTTATGCAAATCCAACTTCCCTTAAACAATACATGAAACCCCTGTGTAGACAGCACAGGGCACAAAGCTTTTCTGTAAGGAGTGAACTCAACCGTGACAACACAGAGAAAATTTCTGATAGGACAATGATGACTTGAAGTCTAAAGAAACTTTTCAAAACTGTCACACATTTTGATCAATCATGATAAAAAAAGACTGAATTGTCATTCTACTCATGTATGGGAAATACTATAAAATTGCCTCGGAGACTTAGACACACAGATTGCAAAGAATTTATAGTCAAAAATCTAAGGGGGTGGAGGAATGGTTGCGAAGTGTCAAGTATTCAATTTTGTGATTTGTGTTATTTTTATCAGCATTAAAAAACATTGCGTCTTGGCATAAGCAACTTTGTATCTAGTCTTATGTTTTTGAATTTAGATTCTTAGCCTTAACAAGAAATGTCAAAGTCATATAAACCTTTAGTCCCTCAAACTTGAGTTCTACGCTGATTATAGATTCTCAGGTGGGAGAGAAAGTGGTGAAAGTGATATAGGGATGCAAGCAAGGGATTCTGGTTTACATCCTATCCCAGGGTCCATTTCATAGTGATTATTCCTTTTATTCCTATAAGAACACATAAATACTATCCCCATAAGAATATTAATTTGAGAAATATGAGGCAATCTTCACACAAAAACTGTCATAAAACAGGAGTGCCAGTCACACAGTAATTTCAACAAAACAGACACTAAACATTAATTAGGGAAATGCTTCTAATATATGCTGTGGCAGATTCCAGCTCCTCATTTTCTATAAATAATAATGAGAACATATACTTCATTTGAGCTAATGTGAGTGCATCATGAATTCTTCAGTGAAAGACAATGGAATAGAAAAATTAGCAAAATGAAAACTGCAAGTTTGAAAATACAGCACCCAAGTCAATGATAATTAATATGATTTGTTGAACTAAATAAAATTATCATGTTGTTAGTTAAACTCCCATAATAAAGAAAAAGAAAACAAGAAAGGAAGGAAGGGAGGGAGACAGAGAGGAAAGGAGGAGGGATGGAGGGAGAAGACAATTACCTTTCACCTGCTCTTTCAAGATTGGCTATAAGAGAGAATAAAGAGAAAAATTAAGTATTTTTTTAGCACAGTGCTCTAGGTCTTTGGACCTAAATAATTTTTTTAATTAAAATGTTGGTTTCCAGATGAATATGCATCTAGGTAGAGGTGAAAAGACAAAAATCACAAATTATCACAATCACAAAGTGGAATGCCAAGGTAGATACAGTTATAATGTAATATTGTTATGATTCTGTTAAACCTAAAGGATCAACATGGTTTAGTAGAAATCACTTCTAGGTTAAAGAGCGATACTTGTGGAGTTATTTTTTAAATTTCCTCACCAAATAGAGGTTTTAATAACATTTCACTAATAGATCTACCACAACTTCTGCCAACTTTTCATTAAAAGATCTTAAGAAATATTTGAGAAAACAAAAATATCGCAAAATTATAATCATAGTTGAGGGACTGAATCTACCTCTCTTAGATCTTGACAAACTATGCAGACAAAAGTAAAACGGGGCAGGAACCCAGCACAACAATTATGTCACTGCTTGGGCAGTCACCCATATTGGAGTGCCTGGGTTCAAGTCCCAGCCTCGTCCCCAGTTGCAGCTTCCTGAAAATGCACATCCTAGGAGGCAGCAGGTGAAGGCTCAAGTAGTTAGGTCCCTGCCACACACAAGGATTGAATTCCTGGTTCCTGGCTTCAGCCCAACCTAGCTCTCACTGTTGTGGACATTTGAGAAGTGAATCAGTAGATAGGAGATCTCTCTCTGTGTGTCTGTCTCTGTCTCTCTGCCTTTCAGATAAAATAAGCAAGCAAGTAAACAGCATTTCAAAAATAAATAAAAAGTAAGACTGGAGAGCATTTGAATAATACAATTAACAGGCTTAGTCGAGCAGATTTTTTTAAATCGCCTTCTGCATCACAAAAAGGAATACATATTCTTTAAAAATTCCTATACATCAGAAAATAAATCAACTAAGCACAAAACTCACAAACTAAAAAGAAAACAAAAAGAGCAGACGTAGAAAGAAGAAATAAAGACATATAATGTAGAAAAATTAATGGAATAAGCAACAGGGTAGACATGATCCAAAAAATCAAAAGCTAGTTCTCTCACAAAGCAAATGAAATAGAGAAATCTTTGTCAATCTGATGACATAAAAGAGGAAAGAGGTAAATAAAAATATTAAAAAGTAGAAACAGAGCATAACAACACAGAGATACATAGGAAGATGTTATAAGATAATGCTATGTAAATTTTGTGGAAATAAATTTGAAAGTCTAAATGAGATGTATAAATTTTAACAGAAAGAAAATTATCGAATTGATTCAAGAAGGATAGAAAGTTGCACATATAATCGCTTCTCAGCCTTTTGGCTAAGATCAAGTGTAGAAAGTTGCACATATAAATAACTATGAAGAAAAATGAAAAAGCAGCCACATATCTAGCCCTGATTAAAAAGAAACTAAAGCCACAAAATTTGGAATGAGTTCTTTTGCTTGAGACACAGATCATATCAGAGCATAAATAGGAAACATCTTAACTCAATTTGCTAATTTGTCCTAACTCTGACAGCAGATACACACATACACACACATCTGCACAACTACAGGTCATTCTCAATAATGAGCCCAACTATAAGCATCCCTGAATGAAAAATATCAGAAGATAGAATCAGAAATATACTATTGAACCATAAATAAATACATTTTATCTCAGAATTTCAATGATACCCAATTTACATGCAACAAATGGGACATTTCAAACTGTTCTAAAAACTTTGATGAAATTTAAAACCTTTTCAGAACTAAAAAAATGATGCACTATGAATAGGGGTAAAACTTCTTTAAGGTAAAATATATCTACCTGAAACATAGAACAAATATTATACTTAAAGCCTTGTTTAAATAATTCTTATTTTTGTAAAGATTTATTTATTTATTTGAAAGTCAGAGTTACACAGAAAGAGAAGTAGAGGCAGAGAGAGAGGTCTTCCATCCACTGGTTCACTCCCCAATTGGCTGCCACGGCCAGAGCTGTGCCTATCTGAAGACAAGAGCTTCTACCGGGTCTCCCATGTGGGTGCAGGGGCCCAAGGACTTGGGCCACCCTCTATTGCTTTTCCAGGCCATAGCAGAGAGATGGATTGGAAGTGGAGCAGCTGGTACTCGAACCCATGCCCATATGGGATGCTGTCACTGCAGGTGGTGGCCTTAACTGCTATGCCACAGTGCCTGCCCCTAAATAATTCTTATTAAAGTAAGAAGATAAGGCAGCAAATGGCTGGACAATCTTGGCTGGAACTCTTGTCCAGTGCATCAAGACAACAAAAAGAAGTATGATAGAGAATTGTCATTATTTGTACAATATATTGTATAGTCCAACAGAATCAACTGACAACTATTAGAATTAATAAAAGATCAGATTCTATCTTCTTATATTAGATTAATAAAAGTAAACTTGTAGGACATAAACAAACCAAAAATATCATATTATGTTAACAATAACCAATTTTCAAGTTATTAAAAAGGATTCTATATAAAATAACAGCCAATACATAACAACATAACAGCAAAAATCATGTGATCATCTTAATAGACACTGAAAAGGCATTCAACAAAACTCCAACATCTTTTCATAACTTAAAAAAAAAAACAGTTAACTCTCCAGGGGCTGGCATTGTGGTGTTTTGGGTAAAGCTGCCACCTGTGATGTTGGCATCCCGTATGGGCACCAGTTCAAATCCCGGCTGCTCCACTTTTGATCCTGTTAACTGATAATGGCTTGGCAAAAGCAGTGGGAGATGTCGAGGTAGCAAAGTTAAATGAAGAGGAACAAAGTATAGAAATGCACCTGATAGACCAGGTGGGAGTCTCAGTAAAGGCCTGAGAGGGCAGTCTGCATTCAGACTGGAGTTTTCTTTTTTGTTTGTTTGTTTTCTTTTTCTTTTTCAGACTGGAGTTCCTATGGACAGATTGTGGGTCTCCCAATTCATCTCCCCTCCTCCCTCTTCTGGGAAATTGTGGGTTGCAGATTTCCAGATGTAGAGTTCCTGAAAGTCCTCCCAGGCACTTATCAACATGGTGTCATTGCACCTAATGGCCCCTGTGGTGCAGGACAAGGAGGAATTCCCCACAGCTCCCCCCTCGGGAGAAGGCTGCAATACACCTCACGGGGTTATAGGACAAGAGCAATTACTTCTGATGTAACTGCTGGTCTGCTTCCAGGGCTTATTTCTTCATTCCATTGCACAAACGTTCATTCTCTTCCCATTTTCTTAGGTCCCTCTTACACACAGAAGCTGATATCCACCTACCTAGCCACCTTAACAACAAGAAATATGGATGCTCTATCCCATGTCGTTGATCTCTAGTTGCATTGCTTTAAGGAAACACTTTGTATTTAGTTAACATGATACTTATTAAATCAAAATAGAATGTGAATGAATGAATTAATTTGAAAGTGTTATCTAATTTCCTTGTTGGTACTAATGCTGGTGCCCCATCACACGTGCTCGGGAGTCAAAAACACTTAACCTATGTTCATTCCCCCAGTGTTTCCTCACTGCATTCAGCTTTCATTTGTGTAACAAGTTTTACTTCACAAAGTGCTTCCTCCTTCCTGATTCTTTCTAAACACACATAAAGCTCTGTTTATACATTCATTTCTGCCGGCATCACAGACATCTCCTCCCTTCATATCTCCTCCCCAAAGGACCAAAAAGGCCCCTGAGTGGCTGTAAATGTCTCATTACAAGCACTTAATTAAAAACTGCGTCACAGTTAGAATCAATCTGGCCGGCACCCTCGTGCCAAAAAGCGAAGGCGTTCAAGCTGTGCATTTTTACTCTGAACCTTCCAGTGTGGCTTTAGAATCCCAATCAATTCTTTAAGAAATGCAAATGTTCTTTTCCCTTTGGCTTAGCAGTAGCCCTGGGAAATACATATGTATAGCTCCTTTCCGGCTCTGCACGCACTGAAAAAATAATCAAAGCTAGAAGACCAAAGATACTTCAGAGTGTGCTCAACATTTTCCAACTGATTGTCAGAGGCCATTTAACTTCCAGCCTTCTGCTTGGCCCAGTCAGGTAACCGGTAAGATTATCTCTACCCAGATGCAGCTCGTCCACAAGGTTCATCTTAATCTATTCCTCCCAGTCTATTTCCACTCTGCTGCTAGACCCTTGCCTACAGTTCCCTCTCCCCTCAACACACCTTTCCCCTGCTTAGCGCTCTCACGTTCCTCATGCCCCTCCCAGACAGCCCTTCCAAGCTCATCATCTGCACTCCCTCGGAACCCAACCCCAGCAACATAGCTATGGCCCATCCATGGCATCACTAGCAACCCCCAAGCCTTCTGTGGTGTTGACTGACTCCTGTCTTTAACTGCGTTCCTTCTGCCTGCAGTGTCCTTGTACTCCTGGCCACCTCCCACCCATCCTGTCAAACTCAGTCCCAAAGACCCCTTCCCTAGGAAGTCTTCGCTGATTGCTCTCCTCTGCCTCTTTGCCCGTTGAGAATTCCTTCTTCTGGTTCCCACAGCACCATGGACCCTTCTCTACCCTAATATTTATCACACATATTTAATTATATCTCCCCAGTAGGTTGTGAGCTGTTCCAAAGTATATGCCCAGCTGCTGGTGCCAGCAAGTCATCAAGCAACCTTTACGTAATTAACAGAAGGTGAGATCATTGCAAAGGGTCTTGGTTGTCTAGCTCTCTCATGCATGTAGAAGCATATGAATCCCACATTTGTGGGGATGGAAGACCCCCATGTAGAGTGGGCCTAAATCTCTGGCCAAGAAAACAAGTCTGGAAATGACACCATCACTTGCAGGTTCCCTGCCATCAATTATGTCTCATGGGATGTGTGTATGGATCACAAAAGCCCCAAGATGTGTGTGTGTGTGTGTGCATGTGTGTGTGAGAGACTGCATACACATGGTCACATGGACAACTGTTCATGCCTTCAGGGCAAGGGAGGAATAACTTTTTTCTCCTATCAACTTTGTAGTTTTCCAGTGGCTACCTCTCAGTATAAATGGACTAAAAGCTAAAATCACTAAAAGAAAAAAGAAAAAAATGCTCTCCATCTTGCAACAGTTCCTGGCGCTCTGTGGCTGCTGGATCAGCAGAACTCAGGTAAACTGAATCAATGGAAAATCCCCAGCCCCGTGCCTTCTTTCCTTTTCCTGGCTGTTAATTCAGAACACTGAGCTTAGCCATCAGTTTTCGTGTAAAGATGCCAGTGAATAATAATAATGTTAAAGAGGGTAAAATGAAAAAAAAAAAAGAGAGAGAGAGAATAAAAAGAACAACATCTTAGGGGCTGTTTGGCACAGCTGAGGATGCTTGCATCCCATATCAGAGTACCTGAGTTCGAGTTCCAGCTATGTTCTGATTCCAGCTTCATGCTACTCTGCACTCTGGGAGGCAAAAAGTGATGGCTCAAGTGGTTGGTCCCAGGTGGGAAACCTGGACTGAGTTCCCAGCTCCAGTCTTCAGCCTGGCTCAGCTGGAAACACTGCGGATATTTGTGAAGTGGAACCAGCAGATGCGAGCTTGCTCTCTCTCTCTCTCAAATACATGAATTTTGTAAAGGAGGAAAGCCTTTCCACAACTAGGTCATTTCCTGGAAGGAAGATCTGTGACATGTGCACTCTGTTCCTAAGCCTAGGGTTCCATGATGATGACCTCGGCCAGTAGTTCCCATGTGTGTTCTCCTGAGTCCAGGGAGATGCCTCTTAGTGGCACTGGGATGAGAGGAGACACCCATCTTTCACCTTCAACCAGAAAGCTCTAGATTTTTTCCTGTATCAAAGTTGGGCTTATATGGAAGATTGTGTAGCTAAAACAACAAAAACAGGGGCAGCACTGTGGCAGGCGCGTAGTGGGTAAAGCTGCCACCTGCAGTGCCAGCATCCCATATGGGCGCCAGTTCGAGTCCCGGCTGCTCCACTTCCTATCCAGCTCTCTGCCATGGCCTGGGAAATCAGTGGAAGATGGCCCAAGTGCTTGGGCCCCTGCACCCATGTGGGAAAACCAGAAGAAAATTCTGGCTCCTGGCTTTGGTTCAGCACAGCTCCAGCCATTGCGGCCATCTTGGGAGTGAACCAACAGATGGAAGACCTCTCCACCCCCCCACCCCCCCGGTCTGCCTCTACCTCTCTGTAACTCTGCCTTTCAAATAAATAAATAAATCTTAAAAAAACACACAAAAATACCAGCCAAGAAAAAGGAGGCCATGTGCTCTAATGAAATTTTATCTGGTTTTTACAGAAATGAGGGTGTCAGATGTGGCCCAACAGGCCAGTGTAGCTCCTTGTCAGTGTAGAATAAGAGAAGGAACCCCAGAGTCAGAGACTCAGAATCAGAGATGGCCATGATTGTCTGTAGACACTCAGGTCGATAGGAGCAGCACTCCTGTCTGTTGTGTACATCACAGGACCCTCCAGACCTGGTGAGTGGCCAGCCCTGTGGCACAGCGGGTTAAGCCACTGCCTGGGACACAGCCTCCTATGTGAGCACCAATTGGAGTCCCTGCTGCTCCACTGCCAATCCAGGTCCCTGCTAATGCTCCTGGGAAAGCAGCAAAAGATGGCCCAAGTGATTGTGCCCCTGACACCCATGTGGGAGACCTGGATGGAGCTCCAGTCTCCTGCCTTGAGCTTGGTCCAGTCCTGGCCATCGGGGCCATATGAGGAGTGAACCAGTGGATGAAAGATCTCTTCTCTCTCTCTCTCTCTCTATCTAATTCTGCCTTCCAAACAAATGAATAAATCTTTTAAAAATACCTTGTATAGTGCCCAGGGAGGAGGTAGTTATTCAGTTACTAATTATTGGAAACATTCATAAACAAAGTTTCCTATGCTTGTCTCTGGAATTCTGATTCTGAACTTGCTAAGGAAACCTCTCTATACAGTAATCCTCATGAAGTGTGTTCTATGAAGCTATGTAAATCATCCCATCCTCACAAAGAAAGCAACAAAGGCTCAGAAAGATGAAAAAACTCACTGCACATCATCCAGGTAATAGGCAGAGTCGAGAGATTACAATGAAGGCTGCACCTTACCTTGAGGTGATCTTTGCTCTGCTTCAACCCTGCTACTTCTGGAAGCCCTGACCCATGAACACCTGACCAGCCCCATCTATACTGTCCCCAGGAGGGACATGTGTTTGAACAGGAACCTTACCCAGCTCCAAAGGCTGGGACCCATAGACCATGTGGCCCTCATAAATATGACCACCTTGAAGACTGACATGGACTCCAAGGAGGCAGCTGACCGCCTTGAAGATTGACACGGACTTCAAGGAGGTGGCTGTGGGGGTAGGGGATGTCCTTTGAGCCGCTTTGCAAGACAGACTTGTCGCCCACCAGTATGCAAGTAGGAGATCTCATGATCTGTATTTTAAATTGGCCTCACCTGGTCTCCACTCTGCCTTTTCAACTTTCTCCAGTCTGTATTGTGTGCATGTTTGTCAGATCTTAAATCATATTAGGAACAAGGTGGGGATAAAATAACAAGCTGGCAAGCACACTCCACAGGGGCTTCACTTGGGTGCACCGGGAAAATCCAATCAGGCTTGGGAGAAGCCATCCTCCCTTCCCACAGCAGGGAGCACCCCAGCCACCCCATCTCAGTCCTAGGTGAGTCACATAAGGGAGCTGCGCACCCAAGCTGCCACACCGAGCCCAAGAAACCATCAATGCGTGAATGCCCTGCAGGCTAGCCTGGACCCGGGGTCTCCTGCAAACAGGAAACAAGTGAACAAACAGGTGTAGAGCTTGACCTTGTCAAACAGCACAGCTCCAGGCAGGAGACCAGAATGAATGATGCAGGGTTGAGTGGAGGCTGACAAGATGGTCCTGGGTGGGGGTCTCTCGCATAGTTTCTCCTACGCCCCCCTGCCAGCCCACGACAGCTACTGGCACCCCTCCAGGCAGCAGATGGGCAGGTGTCTTGTACCCAGTGTGCTGTTCAAGGAAACCACATTTAGGCAATGTTTCCAGAATGATGAGGAGGAAGCAGCTACCTTAAATCTTGCTAACTTTTCAAGGCCCAGTGTATTCAGTGCACAGCTAAACCTGGAATTTTATGCGAAAGCAGCCAAGCTTCAGATTTGGGGGGTGAGGGATGGCGACACTGATGATATTTTCATTGAGAAGGGGAGGAGTTTAAAACATAGGTTAAATCATATATCTTCCTGCACTATAAGTCTGCAGTGGCTTGCCTTTTCACGCAAATTCCCACCGTAGTCTGCAAGACCCTGCCAGGTCTGGCTCCTGCCTGCTTCTTGGGACTAACCTGCCCCTTCTCCCCTTGTTCACTGTAAACCAGCTGGCCCTGCTCCCCAAACAGCCTGGAAGCTCTCCCACCACAGCTTTACCAAGCTGGCTACCAGGCCTCAGCAGGGCCAGCACCTCCTGGGATCAGAAACCCTGAAGGAGCCCAAAAAGGTGCAATAAGTTGGTAAAGGAGTTCACAAATACCTCTTTAAAACATACCACTTTGGGACATTGATCATTTTGAGTTGAAGGCATCAGAAAAACAGTAAAGGCAGGGGGAGGCTTTCTCCTCCAAAAGGAATTCTATTGTCTTCGATGCCCTCTCCAGGAGGCTCATCACCCAGGGAATTCAAGTCCACCATCACAGGAGCGTAGACCATGAGTCACACCTACACCCAGACAGCTGCATCACCAACCTTCTAATCTCCCATTGATTCTTTCAAGGGCCCATGCATCTCACCTAACAATCATTTAGTCTCCCTTATATGACCAACATCTCTCTCCCCTTCCCCTAGGAAGCTGGCGTATAAATTCTCATGTCTCCCAACTTTTTTTAAAGATTTATTTATTTATTTATTTGAAAGGCAGAGTTACAGAGAGCCAGAAGCAGAGAGAGAGAAAGAGAGGAGAGAGAGAGAGAGAGAGAGAGAGAGAGAGAGAGAGAGAGAGAGGTGAGAGGTCCTCCATCCACTGGTTCACTCCCCAAATGGCTGCAACAGCTGGAGCTGGGTGGATGTGAAGCCAGGAGCCAGAAGCTTCCTCTGGGTCTCCCACAAGGGTGCAGAGGGGTCCAAGGACTCAGGTCACCCTCCACCGCTTTCCCAGGCCACAGCAGAGAGCTGGATCAGAAGCAGAGCAGCCGGGACTCAAGCCGCGCCCATATGGGATGCTGGCACTGTAGGTAACGACTTTACCCACTATGCCACAGCGCCGGCCCTGTCACTACTTTTTTGAGTATTTGCTTTTTCCCCTGTGATGCCTCCTTTCATGTACTATTAAAAACAAATAAATTTATCTCCCATTTCTTCCGATCAATCTGCTTATTGTCTGTTGATCTCACAAACCCGGTTTCTGAACCTCAGAGAGTGTTTGCAGTCTTTCCTTCCTCCACACCTAACACCACGCCCTGAGAAGCATGTAACATTTCATTGCCTGGTTTTGTTGATTCATGGCAGGATTCTCATCCATGCTTCTTTTGCCTTCATTCGATCTTTCCCACCAGCACTGGATCTTTTTTTGTCCAGCTCTTCCTCTGCCCTGACCCTGATTCTCGGCACTGCATTTCCAGGCACTGATGCCACTCTGTACTGGGAGGGTCCCATGTCACAGGGGAACTCACCTCACAGCACCACACTGCTTGAGTGTGGCATTTGGATCCAGACCAATTTGGCCCCATAGCACATGCTTGGTCTTCATAGAGTGCTGCTTCCATAAATATCTGAGGCAGAAAAGCAAGAATTAAGGACATCAGACAGGAGGAGATGCACAGTCTTCCCCTATTTCTATCGCCCCCTGCATCCCCGGCCACAGAGTCTCTGCCCCATCTTGAGAGCTCCAGGCTTTCTGTCACCCGGAAGAGGAATCTTGGTGAGGTCTCAGCTGGGGATGCTGAGTCCCCAGGAGTCAGACTGTGCTTCCTGCTCCTCGGGGTGGCGCGAGGGCTCACTGAGCACACAGCACAGCATCCGACCTGAAGAGAGCCTTCGTAAATTCTTTGAATGAATGAAAAGGAATGGGCCTGGAGGAATCCGAGCAACAGTGGCCAAATGCCCCGATCCTTGGCAGCAGAGTCCATGATGGCGCCATGTAGAAGCAATTCAGCAGTCTCCAGACTTATGCCTGTGCCTGAATCTCTCCCGGAGCTTCTCAGAGACAGATCCCCGGATCTCACCCTGTAAATCCTGCACTTCCGGGGCTGAGGAGCTGGTGCTAAGGCAGGCTTGACAACCATGGCATCCAATACTAAGGGTTCAGTGATGACTGGAAACTGCCTGGTGATTCTCCCCCTTGTGTGGATGATAACGAGACTGTGCCATTCTCTGTGCTGTACAGAGCTTTGTGCCCTGTTGGGCACTTGGTAAATGCCCATTGGCATCAACAACAACCAATTGGCGCTAATAGTAATAAAATGTTGCCCTTTGTTCTTCTGGTGGGCTTACAGCCTTGCGCAGGACTTAAGAGGGTTCACTTAGCTATGAGATGGGAGAACGAGTGTGTCTTTCTTGAACATAACCAGCAGCTGCTGGCAAAGACCCCAGGCGCCCAGTGTGCTCTGGCAGGGAAGTGAGTGTGCTCTTAAACCTGAGCATAGCAAATAGTACAAGAATTGCTGGACAAGGTGACAGAAAGGCACCCATGGAAACCGGTCTCGCCATAATCTGGCCTGAGAAAGAATCTCACAGGAAAGCCAGTTTGGGGACGGGTGAGGTACGAAATGGACAGAACTCAAACACCGAGCACGACCTCCTAGCACAGAGCTGAAAACAACACAGCGGCCTTTCCAGCAGGGAAGGTTTTATAAATAGCCCTGAATACAATACAACGCACAGCTGTGAGTGCTTCTGCTCAGGAGAAGCCAAAGCATTTTCCTGTATCGCCTCCTTTTAACCCCTCCATAGTCTGATCTGATGGTGCTTTGGGTTGAGGCTCAGGTGAGGAAACAGAGGCACAGGCGGACAGAGGGAATGAACAATGCAGCCACCTGCACATTCTGCCTCCCCCAGGGGCTCTCCACTGGCACAGCCAACATCCTGTAACGATGCCGAGCTACTGTACAGTGCAGGTGAGAAAAGCCAGAAAGATGGGCATTTGAGTTGTTAACGAGACTCAGCCTGGATCAGCTGGGATCTCTAAGGCAGGTTCCCCATGAGCAATCACACTCCCCTCACAGCCCAGCCCTGGGTCTGTGGGATTGAGCCACCAGTGTGGTCCATCTGGTGTGACCTAGGATGTCACCAGGGGCTAAGCCATGGTGGAGGAAGGTAGGACCTTTCAGGGAGGAACAGGATTCCTCTTCTCCATTCTTCTCTTTCTAAAATATTTATTTTATTTACTTGAAAGGCAGAGTTAGAGAGGAAGAGGGTGGGGGGCAGGGAGAGATTTTCCATCCAGTCCTCAAATGGCTGCAAGGGCCAGGGCTGGACCAGGCTACAGCTAGGAGCCTGGAACTCCATCCAGATCTCCTGCATGGGAGGCAGCGGCCCAAGCACTTGAGCTGTCCTCCATCACTTTCCCAGGCACATGAGCAGGGAGCTGGATTGGAAGCAGAGCAGCTGGGACTCCAACTGATGCTCATATGGGTTGCCAGTGTCATGGAGATAGCTTAACCCATTGTTAAGCTGACCCCTCTCCATGCTTCTCACAAGTAACTCTGTCCATGCCAGAGAAGGACCAGAATGAGTCCCCTAAGTTCCTCCCACAGATCCAGCCCCCTCCACCTCTGCTGCCAGTTTTCTCCAACTTCTCAGAATCAGAAAACCCCCAAGGCCATCCCTCCTCCCCCACCCGCCTTTGCTCCTTTTCCCGCCTTCCCTGTTTCAGTGCACGCTGCCAGCATTCGTCACCATGTCCTCAACAGCACTTCCTCCTACCCCCTCAGCCTGAGCCTGACTCAGTCTCACTCCCCAGCTGGGTGGTGGCAGAGCCACTGAAAAACATCGGGGGGGGGGGGGGGGGGGCTATCCGCCTCCCTGAGGTCCCCGCCTGGGGGATCTAGGTTATTGTAGGGCTGCCCCAGGGGCCGGTCAACTGTGCTCCCCCCTCTTTCAGGATAAAACACAAACTCCTTAGTAGGGTATCAGGCCGAGGTCTTCTTGATTAAGCAATGATGTCCTCTCCAGGCCAGGCTACAGCAGGAACTAGGACTCAGAGGTTATCCAAGGAGAGAAAATTGATGCCCTGGTCCCATCCTGTTCCTAGAACAAAATGCCTGAGATTGAGTTATGTATCCAGAACAGACAGGTTTTACCTCCCACTGATCTGAAGACTGGGAAGTCCAAGATCAAAGCACCGGCAGGTTCTGTGCAGGGTGTGGGCTGCTTTCTTTTCCAACTTGCTGCCTCATTGCTTCATCCTCCTGAGGGGACGCACACCGTGACCTCACACATCAGGAAGGACTGAAGGGGGCGAACTGGCCCCCTCAAGCCCTTTCGTAGGGTACAAATTCATTCCAGCATTCTAGGACAGAGCCCTCCAGACCCGAGCACCTCCTAAAGACTCTCGCCACTGCAACCCTGGGGATTATGTTTCAACATGAATTGTGAAGGGGACACAAACAGTGAAACCATCGAGAGGAGAGGGGACCCTACCCTTCTCCAGTCTCTCCGGCCTCAACTATGCCCAGAGCCCCACCACCTGTCCTTATACCCCAGTGATTCCAATAAAGAGTGCACCACAGTCCCTGTCTCCACACCCTGCCCTTCCTCTCAGTAGCCCCAGCTTCTTCCTACTCTTCTCAGGGTTCAGTCCATTGTGAGCATCAACCATTTGATGTATGAGTACAGATGGTGATGGATTTTGCCAGCTGCAGCGCTGGCTGCGTTACCTGCCTTCCCCACAGGATGACAAGTGAACACATGGTCAGCAGGCTTGAGTGACCTCTCTCCAGACTCTGGCCTCAAGGACAGCAATGTGAGCTGGCAAATGCAGTGCCTTTGTCTCATCCCAGCCTGGTTCTGACAGCTGCAAACTTCAACAAAGACAGGAGCCCATGGAGAGAAACTTTAGGAGCTCCAACCCATGGTACTGAACGTCATCTTTCAGGTTCTGCTCATAAGTACTTGTCAAAATTTTTAAAAAGTTTTTTTTTTTCCTGGCTGTTTTTTTCCTGATCGTTCTTGGTACCTCATAAACCCATTTCTCTCGATGAGGAGGGCCCTCGAGGTGGAACAACAGCTGAAGACTTCAAGGTGTTGGCAAAATGGGCAGCTCACTTCTTGTGCAGCTTGCAGGGAAGTGGCAAGGCCGTGGCAGGAGCCATTGCTTCTTCATATTCACCCCTGCAAGTTGGAGTTCACTCGGGGCTGGTGGGGGTCCCTGCTATGTCTGGAGCAGTCAGAACCTCGCCCGGTGCTGGGCTTTGTTTCTATGCTTAACATTTGGCCTGCTCAAAGCACGTTTGGACATTCGAAGCGCGTTTTTCTACTCTGCTGTGGAAATAATTGTGAAGATCAGTTTGGAAGCATAGGTCACAGCTGTCCTTCAATAACCGGCCTGTCTGTGTTGATCGTTTTGTCTCCATCTTCACCCTCCCAGGCTTCTGTGACATAACACGTTAGGCTGAGTAATTTACAAACAACAAAAATGCACGGCTCATGGTGCTGGAGCCCAGGAAGTCCAGGACTAAGGCACCAGCAGATTCTCGGTCTGTTGAGGACCTGTTCCGCAGACACAGCACCCTCTGTACGTCCTCACATGGTGGACAGCACGAACAAGCCCCCTCTGGCCTGTTTTATAAGGGCTCTAATTTCATTCAAGTGCCACCCACATGACCTAATCACTTTCTAAAGACCTGCTAATACTGTTGCACTGGAGAGCAGATTTCAACATACGAATTTGGGGGGAACAAAACATTCAGGGCCATAGTAACCTGCAATTTCACAAGTTGCAAAACTTGGGTTGTCTGTTCTGAGCAGGGCTGCTCACTCACAAGGGACAACGTCAATGACCATGGTGTTTGGATTCACCCTTTTGCTTCCATAGTGCTCTGGTGAGTTATGGCAGAAAGACTCAAATTTGCCTTACACATGTCCTTTTGACACGCTGGGATCCTGCACAGGGAAGGCAGAGTACAGGATCAGGGTGTGAGAAGCACCAGGGGGGATGGGAGAAGGTAAAGGGGGGGCCAGATCCTGTCATTGCAATCCTGTCAAGATTCTTCAATGTTCTAGACAATGTGAGTTCTCTAACCTTAGAGCCTTGGCTTTCCATCATTGGCCACTTCAGTAATAATGGCTTACTTTTTATTACACATAATTTCATTAATAATGATAGCAATCATTTCTTGAGCACCTTCACAGTAACCTTGCAGATGAGGCCCTCACTCAATCGGAGAAGAAGCCAAGTAGTTATTTGCCAAACATTCACAGTGTGTAAAGTCCATTTTCTGCTGTCCTAGCAAAGCACCTGAGATTGGGTACATTATAGAGAAAAGAGGTTTATTTGGCTCACAGTTCTAGAGGTTCAAGTGCATACACTGGCATCCACTCAGATCTGGTGGGTGGACGGTAAGACAGGAAGCCAGAGATGTAGCTGAGACAGCTGAACCTGCTTTATAACAGCCCACTCTCAGAAGAAGTAATCCATACTGGAAGACCAGCTATCCTTCCAAGGACAGTGACCACATGACCTACTCACCTTTAATTATGCCCCACCTCTTAA
Organism: Lepus europaeus; assembly: GCF_033115175.1. Taxonomy (NCBI): domain Eukaryota; kingdom Metazoa; phylum Chordata; class Mammalia; order Lagomorpha; family Leporidae; genus Lepus; species Lepus europaeus. The sequence continues at coordinate 76,884,228 of NC_084830.1, read as the reverse complement.
GGGTTCCACCAGCTCAACACCACGACACTGAAGACCAAGCCCCCAGCACATAAACCTTTGGGGGGCACATGGAAACCACATCCAAACCACAGCGGGCAGTAACTGGCAACTCTGGAATCCAGTCCAGGTTGGTTCAGTTTCAGAGTACATATGATTGTCTCCTTCAGTAATTTCAGGTCTTGAAAAATCAAAGTCAGAAAGAGAACCTGGACTTGCACAGGGCTTAGCCTTGTCTTCTGCACATCTGGCATAAAGCACATAAATCGATCTAGAATCTTCCTCAGTTGTCTCCCATCACCCACCTTCTCCAATGGTTGCTGTAAATGGTGGGAGGAGGCCCAAAGGCCACCAGAGTGGAGGCACAGAACAAAGCAGCGCCAAGGAGAAGAAAATCACCTCCTCAGATTGGGCCCTGTGGGGATCCTTACACAGCCTCATTGTAACAGCTGTGCCTGGGGCTCTTGTCTCCACACTACATACAAACTGTGTAGAAATGACACCAGCTCTTAAAAACACACCTCTTGGGGCAAGTAACTCAGCTCCTACCAGGTGAGCAGACAGCAGTACCTCATAGGGTTCTACACAAGTCACTGTTGTGCCAATGCAAGAGGCCGTGCTGGAGAGGCATCCAGGGCCTGTGTCCCAAGAATTACAGGAATTCTGGATCTGAAGAGAGGATGCTGAAGAATGGCCCCAGTTGAACCCAGAGACAGGACCAGATGCCTATATTTTCTTCATTTTAATCTACTTCTAATTCCCATGCACAGATAAAATGAGTATAGGTCTCGAATGTTTATCAGACAGGAATTATGACATTAGCTTAAAGCCTTATGAACTCTGTAGATAAACAGGAAGCACTAAGGGAAAGTGAACTCCCTCCCCTGCCCAGAGTTTTCAGTGGCTCCACTCTAATTCCCTTGCACACATAAAATGCGCATGGGTCTCAAATGTTTACCAAACAGGACTTGTGACATTGGCTTAAAGCCTTCTGAACTCTGTAGATACGTTGGAGGCCCAAGGGGGAACGTGAACTCCCTCCACTGCCCAAAGCTCTTCAGTGGTTCCCACTGTCTTTGAGAGGAGGTCTCAAGTCTGGCTCTTTTTCTGGGCTTTCATAGAGCTTCCGACTCACCTTGCTTTCCTCTCTCCAAAGTAGGCATGCACTATATCTACAACAAGACTTTCACACCCTCCTCAGCAGCTGGTACCTGCCCATCCGCAACTCAGCATCCCACAGGTCCAGGTCAGCGCATTTCCTAGGTTCTCTCCTAACAACTCAACTTCACCAAGAAACCACTCAGCTGAGGGTGGGATCCATGTCCCTCTAGAGAGTACATGATAACTGTGTCGACCTCTTGAACTGATAAATGCATGGAGTAAATGAGTTTGTGGGTGCAGCTTGATTTAGTCTCTGCACTGAGAGGCCTCTCTCACTTGCCTCATCTTAACAGGGTCTATCCAAGCACGGACTGCTAAACCAAGGACCCACCCGGGTTCTTTGGGTTTTGCTGCATCCTGTTGGAAGTATCATCCATAAACCTGGACGGAGGCTCCATCCATCAGACGGCAAAGGTCAAACCTGCCATCATCAATAATAGCGCCGATCTTCCCGTCAACAACAGGAAATGAGGAGAGTGATGCAGGCCCAGTCACTCAGGGACACTAGCAACTGCCTGAGCTTTGATAGACTGCCTTTGAATCCTCAAATAGCATGTCTAAGAGAGAAAGATGACTTCCCATGCGCAAGACAAGAATCCCAGAGATGCCAAGCTTAGCAGGTTGAGAGAACATAATGAAATGTTACTTTGTCATTTAGATGTATATTAATTTTTCATCTGGATTAAATATATGCTAGATTTTCTCTATGAATAAAAACATGCTGCCAATTAACTTGACCCGATCAGGCAAAGGAAGATCAATGTCGACTTTCTTTTTAATAGAGTAGGGGGTAAATTTTTTTATATTGAGGTTAATCTCATTGGCTCAGAGGATATTTTGACATTCTTCTGTCTTGGGAGTTATTTGAAGGGGACTTTAGAGGAATAACAACAGTGTGCCAGAGGCCCTACCTTGAGCATCTGCCCACTTACAAACTCTACACAGGAGGATTCACATCCTGACCTTCTTCCCACACTATAGACATCTTTCTCCCTTGGCAAGTTAAGCATCCCAGGTATACACTAGGAAACTTCAAAAAGTTCATGGAAAAATAGAATTAAAATATCTCCAAATACTATTTGAAATTCATACATAATTTTTCCATAACATACATTTTCCATTAAATATTTGAAGATCCCTCATATTTGTAAATGTGACCCATGCTTCTGACTACGGGTGACACAGGTTGTGCAGAGAGTTGGAGTCTTCATCCATTTTGTGCTGTCATATATTAGAATCATATATTAGAATATATGATTCTATAAAAGACAAATAAAAGAGGTTTATTTGGATTATGATTTTGGTAGTTTTAGGGGCCTTAGCAAAAAGGTTCCCTGGCTACAACACAACCTAAGAGAGAGGTGGAAGGAGAAATAGGCTCATGCAAACAAGTCATGCACATGAAGGGGCCTTACTGTATAACAGTTCATTCTTGCAATAATGAATCCAGTCCCATGAGAGCTAACTCATTTCCATGAGATGGGTATCAGTCCTTGCTTTAAGATGGTGTACTCATGACCTAAAATGCCTCTGAAAACTCCACCTCTTAAAGGTTCCACCACCTATCAACATTGCCACACTGGGGACCAAGCTTCCAGCACATGGACCTTTGAGCAACAAATGACATCCAAGCCAGAGCAGGTGGAAATTTGGAATCAGAGCAAAAGCATCCACTCTCATTCCGGGCTAATACCTTGAACAGAAGAGCTAAAAAGACCCAGGGACTTTGAGGACGGCTGTTTTCTGCTGAGTGAGCAGTAGAGAAAGTGGATGTGAAGCAATGAGGCAGGAAGCAGCTGCAGAAGTAGCAGAGATAAGGAAGGGGAGACAGAGTGACTCTCTGGTTCCTGTCACTTAGATCCTCAAAGCATGCTTCCTGCCAAGGGTTTCTGCTCTGCCACCCACCCCACCCCCACCCCCAGACCTCTGGCCATCATAAATGACTCACTCAACAGTCTCAAACAATATCGAGTTCTGCCTCCACCTGACTGACCCTTTTGGCTTGGCTGACGGCTGGCTCAGAAGGATGCTGACTTTGATACAGCATCATGTCCGTCTCCCAATCAGAGCTGCATACGAACAGTGCTCTCTCAGCAGCACTAGGCCTGGGAATTCATGTACCAGACACACTCGGTAAAAATTTATGAATGGGTATCAAAATAACCTTCCTTGAAGGCCTTTCCAGTGAAAGTTTCATTCACTGACTGCTTATGGACCATGAAGACAGGTGCCCATTCTTCTTGCTCCCCACTGCTGCTTCTAGCCATCATTCTTCTCTTTTAAAAACATATGAAAGGTGGGGCCAGACCGTGGCTCACTTGGTTAATCCTCTGCCTGCGGTACCAGATCCCATATGGGCACTGGGTTCTAGTCCCGGTTGCTCCTCTTCCAGTCCAGCTCTCTGCTGTGGCCCAGGAAGGCAGTGGAGGATGGCCCAAGTGCTTGGGCCCCTGACCGCATGGGAGACTGGGAGGAAGCACCTGGCTCCTGGCTTCGAATCAGCACAGTTCCGGCTGGAGTGGCCATTTGGGGGGTGAACCAATGGAAGGAAGACCTTTTTCTTTGTCTCTCTCTCTCTCTCTCACTGTTTATAACTCTACCTGTCAAATAAATTAAAAAAAAAAAATATGAAAGGGGGCCAGCGCTGTGGAGTAGCAGGTAAAGCTGCCGCCTGCAGTGCCCACATCCCATATGGGCGCCAGTTCGAGTCCCAGCTGCTCCACTTCCAATCCAGCTCTCTGCTATGGCCTGGGAAAGCAGTAGAAGATGGCCCAAGTCTTTGGGCCCCTGCACCCACATGGGAGACCCAGAAGAAGCTCCTGGCTCCTAGCTTCAGATTAGCTCAGCTCCGGCCATCACAGCCAATTGGGAAGTGAAGCAGTGGATGGAAGACTCTCTCTCTGTCTCTGTCTCTCTCTCTCTTTCTCGGCCTCTCCTCTCTCTGTGTAATTCTGTCTTTCAAATAAATAAATAAATCTTTTTAAAAAAACATATGAAAAAGAAACCAGCAACAACTACTGCTCCCCAAAGTTTGTGACACATCACAGAGATCCACGCATCTTGACCCAATTCTCCAAATCAAGTTCTCCCCATCCTAACCTGGGCCCTCATCAGACTGTTGTCTGACCATCCACCAACAATTCCTCCTGGGGCTTTGCAGAATCCATTGCAGGTCTGCACTTGAGATGGCCCCAGGAGGAATGATAAGCCTGTCCTTGGGGTAACTACAGATTGGGACTAGGTAAGCCAAAGAGGAGAGTCCAGCCACTTATGGGAAATTGGGATTATAAGCAGCTAAAATGGAGAACCCAGTTTTGGGAAAAGGCTCTTCTCCCTTAATAAGGACAATGACCTTGTAGAGTAACATGGCCCCACACTAAAATGGAACTGGGTGGGCATTACAGCTTTTAGAATATCTCTGAGGCAAGTGCTCACTTAGCAGTGTGAATAATAACCCAGATTCTTCATATCCATCAGCACCAAGACAGAACAAGAGCACCCATCCATCTTCTTCACTCTGTGCAGAGTCCAGCATGAGGAGGATGCTCTGGGAATGATGGCAGGTGTGTCTGTGGGTTGACTCAGCCTCCTTTTACAAGTCTCTGCTTAGCTCTATCGGTTCAAAGACCTTGGTGCAGTAAAACCCAGGGGCAGAAATACTACAAAGAAAAATCAAAATCATATACACATAGGGCTACCTTTGCCTCTCTTCTAATCCCCGCACTATGTGGGAGCTGTGTGTGGTAACAATCAGCACCAGAGAGCTTTTTCCTGCAGATCAGAGAGCAGCTCGGTGGTGTGACCTCTGCTGGTAGCAGGGGTTGCCAGGATGAAGCCCTCCAATCCCAGCCCAGTGGGCAGGGTGCAATTGTCCCTTCTCCCAACCAAACATACCTGGTACCCACTAAATTACAATATCCCTGATGCCATCCAAATCAGATAACTCAGATGGAAATCGCTTCTAGGAAGCATGAGGCATGGTCAGCAGAAAGTTGCTGAAGTCTATGCTCTGCTTAGAGGCACAGATGAGCGCTGGATTCAGAGGAAGCTGGTTGGGAGAAATGAAGTAGTTAACAGAAGAGAAGAGAAGCCTACCGGAGCAGCAAGGCTCTCTTTCTCCTACAAAAGAGCAATGGACCAGGGAGAGGTATGCAGCGGGTGATTTGGACGTTTCGGGAATGTTAGCACTTTCAGAATTGTGGGAGCTATTTTTGTTTTGTTTTGTTTCATTTTATTTAAAAGACAGAGAAACCAAGACAGGCAGAGAGAGATTTTCCATCCACTGGTTCACTCCCCATGTGTCCACAATAGCAGAGACTGGGCCAGGCCAAACCCAGGAGCCTGGAACTCAGTTCAGCTCTCCCTCAGCACTGCCTCCCGGAGTGCATATTAGAGGAAACTAGAAGTAGAAGCAGATCCCGGACTCCAAGCCAGGAACTCCAATGTGTGGTGTGGGCATCCCAAGCAGGGTCTCAACTGCTCTGCCAAATGCCCATCCTTTTATTTCTATCTTCAGCTGAGAAGTTCTGATTGTAATATATACAGAGAGCACAATGTGGTGCTTTGATATATGCGTACTATACAGAACTATTAAATGAAGCTCATTAACATGTCCATCATGCCACATGTAGTGCGACCACTTAAAATCTACCCAGCAATTTTGAAAAATCCAACACATTATCAGCTATTTTCACCCAGTTGTGTGATAGATCTTTAAAAACATTCTTCCTGTTCAAATGAAACTTTGTACTCTTTGACACACGTTTCCACATGTATCAAGAGGTGAAAAATCCTCAACAAATACTCGTACATCAAATTCAACAGCACATGAAAAGGATCATCCACAGTGATCAAGTGAGAGTTACTGCTGGGATGCAAGGATAGTTTGGAGTCATGTTTGAAAGCTCAATTCATCTCAGGATAAATTGATAATATTCTTAGTTTTAGGTTAAAATAATTTTTGCTGGGGCTGACATTGTGGCATAGTGGGTAAAGCTTCTGCCTGCAACACTAGCATCCCATATGAACGCTGATTCATGTCCCCAGTGCTCTACTTCCAATCCAGCTCCCTGCCAGTGACCTGAGAAAAGCAGCAGAGTATGGCCCAAGTGTTTGGGCCCCTGGCACCCACGTGGGAGACCCAAATGAAGCCCCTGGCTCCTGGCTTTGGCCTGGCCCAGCACTGGCCATTGCAGCCATCTCTGGGGTGAACCAGCAGATGGAAAATATGTGTGTGTGTGTGTGTGTGTCTCCCCCTCTCTCCATAACTCTTTCAAATAAACAAATAAATATTTTTAAAATTAATCTGTAGAGCAATATTTATCTCATTTATCACGGTGATCAGCTGGATGTCTATGTATCAGACAAAATATGAGATTCCTGCTATAGACAGGTCCCTTCTGTTTACCACAGGGGTAAAAAGGAATAGGATGTACTTTTTTTTCTAAGAACAAGAGCAGGTGATTAAAAGGCTGTCCTTTACGTGGTACATTTCTAACTTTTTTTTGTTTTGTTTTGTTTTGTTTTTTGTTTGTTTGTTTGTTTGTTTTTCCACAGGCAGAGTGGATAGTGAGAGAGAGAGAGACAGAGAGAAAGGTCTTCCTCTGCCGTTGGTTCACCCTCCAATGGCCGCTGTGGCCGGCGCATCTCGCTGATCCGAAGCCAGGAGCCAGGTGCTTCTCCTGGTCTCCCATGGGGTGCAGGGCCCAAGGACTTGGGCCATCCTCCACTGCACTCCCGGGCCATAGCAGAGAGCTGGCCTGGAAGAGGGGCAACCAGGACAGGTTGGAGTAGCCACCTACACACCTGATGGCCTGGGGCTGGACTAGCGAAGGTGCCAGCCAACATCTCCCGGGATGCACTCCTGACAGGTACCTCTGACGCCTGGAAGGCCAATTCAGTCAAGATCGCTTCTGTGCTACGTTTCCTGACGTCCGCTTTCAGCACGTCACTGTTCTTGTGCTACAGCGACAGGTAAATTTGAAGATTTTGCTGGTTTTCCCCCGTCCTATGAGTTCCTCAGCTGTCTGCCTCAGTGAAGGGCTCTCTAGGTTCCTAAAACGGATATAACAGTAAAAGTGCTTTAAGTAAGTGAGGTCCTGGCAGGTAGAAAGTACTCCCTTATTTGGTAGAGCCTCACACTAACCTTCACAAGGTCAGAACTCGGAAGTGAAACCGGAAAAGTCTGTATGAAAAATGGATTGTTGCGTTTAGCAAGAGCCACATGACAATGCCTTTTAAGTGTGACAATGGCTCTCACACAATGAAGAGCAACTTCTCATCTCTAAAGAAAGGGTAAGAAGAGCCTGCCTTTGTTGACACGTGAGATTACAGGATTTGTGCACTTTTTTAGTATTTGTTTATTAATTTATTTCGTTTGAAAGACAGAGACTCTTTTTCTGCGGGTTAACTCCCCAGATGCCCCCGACTGCCAGAACTGGCTAGGCTGAAGCCAGAGGCCTGGAAGTCCATCTGGGTTTCTGCCCTGGGTGTTAGGGATCCAAGTACCTGAGCCATCACCTGCTGCCTCTCAGGGCGTGCATTATCAGGAAGCTGGAATTGAGAGCAGAGGAGCCAGGACTCGAATCCAGGCACTCTGATGTGGCATGCATGCACTGCTCCAAATAGCACTGACACTGCTGTGCCAAATGTCACCCAGCGTGCATTATCTATGTTAGTTCTATTTTTCCACAACATTTTGAAGCACTCACATGTATTACTCTTGCTTCCGCGATATTGCTTCCCTGTAATTATTTTATTAAGCAGGGTAGCGCTTCATTCTTCCGAGATGCTTTTAAACAACTCAGCTTCAATGCAGATGATGGGGAAAATGGTCTTCAAGGATCCTCCACCCTTAAGATGATGGACATTGAAGAGCTTCAAGAGGAACTGTACTTCGTCCTCTGATGGCCAATTCAATTCTACCAAACACTTCTAAAATACACAACACCTATTCTTATACTGATGATGACCTAACAGCTTTCATTTAAACCTAGTCATTAGTTTTCACTCCTCCTTATTAGGCATTGTCTACCCTCCTCCAACTGAGGTTACAGTCCTTTGGTGCTACCCAGCTCTCTGGGAATTCACACTCTATCTTCCTCAGTAAAGGAGTACACTTTCCCGCTTTAAATTATATAATCCTGGGCCAGTGTTGTGGCACAGCGAGGTTAAGATGCAGCTTCCGACAGCAGCAATCCATATGGAAGTGCCTGGCTCAAGTCCTGGTTAATCCACTTCAGATCCAGCTCCTTGTTAAGGAGCTTTGGAAAGCAGTGGAAGCTGGCCATGGTACCCGGGCCCCTGTCCCCGTTGTGGGAGACCAGGACAGAGTTCCTGGCTACTGGCTAGCCCTGGCTGTTGCAGGCATTTGGGGTGTGAATCAGTAGATGAAAGATCTCTATCTATCCCTCACTCTGTGTAGCTCTGCCTTTCAAATAAATAACTAAATGAAACCTTTTTCAAAATTATATAATCCTTTAAAAAAAAAAAAAACCAACCACTGTATCTCGGTCAAATTCCAGCGTAGGAAATTGTATTGTACTTCCCTAAAGTTTCTCCTACTATTTTAATTCGAAATGCTATTTAATATCTTGCTCAACAAAAGGCCTGTTGCAAAAGGGGCCGCCTCAGGGCGCCTGCCTTTTCTAGCACAAAGGAAGCAGTGTTCAGAGATGCGTGACTAAGGCTCCGGGGTACAGCGGATCCACTGGGAGTGAAGGTGTCTCTAAAGGACCAATTGGCTTTCATTATGTGCCTGCCCAAGGCAATCCCATAAGAGATTTTTTTTTTCCTCTTGCATCTTTGCCGATCTTCTGAGATTCAAAAGGAAGCCAGGAGCTGCCTGATGACGCATCACACGAGTGACTCTGTGACTCCATGCCATCCTGTTCTCAGCTCCAGCAACCCCATGTGCCTTCTCTGTGAGTCACCACGTGATGGAGTGTCCAGGAAATGCAAAATGATGCCCTTCTGAAGACTAATGATTGAAAAACGGAGGCTTCCGGCCTAGAAACGGAGAGCGGAAAAAGTCAGCTCCGAGGAGCCACAGGTCTTCATTTCTGCTTTGCTTTTCACTATGCTACTCGGCACTGATTTTTGGTATTAAATTTAATCACAAGATCCTCAGGGGATTATCGGTGACAAATCAGTGCTCTAAGTAGTTTGTGTTCTTGAAGTTTTATTGGCCTCAAAACTGAAGTTTGTTTCTCACCAAGTAGAACTTTCTGCTATGCACAGTTCTGTTACCCCCACGTGCTGAGAAAATTTAACATCAAAAATGACAAGATATCCATGTGTGCAGGATATGGTATGGGTGCTAAATACCACTGGCTAAGTAAGTTCCACTGGTGCCTGAAGAATCTTATGATATAACACAATATTGAGACATGCAAACTTACAGCAGGTTTGAATGACAATGGAATCAACAAAATGTCAAGAATAATCCAACAAAGAGAAAATAAAAATTTATCCTTACCCAAAGAGTTCCAATCTGAAAAGAAACCACACACACACACACACACACACATATATATATATGTGCTGGCACACCAGGTTCTAGTCCCAGTTGGGGTGCCCAATTCTGTCCTGGTTGCCCCTCTTCCAGGGCAAAAGGAAGACATTTCTCTCTCTCTCTCACTGTCCACTCTACCTGTCAAAAAAATAAAAAATTGAAAAAAAAAGCAATCAGGCAAAGAGTGTGAAGGATTTCAAAAATTTCAGGGAAAAAATGGGATTAAAAGATCAATTTATTTTGGTACCAAAAAAAATCGAAACTATGCAGCTTATTCATAATAAACAATGCTTCATGAACCTTTTTGAGACTTCTTTTTTTTTAAGATTTTATTTATTTATTTGACAGGCAGAGTTACAGACAGTGAGAGAGAGAGAGACAGAGAGAAAGGTCTTCTGTTGGTTCACTCCCCAAGTGGCCGCAACGGCCGGAGCTGCACCAATCCGAAGCCAGGAGCCAGGTGCTTCCTCCCAGTCTCCCTTGCAGGTGCAGGGGCCCAAGCACTTGGGCCATCCTCCACTGCTTTCCCAGGCCATGGTGGAGAGCTGGACTGGAAGAGGAGCAATTGGGACTAGAACCGGCACCCATATGGGATGCTGGCACCACAGGCAGAGGATTAACCTAGTGTGCCACAATGCTGGCCCCTTGAAGACTTCTTATACACATGGATTTCAAAAATGTTTGCACCAAACCAAATTTAACTTTTAATTCCATTTTCATGAACTTTTGAAATATCCTCATATATTCTAATATGTATCCTTTGTCAGATATGTGACTTGCAAGTGCATTCTCCCAGTCTAATACTCTTCTTTTAATGTCTTAATAGGATCTTTGCTGGAGCAAACATTTCCAGTTTTGGCTCAGTGCAATTTATCAATGCCCCCTTTAGAAACCATGCTTTTATTGTCCATCCTAAAAACTCTTTGCCTCCCACTATAGCTCAACTATTTTCTCCTGTGTTTGTTCTAAAACTTTTATAGGTTTACAATTTCCACGAAAGGTTATAACCCATTTGGAGTTAAATTTTGTGTAGGAATGAGGTTTGGATGAAGTTCACTTTATTGCCTGTGGATGTTTCTCCAAGACTATTGTGGTAAAAAGTTTCCTTCCTGTATTGAATTGCTTTGGTACCAGGGTCAAAATCAGTTCGATATTCTTGTGTGGATCTATGTCTGGATTTTCTATTCTGTTTCATTCATCTTGTGTCTATTCCTCTATGAATACTAAATAATCTTGATTATTGTTGCTATATGATTAGTCTCAAAATTGGATAAAGCTGTTTCTCCTATTTAATTCTTCTTTTAAAAATTTATTCATTTATTTGAAAGGCAGAGTTTCAGAGAGACAGAGACAGAGAGAGAGATCTTCCATTCACCAGTTCACTCCCCAAATGACCCCAATGGTTAAGGCTAGGCCAGGCCAAAGCCAGGAGCCTGGAACTCCATGTGGGTTTCCTATGTGGTGGCAGAGGCACTTGAGGCATCTTCCTCTGCTTTCCCAGGCACATTAGTAGGAAGCTGGATCTGAATTGGAGCAGCTGTGACTCAAATCAATGCTCATTAAGGATGTTGGCATCATAGGCAGCAACTTAAAACACTGTGTGACAACACCAGTGCCCCATTTAATTCTTTATCAAAATTATTTTTTAATTATTCTAGTTCCTTTACCTTAGATTTTTGAATAATCTGATTTGTATCTATAAAAAAAATCTTGCTAGGATTTTGGTAAGAATTTCATCAAACACGTACACCAGTGTGGAAAGAATTAGCATATTTTCCATGCTGAATATTCTAATCCATGAATATGATTTGTCTTTTCACTTAGAAATTTGATTACTTTTCATCAGTATTTTTTAGTTTGTAGAACACAAGTTATGTTTAAACTTTGTTAGATTTCTGTCTGTTTCTTTTGTACTGGAGCAATTACAAATGGTATTGTGTTTTTAATTTCAGTGCTCACATATTCATTACTACTATATATAGGAAAACAATTTTCATATGTTGGTCTTGAATGCTATGACCTTACTAAATTCACTTAGTTGTTCAAGGAGTTGGAGTATTTAGGTTTTGGTTTTGGTTTTTCCTTTTTCTTTTTTTTTTTTTGGGGGGGGGTAACTTCTTTGGAATTTTGTATATAAACATGTCACATGCAAGTAGGGACAGGTATCTCTGTTCAATTCCAATACATTGCCTTTTATTTGCTTTTTTTCTTTTATTGCACTAGCGCTATGATAAATATGAATGGCGAGGCCAGGACAGGCTTTCTGCACAGTGGGTTAGGCTGCCATTTGGGATACCCACATCCAGTACTGGAGTGTCCAATTATGAGTCCCAATGCCTCCGCTTCCAGTCCAGCTTCCTTCTAACTCTAGGAGGCAGCAGATGATGACTCAAACACTTGGGTCCCTGCCACCGCATAGGATACCTTATTACCTTATTGCGTTCTAGGTTCCTGGCTTAGGCTGGGCGCAGTGCTGGGTGTTATAGGCATTTGAGCAGTAAACTAGCAGAAGGAAGATAGATCTCTCTCTCTCTCTGCCTCTCCCCTGCTCGGCCTTTCAAATAAATAAATAAATATTTTAAAAAGCAAAAAAAAGATGTGAAATCAGATATCCTTGCCTTGTTCCTGCTTTTAGTGGTAAAGTAAGTCTGATGGCTAATTTAAGGATTTTTATTGAATCACCTTATCAAACTTATCGAATTTCTGAGAGTTTTTTTAAAATAAAACAGTGAATGTTGGGTGCCAGCATTGTGGTGCAGTGGGTAAGTCTCCATCTGCAATGACATTCCATATGGGTGCTGGTTCTAGTCCCAGCTGCTCTGCTTCTGATCCAGCTCCCTGTTAATGCACCTGGGAAAGCAGCAGAAGATAGCCCAACTCCTTGGGCCTCTGTACCCATGTGGGAGACCCAAATGGAGTTCCTGGCTTCAGCTTGAACCAGCCCCAGCTGTTTTAGCCATTTGTTGAGTGAACCAGCAGATGGAACACCTCTCTGTCTCTCTCTCTCTATTTCTCCCTCTCTCTCTGTAGCTCTGCTTTTCAAATAAGAAAACAATTTTTTTAATGAGTGATGAGTAGTTCAAAAAGTTAATTTTGCATCTATTAATATGAGCATGTGATTTTTCTTCTTTAGTCTGTAAATGTGGTGGATTCATGGTTTGGTTTTCAAATATTGAGCCAGTCATGCATCCCTGAAATAAATACCATTGATCATTGTGTATTATTCCTTTAAAAGAATGACAAATTCTATTAGCCAATACTTTCTTAACATTTTGTGTCTGTATTTGCAAGGGATATTATATTCATCTATAGCATTCCTGTACTGTTGTGCATTTGTCTGGTTTTTGTATCAAAGTAATATTGGCTCTTCATAAAATGTTGGTCATGTTCCTTCTTCCACTCTTTAAGAGGTTGTATAATAACTGTTCACATCTTCAAGAGAGAGAGAAAAAAAATAGGTTCTGTAGAATTGATATTAGTTCTCCTTTAAACATTTGCTAGTATTTTCTGATACAAATTTCTGTATCTGGGGGTTTATTTTAGGAATTGTCAATTACAAATTCAAATTTCTGAGTAGTTACAGGCATATTTAAACTGTTTCATGTTGGGTGAGTTGTAATGGTTTGCATTTCTTAAGGAATTGGTAGTTTCATCTAAATTGTTAAATCTAAATATGCAGAATTGGGCGTAATCCCTTACTGTCCTTTTGCTACCTGTGGAGTTGTTAGTGTTATCCAGTTACTGATATTGGTAATTTACAGATAGGAAATTTTTTCCTGCTTTTTTCTTGTCAGTCTTTCTAGAAGTTGACCGATTTTATTGAGCTTTTCAAAAAATTCGCTTTTTGTTCCTTTGGGTTTCTCTATTTCTAATTTCATTGATTTCTGCTCTTAACTTTATTATTTTATTCCTTCTGCTTGCTTTAGTTTTTTTTTTTTTCCTCTTCTTTTTCTAAGCTCTTGAGGTGAAGGCATAAATTATTGATTAAGAATTTTCCTCTTTACTAATGCATGGTCTCAGTACTATAAATTTCCCTCTAAGCACTGCTTTAACTGTGTCCCACAAGTTTTCAATATGTTGTATATTCCTTTTCATTGACTTCAACTTTATTTTTACTTCAACACAATCTTTGACCCACAGGTTATTTAGAAATGCAGTTTAGTTTCTATGTGCTTGTTGATTTTGCATTATCTTTCTACAAGAGATTTTTTGCTTAATCTCATTGTCATCAGAGCAAACATTCTGTATGACTTCTATTCTTTCATATTTGTAAGGCTTGTCTCATGGTCTAAAAGATGATCTCTTTTGGCATTTGTTTCTTGGGCACTTGGAAGGATGTTTATCCTCCTGTGGTGGGTGGCATTTTCTATACATGTCAAGTAGATTCTGCTAGCTGATGATATTATTTCATATCCTTACTAATTTTCTGTGCAGCTCTATCAATATTGATAGGCGAGTGCTGAAATCTCCAACTACTTCATCTCTCTCACCTTTCAATTCTCTCATTTCCACTTCAAATATTCTGTAGCTCTCTTGTTTTGGGTACATGCACTTTTAGGATTACATTCAGCCCCCTGTCTTTGTGGATTCCACATCTGTGGGTTCAACTAACCTTAAGATCAAAACAGATTTGGGGGCCGGTGCGTGGCTCACTTGGTTAATCCTCCGCCTGCGGCGCCAGATCCCATATAGGCACTGGGTTCTAGTCCCGGTTGCTCCTCTTCCAGTCTAGCTCTCTGCTGTGGCCCAGGAGGGCAGTAGAGGATGGCCCAGGTGCCTGGGTGCCTGCACCCACATGGGAGACCAGGAAGAAGCACCTGGCTCCTTGCCACGGATGGGCGCAGCGCCAGCCGTAGCGGCCATTTGGGGAGTGAACCAACGGAAGGAAGACCTTTCTCTCTGTCTCTCTCTCTCTCTCTCACTGTCTGTAACTCTACCTGTCAAATAAATAAAATAAATCTTTTTAAAAAAATGAATGTTTGAGGGAAGAAAAGCAAATTTCATTTAAAAAAAAAAAAACCAGAATGACATTAAGGAGTTTTTTTTTTTTTTTTTTTTTTTTAAGACTTACTTACTTATTTGAAAGGCAGAGTGACAAAGAGAAAGGGAGCAAGAGAGAGAGAATTCATCCATGCATTGTTTCACTGCCCAAATGGCTGCAACAGTCAGGTCTGGGCCAGGCCAAAGCCAGAAGCCAGGAACTCCAACCTGGTTTCACACATGGGTGACAAGGGCCGAGGTACTTGGGTCATCTTCCTACCATCCCAGGTGCATTAGCAGGAAGCTGGATTGGAAGCAGCATAGCAGAAACTCGAACCAGGGACTCCAACATGGGATGTCATCATTACAAACAGTGGCTTAACCCACTGTACAACAAAGCCAGCCCCAGACATTAAGTTTTAAATTCCATTAAGTTCTCTGTGTGTGTGTCTCTGCCTTTTAAGTAAATTTAAAAGAATTTTTTGAAGATGTTCTTAAAAACTTTACTTTTAAAGATTATTTTATTTTATTTTATTTTAGATGGAGATTTCCCAGCTACTATTGACTCACTCCCCAAATGCCTACAGCAGTGGGGGCTAGACCATACTCATTCCAGGTCTCCCATGTGAGCGACAGAGACCCACATACCTGAGCCATCACCTACTGCTTCCCAGGGTGTGCATTAGCAGGAAGCTGGAGTTGGAAGCACAGCCAGGACTGGAACCCAGGCACTCTGATACAGGGCCCAGTCATCCCATCCCTGGGGGCGTCCTAACCACTGCACCAAATACCCACCACAAATTTCTTTGGTTTATAAGCCACCCAGTCTATGGCATATTGTTATAGCAGCCCAAAGATACCAAAAGTGTGTTCCTAAAATATACAGCCCCTTCCCATACTTGGTGAGTGAGATTCTCTGTATTTAAGATCTAGAACCAGCATATTTAACAAACTCAGACACCAGAGACTATCTTCAGGCCCTGAGGAAGATAGTTTGAAAGCCACCATGTTATAAAGTTAGGCTAATAATTAAGATAACAAGGAGGAGGGCCGGGCTGTGATGTAGTAGGCTAAGCCTCTTCTGCCAGTGCTGCCAGTATCCCACATGGGTGCTGGTTCATGTCCCAGCTGCTCCTCTTCCCATCCAGTTCTCTGCTATGGCCTGGGAAAGCAGTGGAAGATGGCCCAAGTTCCTGACACCAATTAATTAATTGATCTGTGAACATCGATCACCCGGAAACGTGGGGAGCTTTCCAATCAGAGCACAGAAAGCAGGGTGGTTGGAGGAAGTGCCCTGTGTGAAGTCAAATTTACATAAACAAATACTTATGCCATAAAAACAAAGCAAACCAAGTCTGCCCAATGAGCCCTCCTAAGTTAAACCATCACAAAGAGGCAATGTTAATGTCAAGAGTTGGTTCTACATAAACGGGTTATGTTTTACTTGTTTTTCTACTTTTTCCGTTTCTTTTCCAATACATAAGGGTATCACAATTTGGGATGTAAAATATAGCAATATTTGACCTACTTTTAAAATTCAAAAAGTGAACCATAATATCCAGGAATAGAATACACAAATTTAAAAATATATACTTTCAAAGACTATTTGGAAGGAAAAATTCACAATACAACATTAATTTTTAAAAAGGCAAAAATATTAAATTGTGCTTTTGATTATAATATAATCAGTTTGAGCCCAATAAAAGCATTCAAACATGTATTGTTTCAGAGAGATATTGAAAACATAGAGGGAAATATAAAAAAATTAGTTAACTTTTTTTTTTTAAGATTTATTTATTTGAAAGACTGAGTGACAGAGAAAGAGAGAAAGAGAGAGAGATTTTCCATCTACTATTTCACTCCTCAATGGCCACAACAGCCAGGACTGATCCACAATGAAGCCAAGAGCCTGGAACTCCATCCAGGTCTTCCATACTGGTGGCAGGGGCCCAAGCACTTGGGCCATCTTCCATTGCTTCCTCAGGTGCATTAGCAGGGAGCTGGATGAGAAGCAGAGCAGCCAGGACTTTAACTAGTGTCCATATTGGATGCCAGAATCACAGGTGGAGGCTTAACCTGCTCGCCACAATGCTAACCCAACCCTGGGTACTAAGTGTACAATGTTCCTGTCAATATTATCTATACTAAATAATTAATCGTTTTATAATTACCAAAAGTTAAAGTATTTTTAAGGTGACCAAGCTTCCATTCCGTTGAAATAATTCCAAGATCCTTCCACCTTATTCAAGCATGATTCATGTTCAACAATAAAACCATCCCTGGCACATTTTAAAATCTCCTACAGGCACAAAGACCAGTACTGACCTCCAAATTAAACATGGATAATTGAAGCTTTAACATTTCATAATTCTACACACACACACACACACACATTAATTTCATACCTATAGAAGATATAGAAAGACCAGGAATTTTCCAGGGAATGCTGTGTCTGTCTTTTCGCCATTTCCCTTCTACTGTACTAACTTTAGGCTTTAAGGAAGAATATTTCAAACACTAACTGGGAGGCTTTACCTGTCTGGTAGGCATTGCTTGCAGCTATAAATCATACATTCACCCTGTTGCTAATTAAGGGAGAAGACTGTCAACCGCCATTGGAGACCACATAACAGACAGCAGCTTCTATGATGTCAGCTCTTACCTCAGCCAACATGTTGCTTAGGAGATACTCAGGAAGACAAGATGAGGTTTTATATATATATATATATATATATATATATATATATATATATATATACTTAGCCCCAGGCCTGAAGACAGATCTATGTACACAAGACAAAGAAGTTTGCTACGTAAAATCTTTATCCTCGAGTTATGCCGGTGTCCAATGTAGCAAAGAGAGAACTTGGAATTCAGAAAGGGAAATGGAAGGGAATTCAGGCTCCTGCATTGCAGTATAGCAGAGATTTGGGAGCAGAATTCTCCTGGAAAAAAGGAGAAGCACCTGATCTAAAGCTGTGGTCAGTCTAGTATTCAAGTCTCCATTATCCCACTTGTTACCTTTGTAACCACTCCATGAATCACACGACTTCTTTGACCTCGTTTTGTGAAAATATTAGAGTATCCACATGGATAGGATAATTATGAGAATTGTGAAGAAACAAATGCCAATTATTTGAGTAGGAAGTCTTTGGGTTCTCCAGTGAATGCTCATTCTCTTTTGGTCATTGAGACATTTGGTTCGTGGCAGGCCTTGGAATCAGTAAAATCAAGTCCAAATCTGACGAGGCCAAGGCAACTTCGGCTGGCTGACAAGGTCACAGCAGAAGGTCTGTCTCAGCAAGGCGTGAGAAGGACAGCTGCCGTCCTCTTGGTGGTTTTAGGTTTGTTGGGAACTACACTCTGCATCAGAAAGCCGGAGCTTCCTGGTTGTCCCACTAATGACTGCTGTATTCCTAATTTTAGGGAAAATGCTTAGTCTCATTATCCCCAAAATGTCCATTACTTTGTAGAATTTTAATCAAGTAGAATGCTAGTGTAGGAGAAGGGGTTAATGCTTTATACAAAGTTGAGCTGTTTGTGGAAAAGAATTAAAAGGCAACAGGCTCCCTGGTGTATACTTCCCACTAGAATAAAGATAAATGTTATTAAAGCTTTAATTCAATATATATTACAAATACTACAAGGGTTAGGATGTCAAAACTGTGGAATAGATCTAGTGAACATTTAAATAAGTACAATAAAGAAATTAGAGTTACAAAAAGAACTGCAAAGAGGGGATACATTTAAAAAAGGGCCTGCTTTGAACCTGGGGCTTCTAGTAAAGATTAGATTAGGAAGGTACTATTCTAGCTTGTGTAGCCAATTTCTACATAGGTCAGCAGCACTCCAGGCCTTGGCTTGTGTGGGCAGCCCGTTATCTCACACTTGTCTGTGATTGTAACCCATGCTCTGAATATGCCCTTGAAAATCAAAGAAATTGTAATTAGAAAAAAATGGACAACAGACTTGTTATTGTGAGAAAAAAAAAAGCATTATTTAACTTACGATATAAAAGTAAGGTCTGGTGCTTGAGAGCCAGAGCCATGCCATCAGCCTTGCTGTGAGTGTGTCTCTCATTTCTTCAAGCACTGACACCTCCCACCCCTTGGGGCCCCTGGACTGGCTGGAGCTGGTCTCCGGCACAAATCCTTCAACATCATTTCTTCCAAGAATGGATGACGACACTTTAATGAGATATACATACATAGATTTAAGGTGTTGAGATCTGGGATTTTTTAAGTGAAATGGAACAAATTACTTTAGAGTTCATTAGATGTGATGAAGGCAGACGTAACAAAACTTGCTTTGTCATCATATATTTGTATAAATTGGTATAAGGGGATTTCAAAAAGCTCATGGAAAATAAAGGTAAGTTCATCTGGGTACAAAAAAATTTGAAATGCATGCATAAAGTTCACAAAAATCCATACTATGAAAAAACTATGCATGGATTTCAAAAAAGTTTTGCACCAAAATAAACTCATCTTTAGATTCCATTTTTCCATCAACTGTTTGAAGCACCCCCTTTGATGTGTATGCAGAACTGTAATGTGAAATACATTCCTTACTGTAGGTCAAGGTCGAAAAATTTTAAAACTACTTCTTCAATGAGATCCAGTTTTTAGAGTCCTCATTCAAAGGCCCACACACAGTGATCCAGAATTTGAAGGAAGCCGAACAAGATCTGTTAGGGAAGAGTAAGGGTCCAGGTGAGGGCAGGAATGGCCACAGGCAGCCACACTCCCCCTGCGCCAGTCAGCAGTGCACAGTGAGCCAGTCTGGCTTAACAATAAAGCAGACCCTGTGTTACTGGATTCGGTTCCCAGGAAGCTGGGCGATAGTCCCCGGGGAAACCTCCTCAACTGGGGTGCCCCGGGTTTTGCTCACCACCTGTTCTGTAATGCCCCTCACCTGGAACCAGCTCTCTTGCATTCTCCTGCCATACACACGAGGGACTGGGTCGTTCCCACCCCTCCCCACTTCGGTTCACTCAGTGCTGTGGTTTCACTGCTCTGCCTCCAGCTTCCTTCTGGTTTCTGCTCTCAACTCCAAATCCCCAATCCCATTAGAGCCCCAGGTCCAGTCCCTACACTTCTGCATCCCTCAAGTCCCATCTTCCATGCCAAAAGGGAACTGATTTCTCTCGGCTCAACTTACAGAATCAGAACAGATGAAACCCCTCTCTGGCGGCAGGCACTATGGGCTGGTAGGTTAAGTGCATATCCCATACTGGAGTGCCATTCAAGTCCTGGCATTTCTGCTTCCCATCCAGCTCCCTGCTATTGCATCCTGGAAAGCACAATTCGATGGCCCAAGTACTTAGGACCCTGAAATTCACATAGGAGATGCAGATAGAGTTCCTGGCTTCTGGATTTGACTTGGCCCAGCCCTGGCTCTTGGAGGCATTTGGAGAATGAACCAGCAGGTGGAAGTTGCCTCTCTTTCCATCTATTTCTCAATCTCTCTCCCTGCCTTTCAAGTAGGTGAAAAATAAATACTTTTACAGCTATTTTAAAAATCAAAATAACTTTAAAATAAAAAAGAAACCCCTGTCCAATATGAAAAGCTCTCAATATGGTTCCTGCCTTTAAGTGCAGTTAACTTGGCTTGTGTTGTCTGCAGCTGTCTCCAGAACATTGTAGTGAAATGGAATGGCACCAGAACCCTCCACTTCACCAGAACTGTTTTCTGTGGCAAACATCTTCTAATCTCAGCAGCTGCTGCAGGCCAGGAGTTCCGCTGTCTGTGCTACCTCCCAGCTTACATGCGCCTACCGTGATGTCCTGTGCAACTGTCGGGGTCTTGCTGAAGTTCCCATAGCCTGTGTCTACCACTGTCATGTGGAAAACCATCACGATGCCTTTTAGCCTCCAAACAGATCACCAACAAGTCATGGAATGGTTATTACAATCAATTTACAACACAAAGTGAGAAGTGAGGAAGAAGAGCAGAGAGACCAGGATAATCGAACACACCTCGGACTTGCAGTCAACAAGGTAGAAAGGCCTCACTGCTCACATCCTGATTGAGCAGAGTTTATTTGTCCTGAAGATGACCCATCGACAGAAGGTGCCCTGGGCCCATGACACATATTGGCTCCATGCAGGAAATTCAGCTGTATTCACCAGTTAGTTGATGCACAACCCTGGTTTTTTCTTTTTAATTTTTATTTTATTTATTTGAAAGGCTGAATGACAGAGAGGGAGATACAGACATCCACTGGTTCACTCCTCGGAGAGACCAGATCCACTGGTCACTCAATGACCAGGGCTTGGTCAAACCAAAGCCAGGAGCCAGGAACTTCATCCAGGTCACCCACGTGGAGGGCAGGAGCCCAAGAACAGGTACATGAGCAGGGACCCAGATTGGAAGCAGAGCCCCCAGAACTCCGACAAGAGGCCTGTGTCAGAAATGGCAACTTAACCTATTGTACCACAACATCAGCCCCGCCCTGGGCTTATTTCTGTTTCTTGAGCAAAGGGCACTTGGGGTGCTAAGAATTAAGAATCAAGAATATCATGTGCTCGTCAAGTATAACTTTAATTCCTTTTGCCTTTTTCATGTTTAGTATCTCATATACCATGTATATTAAGTATATAAAAATATTTATTACTCAGCGCCTTGTAAATATTATATTTCTTTTGGTGTTTTGATCCCTTTCTTTCTACGTTTAACCCACACATTGTCTACTTATTGACTGCTTGTCTATAACATATCTTGAAGTCTTTTACCTATGCTTTATAAACTTTCTCATCTTCTGTAATAGAATCTTTTATTCTCAAAAGCAAGTACACATTACAATGTTGTATTGTACACTTGCTGTTGAGATGGTTCAATTTCTAGAACTCTATCAAAGGTAAAGATTATTTTAGATCAACATTTTTTTTAAAGATTTAGGTATTTATTTGAAAGGCAGTGACATGCACAGAGGCAGAAAGAGACAGAGAGAGAGAGAGTCCATCAGCTAGTACAATTACAATCCTTGCACTCAGGTCATCTTCGATTGCCTTCTGAAGAGCATCAGTAGAGAATTGGATTGGAAGCAGAGCAGCCAGAACTCAAACCAGCATTCCAAAATGGATGCTCATGTCACAAGCTGCAGTTTAACCCACTGCACCACAACGCCAGTCCCCGATGACATAATTTGTTTGCATAGACACAGAGAGTCAGCCTGTCATTCAGAGTAGACTGGTTGGGTTCAAACCACTACAGGCTGTGTGACCTCGGTCAAGTAACTAAACCTCCCCATGTAAAATATGGATGATAACAGTATCTACCATCTAGGGCTATTGTGAAGATTAAATGAAATAACCTAAGTGAAGTACTTAAACGAGTGCCCATAACATAAGTAAATGCTATCTAACCTGTGCTACTATTGTTTTCCATAATAAACATCTCTTCATCTGCAGCAGGCATCTGCAAATAACTCCTCATCTTGTCATCATCCAGCCTTGATTCCATCTCTAGATCTAGAATCTACTTCCACACCCTTTGAGAAAACAAGGGTGGTGCATGGCTTAGCTCAGATTGTGTTCATGAGGCAAAGTAAATATAAGGAAGACGTGACTGTAATTCAATGCAGGCAGTCCGATAGGAGGGGCAATGTCTAAAGTGTTACCGTCTCCATTTTCCTCCCTGTTGTTTCTCCTGTGACTCACTGCGATTTCCCAACATTTTACCTTTTATTCGCAATCCCTATTCCCCGTAGAGCTGATTTTGCTAACTCCTCTGATTTTAACTTCCTATTCAGTTTAAAGCACTCGATATCTGCTAGCCAGCTTCTGTGAAAATGTATTCCGCCTCTATCCATTCTCCACCCTTAGCCAAGGATGCACCATCCTAGAGTCTTAAGCCAGGGCTTGAGCATCAAAACCCCACTTGTCAACACCATCTGCATATGGGAGCTTCCTCTATCATCCATGTCTTATCCAAAGGCAGAAATGATGAGTAATGATAATGGTTGCTGTCTGTGTTGTGTTACCATCACAGAATATCGAAGACTGGGTGATTGATAAACCATTGGAATTTGTTTTTCATGGTTCTGGAAGCCCGAGCAAGATGCTGACATTTGATGAGGTCCTTCTTGCTGCATCACAATGTGGTGGAAGGCATTACATGGCAGAAGGACAAAGAGAAGGCAATAGGGTATAAGAGATTGAACTTGAAGGCTCAGGCCTATTTATGAGTGTGGGACCTTCCTAATCTAATGACCTTGTAATACTGTTACAAGGGCAATTAAATTTCAATGTGTGCTTGGAAGGAGACGTTCCAACAGTTACAGTTAACTATTTGCTAAATACCTGCTATGTGAAAGGGGGTGTGCTTGGGACTTTCTACCCTAGGTGCTGATCCTGGCACCCTAGGCATTTTTATTAGCATCTGTGAGCTTTCTGGTGAAATGTCCTTCATAAAGCTCAGAGACAGGAAAAATAAAAATTCATTCAGTGTTAAACTCTAAACCCAATAAACCAGAGCTCTACAGTCAGCTTCAAAACCCACAATGTGGAGAGCCTTTCACTGAGTGTTCTAATGAGAGATGTGCCATAAACACTATAGTAAAAAGAAGCCAGCCACTAAGTGGCTGACCCTAGAGTCCTTCCCAACTCCCTCCTTTCTTGTCACTTCCCACTATATGGTTCGGAAGAGCCAAACATTTGCCTTCCTAGATGCTATGGTTTGAACATTCCCTCCAAGACTCAACACTGAAGTTCAACTGCCATTGCAATGGTATTAGATGGTGAGACTCTTAAGAGGTGATTAAGGCATGGGGCTCTTGCGGAAGCTCTAACTCACACCGGTGGACAAAGGCCATTATCACTGGTATGAGTTAGTAATAAGGGGAAAGTTAGGCCTCCTTTTCCTCTCTCACATGTGATCACTGACCATGTGATGATTTGTCATGTCACGTTGTAGCAAAAGGTTCATGACAGATGACAGAATCTTAATATTGAACTTCTCTGCCCCAAGATATGTGAGAGATAAATTTATTTTCTTCATAAATTAGCCTGTCTGTGGTAATTTATGTTGTTAAAGCAGCAAAAAGTGGACTAAGACACCAGTCTTCCTTGCACCTAAAAGGGAGGTGGGGAAAATGAGTCTTCAACCCTTTTTATTCTATCCAAGTTACAATATGGCCATGCACATCAGCCAACACCCAGACGTCAAAGTCTGCTAAAAAAAAAAAAAAAAAAAAAAAAAAAAGATAGGATCGTCTTTTGGAAATAGTCAATCAATAGTGAATCTACATATAATTAAGCTAACACTTATTGGGCTTCTTCTAGTGCAGACATATAATATTCAGAAGAACAGCTCCCATACTGGAAAGAGAAACAGATCTAAGTAAATAGTTACTACACAGTATGAGAAACCTTGTGATAGCAGGAGGCATTGGATGGTGGGGAAGCTTATAAGATGGCATCAAGAAAGACTTCCTAGGCCGGCGCCGTGGCTTAACAGGCTAATCCTCTGCCTTGCGGCACCGGCACACTGGGTTCTAGTCCCGGTTGGGGCGCCAGATTCTATCCCGGTTGCCCCTCTTCCAGGCCAGCTCTCTACTATGGCCCGGGAAGGCAGTGGAGGATGGCCCAAGTCCTTGGGCCCTGCACCCACATGGGAGACCAGGAGAAGCACCTGGCTCCTGGCTTCGGATCAGCACGATGCGCTGGCTGAAGCGGCCATTGGAGGGTGAACCAACGGCAAAAAGGAAGACCTTTCTCTCTGTCTCTCTCTCTCACTATCCACTCTGCCTGTCAAAAATAAAAATAAATAAATAAATAAAAAATAAAAAAATAAAAAAGAAAGGCTTCCTGAGATGTTGGTGTTGAGACCAAAGCTTAAAGAACAAAAAGGAGTTCACAGGACAAAGACACGGGGCACCTTATGTGCAAATGATCTGAGACAACAAGAGAACTCAAAGCATCTGGGAGCGGTACTTGGAGTTCAGCTTTAGGTCAGGGGAGTGAGATGGGCAAGAAATAGCAAGAGATGAGACAGAAGAGTCAATGAAGCTAAAGACAAGAAAATCTTGGCGAGTTTTCAGGTTCTTTCTATCACTATCTCTGTTATTTTAAGAAAGAGTCATGGGGAGCAGGAGTTTAGCCTGGCAGTTGGTTGTCCCACTATCTTCCAGCTGGGGCATCAGTCTTGTCCTGCCTTGGGACCATCAGCTTACCTGGTTCTCAGGTCTTCCATCTCCAGTGGGAATTATATTGTCAGATCTCCCAGGTCTCCAGCTTGCCACCTATAAATCTTGGGACTACTCAGTATCCATGATTTATATAAGTCAAACCTTTATACTAAAAATAGGTAGATATCTGGAATTGAGTCCCAGCTCTAGCTCTTGATTCCAGCTTCCTGCAAATGCAAATCCTTGAAAGACAGCAGATAATGTTTCAAGTAATTAGGTTCCTGCCACCTACATGAGAGACCTGGATGGCATTCCCGACTCCCAGCTTTAGCCTGGCCCAACCCCAGCTGTTTCAGGCACTGGGAGTGTGCACTAACAGATGGAAACCTCTCCCTTTCTCAAATATACAAAAAAAATTAAAAATAGATGATAGATAATTTCAACTTCTGGTTCTCTGGAGAACCTATACTTATATAATAACCCTTATCAAAACTGCCTATAATTAAACCAAAATCACAGAGTATCCATAATCTTCAGAAATCTCTAAGATCCAAAAGCAGCTGATATCTTAGTCCAAACTGATATTATTCTATGATATGAACCCAATGGCCCAAAATTATAGCTTCCTTTCTTTTTTAGTTTAGATTTGGGCACTGAAACTCTACAGGGATTTTTCCACAATAAATAAAGATACTGTACTTTTGGCTTTCCCATCATCTATTATTTACAAATTGCAGAAGAGTAGGTTCACAAGACTTAGGAATAAATCCAGGCCTGCTGGTTATTCTCATTATGAGGTCAAGAGCTCAGTAGTATCCTTAATCTTACCCCAAATGGCACAGGTGGCTGTCACCTACAAAGAACTGAACATGCAGGTAGGAACTCCTCAGAAGGAACAAAAAGATTCCTCAGGAGCAGTGATCAAGTTTCATGCAAATATCCTGATAAACAAAGGAAAAGAAAAAATGAAAAATATAATTTTCTAAGTCTTCAGCAATGGCATTTAAAAAAATAGGGAATTCATATGGGCATTTAAGGAGTGAGTTTGTGAACAGAAACACATTCTCTCTCCCCCTCTCCCTCTCTCACTCTCTCTACTTCTCTCCTTCCTTCCCTCCCTCCATCCCTCCCCATCAAACATATAAATTTTAAATTATATGCAAATGTAAAGCAAATAATAACTAAAGCAATTTTTAAAGTAATATTAAGGTGGGAAAAATAATAATTCTACCCAGTGTAACACTTATTTTATGGCTATAAAAACCAAGGCAATACAGTATGGACAGGGAGATTGCCACTAAGATCAGTAGAATAGAATAGAATAGAGAACCCAGAAAACACCCAAAAGAATTGCCAAGCTATTTTGTTCAAAGATTCAAAAACAAATCTATAGAGGAAGGATAGTTTTTCACCAAGTATTACGAGAGCAATTGGACATCACAGATTAAAGGAGATGGAGTGAGAACCTCAACCTAAATCTCACCTTATACAAACGATGATCGCAAAACGGATTACAGACTTAAATATAAACCATAAAACTCTAAACCGTTTAGTAAAAAACTGGAGAAAACCCTTTGATACCTAAGTCTATGTGAAGAGTTCTTAGAACTGATATTGACAGCATGATCTACAACAGGAAAACTGATCAAGGGAACTCCATCAAAATTTAAAAATCTTTTGCTCTGCCACTTTGGAATACAGTCTGATAATTCCTCAAACAATTAATGTAGTTATCATATGACCCAGCAACTTCACTTCTAGATATATACCCAACAGAAATGAATGTAAAAGTCCACACAAAAACACGAGTATATTTCCAAAAATTCATAGAACATGGAATTAAAAGGCATATTTATTTTGGTGCAAAAATATCACTTTTATAATACATTCAGTTTTTTCATAATAGGCCATAATATGAGGGCCTCTTATACATACATTTTTATAGTACCATTATTCATAATAATCAGAAGGTGAAAACAATACAAATGGTCATCAATGGATGAGGAGATTTAGAAAAATATAACTATCCATACAATGAGATATTATTCAGCCTTTAAGAGGAATGGGTTCTTATGCATGCTATAAATTGGATGAACCTTGAAAACGCAATGCTCAATGAAAGAAGTCAGACACAGAAGTCTAAATATTATATGATTCTATTTATGACGATCCAGAATAGGGAAATCCAGAAGCAGAAAGTAGACTAGTGGTTGCTTAGGGGAAAGGGGATAATGACCAAAAGGTATAGAGGTCTTTCTGAGTTGTTGAAAATGTCCTGTAATTGACTGAAGATGATCATATGTATCTGTGAGTGTACTAAAAACCACTTTAAGCAGGTGAATTGTATGGTATGCGAATTATAGCTCAATAGAGCTATTGTTTTAAAAGTTCTGCTTCACGAAGAGGATGAAATGACAACAAACTAGGAGAAATTATTTGCACACCACAGAACCAACAAAAGACTTTTACCTAGA
Organism: Lepus europaeus; assembly: GCF_033115175.1. Classification (NCBI taxonomy): domain Eukaryota; kingdom Metazoa; phylum Chordata; class Mammalia; order Lagomorpha; family Leporidae; genus Lepus; species Lepus europaeus. The sequence goes on along the minus strand of NC_084830.1, from coordinate 76,856,975 downwards.
ATACAAAAAGAGCTCTCAAAACTCAGCAGTAAAGAAAACAAGCTAATTGTAAAATAGTCAAAAGATGTGAAGAGACATTTTACAGAAGATGATATAGAGATGACAAATAAGCACAGGGAAAATGTTCAACACCATGAGGCACCACACAAATGAAACTAAAGCTACAATGTGAGGGTGCACATTGTGATGCAGTGGGTTCAGCCTCCACTTGGGACATTTGCATCCCATATTAGGGTGCCTGGTTCATGCCCTAGCTACTCTGCTTCCAATCCAGCTTCCTGCTAAATGTCTGGGAGGCAGTAGTAGATGATTCAAGTACTTGAGTCCCTACCACCCACGTAGGAGACCTGGATAGAATTCCTAGCTCCTGGCTTTGCCAGTCACTTGGGGAATGAGCCAGTGAATGAGATTGCTTGCTCAATCTCTCTCTCCCTCTCTTCCCCCTCACTCCCTCCCTCCATGTGTGTGTGTGTGTATGTATCTTTCTCTCCGTCTCCCTCTCCCTGTCACTCTTTAACTCTTCTGAATAAATAACTAAATCTTAAAAAAAACGACAATGTGACATCACTACACATCTGTCAGAATGGTTCTTTAAAACATGGATTTTGTTCCTTAATCCATTCAGCCAGTCTATGTCTTTTAACTGGAGAGTTGAGGCCATTAACATTCAATGACTGTTGATAAGTAGTAACTCTGCCCTGCCATTTTCCCCAAAGATATTTCTAATACATGCTTTGAACTTCCTGTGGTCTTTAACTTGGAAGTTTTCTTCCTTTACCTTCTTTCATATTGACAGCCGTGTTTCTGTGTTTCTGTGTGTAACACATCTTTAAGTATCTTTTGCAGGGTTGGACGAGTGGCGACAAATTCTTTGAGTGTACTCAATGCAGGTAAGTATGCAGAGAAAGTGAGTTACTGATACATTGCTCGTAAGAATCTGAAATGGTCCAGCCACTCTGGGAAACAGGTAGGGTTTTTTTAAAGATTTATTTATTTATTTGAAAGTCAGAGTTACACAAAGACAGAAGGAGAGGCAGAGAGAGAGAGAGACAGAAGGAGAGAGAGAGAGAGAGTCTTCCATCCGTTGGTTCACTCCCCAATTCGCCGCAACGGTCGGAGCTGTGCCCATCCACAAAGCCAGAAGCCAGGAGCTTCTTCCAGGTCTCTCACAAGGGTGCAGGGGCCCAAGGATTTGGGCCCTCTTCTACTGCTTTCCCAGGCCACAGCAGAGAGCTGTATCAGAAGAGGAGCAGCCAGGTAGGTCTCAAACCGGTACCCATAAGGAATGCTGGTACTTCAAGCGGCGGCTTTACCCGCTATGCCACAGGACCAGCCCTGAAACAGGTAGTTTTTAACAAAACTAAACAAGTTATTATATGACTCAGAAGCTGCATGTTTGGACATTTATACCAGAGAAATAAATACATATTCACACAAAAATCTGCACACATCTTTAAAAAGTGAAACACAGAATTTCCATATTATTCAACAATTCCACTCCTACTATATATTTGAAGGAACCGAAAGCAGGGATTCAAATCAACAACTATACATGCATGTTCATTGGAACATTACTCATAATAACCAAAAGATGAAAACAACCCACATCAGCAGTGGAATTTAGTCATGAAAAGGAATGACGTTCTGATATATGCTGCAGCATGGGTACATCTTGACAACATCAGGCTAAGTGAAAGAAATCAGGCACCAAAGAGCAAATACATGAAATATCCGGAATAAACACACTCACAGAGACAGAAAGTAGATGAGACATTACCAGGAGCTGGGGGAGCAGGAAAACAGAAAGCTATTCTTTAGTAGTTGCAAAATTTCTATTTGAAGTGATAAAAATTTTGAGATGGGTAGTGGTGATGTTTACACAGACTGTGAATGCAATTAGTAGCATAAAACTGTATGCTTAAAATTATTAAAATGGAAAATTCTAGGTTATATATGTTTTACCATAATAAAGTGTAAGACAAAACAAACAGAACTGAACATCTGCTACCATATGATCCATTAATTAATGCCCAGAGAAATGGGCATTTATCCCAGAGAAATGAAAACTTCTGTTCACACAGAAACCTGTACATGAATATTCACAGCAGCTTTACTCAAAGCAGCCAAGAAAAACTAGAAACAACCAAAATCTCCTTCACAGAGGGAGTTGGCTAAACAGAATGTGGACAACCACACCGTGGGATGCTACTCAACAAGGGACTATTGGCACACACAGCATCCTGGAAAGATCTCGAGAGAATTGTGCTGAGTGAGAAATGCCAGTCCCACAGGTTATAATCTGTACAGTACCATGAACTGGTCAGTTTGTGTTACTATAATGGAATACCTGAAGCGATACACTTTTGATGGAAGCTTATTCGGACGCATGGTTCCAATGTTCAAAGTTGAGGGGCTGTGTCTAGTGATGGCCTTCTTGCTGGCAGAGTCCTGAGGCTGTGCAGAGTGGCACAGGGCAAGAAATGGGGTGAGAATGTGTGTCCTTATCCTCTGCTCGCTCTCTCTCTTGCTTGCTCTCTCTCTCTTTTCCTCTATTTCCTTATACAACTTCCAGTACTTAAAAATGGGGGCTCCACCTTTTTTTAAAAAAAGATTATTTATTTATTTATTTATTTGAGGCAAAGATACAGAGAGAGAGGGAGAGAAAGAGAGGTCTTACATCTGCTGGTTCACTTCCCAAATGGCCGCAATGACTGTGGTTGGGCCAGGCCAACGCCAGGAGGCAGGAGCTTCCTCCGGATCTCCCACATCGGTGTGGGGGCCCAAGCACTTAGGCCATCTTTCACTGCTCTCCCAGACGCATTAGCAGGGAGCTGGATCAGAAGAGGAGCAGCCAGGACTTGAACCATTTCCCAAATAGGATGCCAGAATTGCAGGTGGAGGCTTAACCTTCTTTGCTACAGCACCAACCCTGAGGGCTCTACTTTGATGACTTTAGTTAATCCTAATCACTCCAAGGTCTCAGTCTTAAACACCATAGTCAGACTAAGTTTCCAACTTCTCAGTATCTCACAATGGGGATTAAATTTCAACAAATGAGTTCTTAGAGGACACATTCAAGCCATAACTACAGCTTCCCCTTTACATAACTTTCTTAAATGGAAAAATCGTAGATGTGTGGTTTCCAAGGGTGTTGGGTGAAGAGGAAAGTGTAGCACAAAGGATCCTTGCGATGGGATTTTCCTGTATCTTGACTACAGTGCTGATCACACAAGTCTTCACATGTAATACAATTGCATAGAACACACACACACACACGTACATGTGACATCTGAATAGTGGGGTTGGATTAAATCGATGTCGATTTCCTGGTTGAGAGTGTGCTTCAGTTACACAGGATGGTAACACAGGGAAGGTGAGGGAAGAGCATTCAGAATGACCCTGTATTATTTCTTAGAACTGTGAGTCTATGATTGTTTCAAAGTCCAAGAAACAGCCTTAAAAAGAATGCATGCAGTGTGAGTCCCTTTGCGTGAGGTTCAGAATAGTGGTTGCCTCTCAGGGGCCACAGAACATGACGGAGAAGGGGCCTGGGGAACTTCCTGAGATGATGGCAATGCTCTTATCTTGACAGATTGGGCTGCACGCATAAGCTCGTTGATGTTATTATATTTAAAGTTTGTGAATGTCATATACTATAAAATTTTTCTCAAGAAGCAACTAAGTAAATACGGAACTCTAGTTAATGACGCATACTGAATGAATTATTTGGGGTGAATTGTATAATGTCTGCAACTTACTTTGAAATGCTTCAAAAAATAAGATGGATTGGTAAATAAAGAGATAAATAAATGGGTACTTAGGTTAAAAAGCGAATTTTTAAATATTAAATGTGGAACCTAGGTGATAAGTGTATTAGTATTCACTGTGAGCTTCTTTCCATTTTTACACATTTAAATTTTTTTGTGATACAGTGATGGGGGAATGTTAGCAAGTGCTTGACAAACTTTAGTTGAATCTGATAGTAAAGACAGCATGATGTCACTGAAATCCAATGATAATTGATTGATTCTTTTTTTCTAAGCAAAAAATAGGTGGAAAATTTTATGACACTGCCAATTTCCTTAAAATTAAGGCCTGCCTGAAGTGCTTTCACTGATAACAGAATGCTCAGACATCAGCCAGGACACAGTGAGGCAGCAATTATCTTTGACTCCACCAAGAAATAACCAGTTTTGACTGAAATTTTGCTGAAAATGAGACATGGTGAAAATTATAGGACAAGGCTTAGGTAAGAATGAATTCCTAAATCAAAAGCTACACATTTTAGCCAGATAATTATCAACTGGATTTAGATATAATTAATGCACTTCTTGAAAGAGCAAAGCCCAATTCCCCCAAATAAAATGGTATTACTCAATAAGCACTTATACCAAAACATACAATAGTCCATTTCTTGAAATAAGGCCAATCTTGTTTTTTCCCCAAGAGCAAGAAAATTGACTATTTTACTTTATTTATTTGATGATTCTACTTAACATTCTATAAGTCAGGAAACTATTTCTCAGTAGGTTTATTAATTAGGCTTCTGGGGTAGAGGGGAACAAGCAAAAACTCTCTCTAGAGGAAAATACCTTCATCCTAGCTCCCAAAGAACTTTTTAAAAAGTTCCTTCATCAGGGCTGGTGTTGTAGCCTAGTGGGTAAAGCCACTGCCTGGGATGCCAGCATCCCACATGGGTGCTGATTCATATCCAAGTTGCTCCACTTCTGATTCAGCTTCCTGCTAATGCATCTGGAAAAAGCAGCAGAGAATGGAGTCACATACATGGGAGACCCAGATGAAGCTCCTGGCTCTTGGCTTCAGACTGGCTCAGCCCTGGCCATTGTGGCCACTTGGGGAGTGAATCAGCAGATGGAAGATTCTCTCACTCTCTCCCTCTCTCTCTCTTTCTCTCCCCCCCCCCATCTTTCTATAACTCTGACTTTCAAATAAATAAATATTTTAAAAATACATTCATTATTATATATAAGCAGCTAATAGTCAAAAGCCAAAAGTGCACAGAGAAACAAATTACTAAGAGCAGATAAAACAGACATTAGAAACAGACCTGCAAACACTTCAGAAAAAGAAATTATTAGGCAGAATAAAAATCAAATCTGATTGTTTGTTTCAAAATGCAAAGCCAGACTTTAAATATTTGCAGGAAATATAAAAATTACTAAAGATAGACCAGGCAAGTTTGAAAAGGAACCGAATGAAACATCTAAAAAATTATAATAATTGAAGTTAAAGACACAATGGATATGTTTAACATCAGATTAGACAGAGTTTGAAGAAGATTTGATGAATCAAAAAAATAGACTAGAGGAAATTTCTTAATGAGGAGAGAGAGTCAAGGAAAATAACAGACTAAAAGACTATAGTAGCAAAGTGGCTGTAGTGAAAAAGATTAGCATATTTTAATCAGAGTCCTAAAGAATAAAAGTATCATTATTGAATGATATAATTGTATGCATAACTTCCACTTTGACTATGACCTTGTCTAAATATGATCAGAGTCGGTAAACTTGGAAGGCTTCCATAGCCTTGGCAACTCATGACGACAGCCTAGGGTGGTTATTGGTGCCATAAATTAGAGTGTCAATTTGTTGGGTCAACAACAGAAGTCACTGTGCACTTGCTCCTCATGTAGGATCTCTGTCCTTAATGTGCTATACATTGTGATTTAATGCTATAACTAGTACTCAAACAGTATGTTTCACTTTGTGTTGCTATGTGAGGGCAAACTGTTGAAATCTTTACTTAATATATACTAAATTGATCTTCTGTATATAAAGAGAATTGAAAATGAATCTTGATGTGAATGGCAGGGGAGAGGGGGCGGGAAAGGGGAGGGTTGCAGGTGGGAGGGAAGTTATGGGGGTGGGGGGAAGCCATTGTAATCCATAAGCTGTACTTTGGAAATTTATATTCATTAAATAAAAGTTAAAAAAAGACAACTTTTTGAAACTTAAAAAAAATTGTATTCATAAAAGCACCCTAATAATCCAAATTTAAAAACTGATAATACTGAGAAAATTTAGTAACAGGGTTGCTGGATAAAGAAAGCAAATGCATTTCTATACTCCAACAAAAAATTACAAAAAAGTATAAAATATAATATTTATAATGGACAATATAATTGTCAACTGACTATTCCTATAGGAGAACAAAAAATATTGACCAGTATCAAATATATGAAGTAGTTAATACATCTGACACAAGTTATGCAAATATACATTTTACTGAGGAACATTAAACAAGACTATAGGGGTTGGCATTGTGGCGTAGTAGATAAAACCACTGCCTGCAGTGTCAGCATTCTATATGGGCACTGGTTCAAGCCCCAGATGCTCCAGTTCCAATCCAGCTCTCTGCTATGGCTGGAAAAAGCAGTAGAAAATGGCCCAAGTCATTGGATCCCTGCACCCGTGTAGGAGACCTGGAAGAAGCTCCTGGCTCTTGGCTTCAAATCGGCCCAGCTCCAGCTGTTGTGGCCATTTAGGGAGTGAACCAGTGGATGGAAGACCTCTCTCTCTCTCTCTCTCTCTCTCTCTCACTGCCTCTGCCTCTGCCTCTCTGTAACTTTGCCTTTCAAATAAAATAAATAAATCATTTTAAAAAAAAAGCAGAAGAACATTTTAAAAATAGAAAGATAGGCGCCATTGCTGTGGCACAGCAGGTTAAAGCCCCAGCCTACAGCACCAGCACCCCGTATGAGCTCCAGTTTGAGTCCCGGCTGCTCTACTTCCAATCCAGCTCTCTGCTATGGCTTAGGAAAGCAGTAGATGGTCCACGTCTTGAGCTCCTGCACCCACCTGAGAGACCCGGAAGAAGCTCCAGGCTCCTGGCTTCAGATCGGCTCAGCTCTCACCATTGCGGCCATTTGGGGAATGAACAAGTGGGTGGAAGATCATTCTCTCTGTCTCTACCTTGTACTCTGTCTTTCAAATAAATAAATAAATAAATAAATAAATAAATATTTTTTTAAAAGGAAGGATATATCATATTCATAGATTTTGAAACTAAATACTATAAATAGTTTTATTATTTCCAGTTTTAATGTATAGATTAAATGAAATTGTAGTGCCAAAAAGTATAGATTAATACATAAATTAATGTGTAGATTAATTCCAAATTTTTATGTGGAAATTTATAAATACATCTAAAATCTTCATGGACTGCAAAAGCATAAAGGAACAAAAGAGTCCATTTTTTAGAAAAAGAACAACACTGGGGCTGGATTTGTGGTGAGCAGGTAAAGCCACTGCTTATGATGCTGACATCCCCTACAGCCACCAGTTCAAGTCCTGGTTGCTCCACTTCCAATCCAGCTCCCTACTAATGGCCTGGGAAGAGCAGTAGAAGATGGCTCAAGTGCTTAGACCCCTGCCATCCACGTGAGAGACCTGCTCCTGGCTCCTGGCTTTGGCCTGGCCCAACCCTGGTAGTTGTAACCATTTGGAGAGAGAACCAGCAGATAGAAGCTCACTCTCTCTCTGTCTCTCTCTTTCAAATGAATAAATAAATCTTTAAAAAAAACAACATTGATGTTCATACAATACTTACTATAAAGCTATAATAATTAAGAGCATGTGGTATGAATGCAAGAACAGATAAATATACCAATGAGATAGAGAGTACCAAAACAAACTAAGATAGATAGATAGATAGATAGATAGATAGAGATGCTTGACTTATGACAAAGGTGACAATTTACAACAGTAGGGGAAAGGTCTTTTTATTAAATGATGCTAGCTCAATTAACTATTCACATGGGAGAAAAAAGAACAGTAACCAATATCTTATAACTGACATAGAAATCCATTCCAAAAAATTATTGATATGAATATGAAAGAGAAGGCATAGACTATATTGTCATAGTATTTTGGTAGTAAAGAGTTTCTTAAATAAGATACAGAAGGCGTGAGCATAAAAGGAAAGATAAATAAACTGTATTGCAATAAACAGTAAGTTAAGTCTCCACTTATCAAAAGTCATTATAAAGAAGCTGAAAAAAATTGCAAAGGAAAGGTATTTATAAAACATATATCTAACAAAAGTCTAGTATCTAGATCATAATTTTTTAAACATCTAAAAATCAACTAAAAAGGCAATCCAGGAGGTGGGCATTTAGTCTATTGGTTGAGATGCTGGTTAAGACAGCTGTGTATCACGTCAGAGTGCCTGGGTTCAAGGCCCAGCTCCAGCTCTTGATTCTAGCTTCATGCTAATGCAGACTGGGAGGCAGTGGTGATGGCTCAAGAAATTGGGTTCCTACCACAAGTTACAAGCTTCTGGCTTTGGCCCAGTCCACTTTCTGTCATTGCAGGTATTTGGGAGACTGAACCAACAGGTAAGAGCTCTTTCTCTCTTTCCCTTGCTTCCTGTCTCATTTTTTCCTCTCAAATAAATAAATTTTTAAGATTGAAGATATGCTAAAGATTTTGAGTGGGCAATTCAAAAGGGAAATATTCATATGGCCAACATACCAATGAAAAGATACTCAACTTCATTAATAATGAGAAAAATGCAAATTGAAACAAAAATGGAACATTATTATAAATTCACTCCAAGGCAATTTTTAAAAATCTGACATTAACAAGTGTTTTCAAGAATGTGCCTCATTGGGAGCTCATAGGAGTGCAAATCTCCAACGAAGGCTGATTTTTATTATTTACAATCTTTATGTTCTCTAAAGTAGTTATGAACACTAAATTCACTAACACTAAACCATTGCTCCTTGGTGGAAAGCAACAGAGTTAGGTTCTTGCAAGCCTCTGGTTAGACTTTTCATCAACCAAACAACACCTAACCTTGTTTTATGTGTGTGTCTGTTTAAAGACACCTTATTTAATATACACTGTTGATTCGTTAACCTTGAACTCATGGTCACCAGCACTGAAATGAAGCTTTTCTTTCTTTTTTTTTAAGATTTATTTATTTTTAAGTCACAGTTACACAGAGAGGAGAGGCAGAGGTCTTCCATCTGCTGGTTCACTCCCCAAATGGCTGCAACGGCGAGAGCTGAGCTGATCCAAAGCCAGGAACCAGGAGCTTCTTCCGGGTCTCCCACGTGGGTGTAGGGGCCCAAGGACTTGGGCCATCTTCTGCTGCTTTCCCAGGCCATAGCAGAGAGCTGGATCAGAAGAGGAGCAGCCAGGGCTAGAACAGGTGCCCATATGGAATACAGGCACTTCAGGCCAGGGCGTTAACCTGCTGCACCACAGCACCGGCCCCTGAAATGAAGCTTTTCTAATACCCCTTATTTTCTTCTAAGGCACATCACAGCCTCTTGCACTTGAAAACACCAGACAGCACTTCAGCACTGCACTTGAGGGCCATTTTTTTATTATTTTAAATTTATTTTTTAAGGAATACAAATTTCATAAGTACAACTTCAGAAATATAGTTATTCTTCCCACCATACCCACTCTCCCACCCCTCCTCCTGTTCCCTCTCCTCTTGCCAATCCCATTCTCCATTAAGATTCATTTTCAATTAACTTTGTACACAGAAGAGCAACTCTATACCAGTAAAGATGTCAATAATTTGCACACACATACACACACAACTGTTTGAGAACTAGTTTTACAGTTAACTCTCATAATACAACTCCTTGAGGACAAAGGCCCCGCATGGGGAGTAAATGCTCAGTGACTTCTGTTGTTAATTTAACAATTAACATTCTAATGTATGATGTCAGTGACACCCCCCCCCCCCAGGCTCTTGACATGAGCTGCCTAGGCTATGGAAGCCTTTTGAGCCCACAAACTGTCAGTATTTGGATAAGGCCATAAGCAAAGTGGAAGTTCTCTTCTCCCTTTAGAGAAAAGTAGATCCTTCTTTGATAGTGAGGGCCATTTTAAACAGTGAAGCCACAAAACACAAGAATGCAGAAACATATGGAACTGACATGTCAAGGACTTCCTGGAAGACGTTGAAACGAGAAGGAAAACAGTGTCTTGATTGGTCTCAACTGGAAATGAGCATGTTAGGGGACTCCAGTTGTTTGCCACTCTGTACTCACAATTGGCAGATGAACCCAAAAGCAGTGAATATTAATTGGGGGACTACAAATATGGGAGAGGGAAGCCATTGTAATCTATAAGCTGTACACTGGAAATTTATATTCATTAAATAAAATTAAAAAAAAATAAAAATAAATAAATTCTATCAAGTGGGAGGATTTGCAAATACAGAATCCACAAACAATGAAGATAAACTATTCTTTGTACAAGTGGAATTTTCGATAATTATCATGTAAGCTTTCTGAGGAGCACACTCTATGGCCCAGCAATTCCCTCCTAGGTGTAAATGTTAGGGAAATTCTTGCCCATGTTCAGCTAAAGGCATGCACGTCTTTAGTCACCTGTCACTCACAATGGCCCCAGTGAATTAAGCCTGTGAATACAGAGTGGATTACAATCATGGCTTTGCAAAAACTGATGAAGCAGGGTGTGGGGGGAAGAAAGGGAGGGGGATTGAGGGGAAGCAGGGGAGTGAGGGAAATGTGATTGTCTTCTTGAGACTGTACCTATGGAATGCAGAAAATTTGTTCACTTTATATTAATAAAAAATAGCCTCAAACCAAAAACAGCCTAAATATCCGTGCTGAGAAGAATACATAAATACATTGTAGAACAGTCCCTTGGATACTACACAGCAACAAAAATTTGAAAACTGCAACTGCATGCAGCAATATAAATGAATTTTACTATTACCATGTTAAATAAGAGACAATATATATAACGTAGCATTGAATGAAAGAATACTCATTGTACAATCCCACTTCATAAAACTGCATAAAATTTTCATAGTTTATTTTACATTTAGGTGATAATACTATAAAGAAAAGCAAAGGGATCATCACACTAATTATCTAAAATGTGGGGCCAGTGCTGTGGCATGCAGGTGAAGCCGCCACCTGCAGTGCCGGCATCCCATATGGGCACCGATTCATGTCCCGGCTGCTCTGCTTCCGGTCCGGCTCTCTGCTACGGCCTGGGAGACCAGTGAAGATGGCCCAAGTCCTTGGGCCCCTGTGCCTGTGTGGGAAGACCCAGAGGAAGCTCCTGGCTCCTGGCTCCTGGCTTTGGATCAGTGCAGCTCTGGCCCTTGCCGTCAGCTGGGGAGTGAACCAGCAATGGAGAACCTCCCCCCCCCCCTCTTGTTCTCTCTCTCTCTCTCTCTCTCTGCCTCTCCTTCTCTCCTGGCTCCTGGCTTCAGATCAGCCCAGCTCTCACCATTGCGGCCATTTGGGGAGTGACCCAGCGGCTGGAAGACCTCTCTCTCTCTCTCTCTCTCTCTGCCTTTCCTTCTCTCTCTGTGTAACTCTTTCAGATGAATAAAATAAATCTTTTAAAAAAAAGACAAAACCACTTGTATATATCTGTTCAAAAAATTATCTAAAATGTACAATAGTTTACTACATTTTGCATATTGTCCACTTCAAAACAAAAAAAAAAAGTATTTATAAAAGTAGTTACAATGCTCCCTAAATATAATTGACATATGGAAGCAGAGAGGCTGGGACATTAGGTCTTCACACAGGGAGACTTAAAAAGCTTCCCCCAATGTTTTCTAAAAGATTATCACCAGCCCTTCTTTTCCACCTTTTGCCATTTCAGTCAATGCTGCTCTGCGCGTCCAGGGTGCGTGGCCTTCATGCTTTATGGCCTTGATGCTCTTCCACGTGGCTGGTTCCTGGTACTCGGTATGAATCCAGATTTCCCTCTCTCTTTTAGATAGGGCCCTCACTCTCCTGTGCATTTCTCTCACTAAGTAAAACGCTTAAAACTTAAAAAAAAAAAAAAAAAGATTACCACCTTAGTAAAAGCATACATCAATTCAGGGGCCTTTTTAATATTTTATTTGAGTTCATTAAGAAGAAAAAAATGTAATGAAGAGAGTGTATTTATAATCATTCCTGAAAACAGAAGTGATCAAATGAGATCATATTGGTCACTTAGTCTTTTGTCTTAAACTAGCATATGAGAATCAGAGCAGTCATTAAACCAGCCAAAACCACGTATCTCATTTGCAGAAGTGCTTGAAACTGCACCTGGTGTATTTACCTGGACCTCTAGCTAGAACTCTCTGCTGCTGAAAGCTCTAAGCACCCTAGAAAATGAACGTAAACAGCTGAGCTGTGTAACAATGCCAAAGCTCCACAGGGTAAAACACAGTAACCCTCACAGTAACCAGCTTCCTGTGGGGTGAGTGGCTTAGGACTTCCTCTTGCTCATGGTATTCAGTGGAGAGGACTTTTGTCTGTGGATCCAGTCTGTCTTTGCTCCTCCCCAGATGAGTGGCCCTGACCAATCATCTCTCTACTTTTCCCATCTGTACTACTCAGAGTGTGGGCCAGCAGGTCTCTAAATTGCCTCTCAGTGCTATGATTCTCTGAAACCTAGGGGGGAGGTGTTTCTAACAGAGAGGACTCTTACCTTGGCTCTTCATCTGCAGATTCATCTTCATTTAAATGATAAATAACCTGACAACCAAGAGAAAAACATGATCAAAAGGCATCCAGGGTCTGGAATTACTATAATTATATAATACAATATATAGTATAATACAAGATTACCTTATATAAACTGGCTTTAAATGGAAATGTCTAATATGACACTTGGCATGTAAAGCAAAAAGAAGGATTTGATTATATTGAAGGAAAACCACACATTTCCTCATATTTTCACAAAGCTTCTGAAACTTGGTCCCAAGCTGCTCCTCACTATCCCTCCTTGAGTTTCATAGAAAAATTTATTTGGCTTGAAGAAGCACAGGTTGACTTTTGTAACATGTATTTCAGGTAATATTGTGGTGCTAAATCTAAAGAAATAAAGTCAATGACCTTTGATTACATAGATGACTGCTGCAACAGCTGGAGATGTTCAGAGTTTCACTTACTTTATCCCTTCAACAGCATTAGTTAAGGGATTAGGTCAGGTAATGGTTCAAACAGCTAACCGTTTAACTCTTCACTTCCCTGTAGCACAGGCCTGGAGATCTTGGGCTCCAACATTGGGTTTGGGTGAAAAGATCCTGATCATGAAATGGAATTTCTGGCCTTCGTGGAGGAACTAGCAAGCACAAAAAAGAGATATTTTTAAGAGCCTGTGTGGAAATTGATGTGAAATCTACTTTGTTGTTTTAATAACAAACTGTTAAAATTGAAGACCAAGTGATTTTATGAACACTTTGGATTTATTGAAATCAGATGCCCCCAGATTTGAAAATCTTCGTTACACCTAGCTCTACTTTTTTCCAGAACTTAACTATCTCATGAGAGTATTTTACTAAGAGAAAAAGAGACTGGATGGAACTTCCTTGTCTTTTTCAAAGAATGATGCAACAGCTATGAAGTGATTACAATGCCAGGCATTATGTTAAGTGCATTGTATGCACTAGGTGTCTTTTATTTTTTGTTAAGATTTATTATTTATTTATTTATTTGAAAGGCAGAGATAAAGAGAATGAGAAAGTTCACTTCCCAAATGACCACCACGGCCAGGGATGGGCCAGGCTGAAGCCAAGAGCCAGGAGCTTCCTCCTGATCTCCCACATGGGTGGTCCATACTCAGCTGCCCTCCCAGGCACATTAGCAGGCAGATGGATAGGAAGTGGAGCAGCCAGGACCCAAACAGGTACCCATATTGGATGCTGGCACTGTAGGTGGCAGCTTAACCTTCTACGCCACAGAGGTGGCCCCATGCATTATCTCTTTCAAAATTTGCAACAGGGGCCAGCGCTGTGGCACAGTGGGTAAAGCCACCGCCTGTAGTGCCGGCATCCCATATGGATGTCGGTTCAAGACCTGGCTGCTCCACTTCTGATCCAGCTCTCTGCTATGGCCTGGGATAGCAGTAGGGGATGACCCAAGTCCTTGGGCCCCTGCACCCATGAGGGAGCTCCGGAAAAAGCTCCTGGCTCCTGGCTTCACATTGGCACAGCTCCAGCCATTGGGGCCATCTGGGGAGTGAACCAGTGGATGGAAGACATCTCTCTCTCTCTCTCTCTCTCTCTCTCTCTCTCTCTCTGCCTCTCCTCTCTCTGTGTAATTCTGCCTTGCAAATAAATAAATAAATCTTTAAAAAATTGTAACAAATCTAAGTGGTTACTACCATTATGATCCTCTCTTCAAAGATGAGGACATCAAAGCACAGAGAGAGAAAATTATCTGCCCAGGATCCATAGGAAGTAAGTGTTAAGTCCTGGACTTGAACGCTGTCATTCAGATTCCACCCCATGCCATATGTGTTTCCTTTTTTTTTTTAAGATTAATTTTATTTATTTGAAAGACAGAGTTACAAAGAGAGGTAGAGACAGGGAGAGAGGTCTTCCATCTGCTGGTTCACTCCCCAGATGGCCACAATAGCCAGAGCTGCGCCGATCCGAAGTCAGGAGCCAGGAGCTTCTTCCAGGTCTCCCATGTGGGTGCAGGGGCCCAAGGGCCTGGGCCATCTTCTACTGCTATCCCAGGCCATAGCAGAGAGCTGGATCGGAAGAGGAGCATCTGGGACTGGAACCAGTGCCCATATGGGATGCCGGCACTTCAGGCCAGGGTTTTAACCTGCTGCACCACAGGGCCAGCCCAGCCATCTGTGTTTTCAAAATATCTTTACACACAATGCCACATTCTTCCTTCCAGTCCTGTGTTACAGTGAACACTATGTGGATTACCGTCTCAGCCCCCACGAATCCCCTTTCCCTGAAAACTACCTGCCTACTACGTGAATCCACCCCTCTGATCATAGCTGAATAGGCCATGAGTGTACGCTTAACCCAAACCAGGCCAATCAGAATCTCTCTAAGCAATGTAAGCAAAGAGTCATGGCACAGAATCATGGGAAGTGATTTACATCAATAGCCAGTTTCTTGAGTGACGGTTGAGCTGAGTGCCAGCTGAGTCACCAAGGTTCCTGGAGCTGCCTTACAACCCTCTCCTGCATGCTGGCTATTCAGGTTTTCCCAGAATTCCTTAAGTTTTCTTCTCATTCATCCAGCTTCCACAGAGTCCTAACTAACACATCTCGGTTTATTCACTCAACAAACATTTTTTAGCATCTTCTGTATGCAAGACACATAACTGAAAACTGTAGTAGAGACAGCCATTACAAGTAACGACAGAAACAAATGCATGGTTACCAGTTGGGAAAAGCGCAGTAAAAGAAAAGTGTGGGTGCTATGAAACGCTCTTAGAAGAGAAATTACTCTCACCATAAATGAGATCGTGTGTGTAAAGCACTTAGCCCAGGGCTTGGCTCCTAATAGGTTCTCCGTGTATTTTCTTTGCTCAACTTCTCTCTAAATAATAGCTCTGGCACAATGCCTTCCCAACTGAGGCCAATATCACAACACACTGCTCTCATTGGCTGCTAATTTACTCCCTGCCTTTAGTTTCTGCTGCCAGATTATTATTCCCAAAATATCAGTTTCATTATGCTGCCTGTTTGTATCTCATTCCAAGGAATTTGGACCCTTTCCTGTAAAGTAGCAGTGAGGTCTCAGATGGGAGAAACGTAGGTAAGCAGGATTGTTGGTCACCTGTGCCCTTTTGCTGTGGAAAATAAAGGTGCTACTACCCCAGGGAGGGAGGGGAAAGGGTCGTGAATGTCAGGCACATCGGTATAGCAGTCACTATTTCTTTCAAATTCACTAAGGAAGGACAGTCGTCCAAGCTGCCCAGATGAGTTTGGGTGGCTGGGGGAGCTGAGGAGGAAAGGAGAGAAGAGGCCTTGCTAGCCCCAGCAGATCAGGAAAGAGTGTTTTAACTGCTCAGAGAGAAAAAAAAAAAGCTTCTACAGGGAGGCCCAAGTCAATGAAAACATTCATCTACCTCGTCCATCTTGCTCTCCAATGGACACGTGGGTATTGGAGACATTCTCTTTGGAGAACTCCACCAAGTACATCACTTTGCCATCTCTTCTTTCCTACTTCTCTCTCATCTCCTACTCTGAAGAATTTTATGGCATTTAATGTGACTAAACAAGATCAATTGCACGTTGTTACGCACAAGAACATAGCTGGTTTACAATGAAAATGATTGTGAACCAATACAGGAAATAAGGTTCATCCCAGGAAAGGATAATTAAGACATAAGAGCTTTTTATGAATCATACCATCCTGGTGGAAAAATCATAACTGATCTTAAAACTAAATCCAAGCCTGCTGCAAAAGTAGAGAATTTGATGGAAAACACTAGACCCCAGCAGTGGCAACTCTGAAATTTTTTGAGCACTTAGAAATATTGCTTATAAACTAGCACTCAAACATAAACTTCATTGACAGCTTTCTCTTCGTCTGATTTCCAAATTCAAGTTCAAGGCAATCCTTATAGAGACTTGAGCAGATGTGGCAGAATTAAAGCAACATTTTTGACCTCCATAGTGGCCTGTCAAGCCAGTCTGTTCAGTACGTGTGGGGCGCCTTTCACCCCGAGTCCAAGACTCCTGGCTTTTCCCTGGATCAGCTTCCTGAGTCCGGCCAGGCACAGAGAGTGCTTATCCTTGGGATCGCTGAGTTTGTACTCCACCTGCACAATCCGCCACTCTCCCACCACTGCCTGACGTTCCAGCAGCCCTTCCTCACGAGGTCAAATGAAAAAAAACTGATTTAGAGATTGTCCAAGACTCTTTCTGGTTGAAGACAATTTCAAAAGCTATTGTGAAAAAAAAAAAAAATTCCATCTTTGAAGTCCTGGGAGCCAGACAGAATAAAATTGAAATACTTTAGAAGGGATGAAAGCTACACCTCAAAATATCAAAATAAATCCATATGTTTAAGACTGAGAGCAGGAACCCTTCACCTAGCAAACACTTGCTGAGCCAGGAACCTGACTTGGAACTAAGAATTCAAAGATTAATACCACACCATACAGTTGGTGGATCCCTTATCCAAGATAGTTGGGATCAGAAGTGTTTCAGGCCTCTCACCAAGCTCCAGCCACAGGAGAAGACCAGTATGTAAGGCTCATACAGAGCAGACTGCCAGCAAATCGACTGGTGGTAAAGCACCAGGGAAGCAACTGGCTACAAAAGCCGCTCTCAGGAGTGCGCCCTCTACTGGAGGGGTGAGGAAACCTCATCATTACAGGCCTGAAACTGAGGCACTTTGTGAAATTAGATGTTAGCAGAAGTCATCAGAGGTTATCAGAGATTCTGATTCACAAACTCCCCTTCCAGCGTCTGGTGGGAGAAATTGCTCAAGACGTCAAGACAGATCTACACTTTCAGAGTTTAGCTACTAGTGCTTTGAAGGAGGCAAGTGAGGCCTATCTGGTTGGTCTTTTGTTTTTTTTGCTTTTTTTAAACACAAAGTATTTTTCTTTTTAAAAAAAGATTTATTTATTTATTTATTTATTTATATGAAAGAGTTACACACAGAGAGAAGGGGAGGCAGAGAGAAAGAGAAAGATCTTCCATCCGCTGGTTCACTCTCCACTTGGCCACAATGGCCAGAGCTGCGCCGATCCAAAGCCAGGAGCCAGGAGCTTCTTCTGGGTCTCCCACATGGGTGCAGGAGCCTAAGGACTTGGGCCATCTTCTACTGCTTTCCAAGCCTATAGCAGAGAGTTAGATCAGAAGTGGAGCAGCCGGGACTGGAACCAGCACCCATATGGAATGCCGGCACTGCAGGTGGCGGCTTTACCTGCTACACCATAGCGCCTGCCCCCTGGTTGGCCTTTTGAAGACATCAACCTGTGTGTTATCCATGCCAAACGTGTAACAATTATGCCAAAAGACATCCAGCTAACATGCTGCATACGTGGAGAACATGCCTAAGAATCCACTATGATGGGAAACATTTCAATCTCAAAATATCTTTTTTCTCTTCTTCCTGTTATTGGTAGTTCTGAATGTTAGATAATTTTTTCCATGCAGTCAAAAGGTATCTAAATATATGATTGCAAGTGGAAAAATAGGGGACAGAAATCAGGTATTGGCAGTTTTTCCATTTTCGTTTGTGTGTGGATTTTTGATATAAATATGGGATGTAAAGCATTAATGCAAGTCAAAATGTTTCAGTGAACAAACTTCAGCAGTTCAACTTTACAACAATTATAAATAAGCCTGTTAAATTTTTCTGGACGGTGCCAGCATTTGTTTTTTAAACAAGTAAATTTCTTATTAGTGGCAACTAAATGGTGTTTGTAGCATTTTTATCTTACAGTAGGTTCCATCTGTTCACTATACTGTTCTGAGTTGTCCTACATGCAAGTACATGTTTTTAATGTCTGTCTTCTGTGCTGTTCCTGTATGTTTGCTATTTACATTAAACTATAAAAAAGTGTTTCAGATTTTTGGAATGTTTTCTTTACAGGTTGAGCAACCCTAATCCAAAAATCTAAAATCTGAAATGCCCCCAAATCCAAAACTGTTTGAACATCTGTGTTGGTGCTCAATAAGTTTCCAATTTGGGAGCATTTCAGATTTTTTATTCTCATATTAGGGATATTTGACCTGCATTTACCCTTAAGGAACTCCTAATATAGTACAAAGACAACCCCCTTAAATATCTTTAGGAACAGTACAGATCTGTTCAATATTGAGAAATATACTTGCTGTTTTGATGCCCAGTTTCCATTCCCAAATTTTCCTCCCCCACTGGATTCAGTGTGGGTGGAATGAATCACACATTGGTATCTTACGCAAAACTCCAACTTAGTCCAGTGGCAATGAATACCTAGCTAGGATTTAAATCCAAGGTGTGTTAGTTTCCCTAACAAGATACTAAGTCTAATGGTTTCTACCCAGAAGGTAGAAACCCAACCAAGTTCAAGCTGTCAGTAGAGTTAGTTCCTTCTGGGTGTTGTGAGGGGAAGATCTGTTCCAAGTCTCTCTTGCCTTAGATATGACCATCTTCTCCCTGGTGTTCCTTCTGTATCATCTCTGAATCCACATTTCCAATATGACACAATATGAAGGCCCCTCTTAATTACCTCGTTTTAATTTGATTACATTTTAAAGACATTATCTCCAAAGAAGGTCATATTTGAAATTACTTGGGATTGAAACACCAATATTATCTTTTTTTAGAGAGTGACAAAGATTCTCTACTTGACCAAACTTTAGTCAATTCTGGGAACTTCTTATAGACTGATCTGTACACTTCTCTGTAAAATCTTATTTTAACAAGAAACCTGCTATGCCCTGCTTTCCATATCCTATCACTCTAGATATAACCTCCTGCTCTTGATGTCTGATCACTCATATGATCACTCTGGCAGGTTCCTCAAGAATCCTGTTAGGTCAGTTTAGTCAGAATCCACACTTACACCAGATATTTCCTCTCCCTAATTTTCTACCCACTGACCTCCCTGACCCTGTTGCTGAGCTATAAATTTCCACTTTCTCTGCTGTGTTTAGAGTTGAGCCCGGCCTGTCTCACTGCAGAATCCCATTGCAGTGATCCCTAAACCTATTGCAATGGTCCTGAATGAAGTCTTCTTACCATGCTTTAACATGGTGAGCGCCATTGTCATTTTTTTTTCTTTAACAGAGGACACAATTCAACCTACAACATAAGGCTAGACCAAACTCTGCCCACTAGTTTTAATTTTCTGGCATAAAGTTTGTTCACAGGGTTATTAGTGAGTAGTGAGAAGGACAAATTTTTTTTTGGGCTGTCTGGTATAGAAACTATCAAATCTAGACAGCAGGAGGGAGAAAGGAAGAGAAGCCACATGTTAATAATTTGGGGCTAATTATGGACATTTGTGCTTTTCTAGGTAAATGTACTGAGCATCAAAAATATGCCAGCATTTATCTTCAGACTTAGTGTGACAAGGGATTTGGCAAAGGGTGGTTGTGCTTCCCACTGTCAGAAACAATCTTTAAGTCTGTCAGATCTCAGACACAAAGCTCACATCTGCTGAGAACCCACCTGTGGTAGCCGCTCCCAACCTAGCCTATCCCCTACACCTGCTGTCATTTGTCCCCACTGAATGGCACTGCAAATGGGACCAGTCATGAGGACCCTGACTGGAAAGTCATCAGCTTTCAAGCAGTCCTCTCATGGGCACTGTACCACTGTGCTTCCCTAAAGAACAGTACGCATCCCATTTGGAAGTTTGTGCTACAGAAACTATTCAGTGATGGGTATGGACAGTCAATAAGTTAATGAGTAAAGTCGTTCTGCCCTGAAGTTTGAGTGGAAACCAGAACTTAAAGAGAAGGCATTCTATATCAACCATTACTAACAATCACATAGTGCCAGATGTGTGCACATTCACTCCTGCCTGTATTATTTATTTAAATATTTTTTAATGTTCTTACTATGTGCCAAGGACACAACTCTATGAGATAGCTATAACTTCTATTCCCATTTTACAAATGGACAAACCAGAAGGCATTGAGCAATTAAAACGAAACTAACACAAGGTCTCATAACCAGTAAGTGGAAAAGCACACACTTGAACCAAGCAGGTTGGTTTCAGAAGCTGTGTTTTAATCTTTGGACTCTGCTGCCTCTATATTGACTTTGAGGTGGGAGAGACAGGATACGAGGTATCCAAAGATATGTGATAGAATTTATTCAGGCATAATTACTGGGGCAACCCCTACATGTTCATCCTAAATTCTATATTGCATAGACTCTTCTCAGAGCCACACCCTGAGGAGGATACTATTTCTATTCTCATTTTACATTTTGGTAAGCTGAAAGACACAAGGAGGTTAAATAATTTTTCCCAAAGTCATTTATGTGTCCCAAATTACTGCTAGATGTTGGGAGATACAACTATGATAAATAAAAGGTAGTGAGCAAGGTAACCATGGCTGCTGCCTTTACTGAGCTGACACCACATATAGGGACACGAATGAGTATGTAAGTAGTCAAATTATACTATTGCAAGGACCAAGGTGGGGTTCTGTGGAATGTGCAAGCACATGGAAGCAGTACTTAATCCTCCCTTGGGATCTAGAAATGATTTCACTGAGGTCCAATATTTTTACTTAAACATGAAGATTGTGTTGGATACACACAGAGAGAGAGAAAGATGGAAATTGTTCCAAGAGGAAAAACAACACTTGTGAAACCAGAAGTCAAAATGAATAATGTGTGAGGCCAGAATTGTTACATAGAGGGTAAAGCCACAGCCTGCAATGCTAGCATCCCATATGGGCACTGGTTCAAATGCCAACTGCTCCACTTCCAATCAAACTCCTTGATAATGACCTGGGAAAGTAGCAGAAGATGGCTCAAGTGTTTGGGCACCTGCCACTCATGTGGGAGACCTGAAATAAGCTCCTGGCTCCTGGCTCCTGGCTTCAGCCTAACCCAGCCCAGCCCAGCGGTTGGAAGATCTGTTTCTGTCTCACCTCTCCCTGGAATTCTGACTTTCAAATAAATAAATAAACCTTTTTTAAAAAACAAAGAAAGAGAAGATCCCAGGAATTGAAAGACATTGAGGGACTGGCACTGTGGCGCAGTGGGTTAAAGCCCCAGCCTGCAGCACCAGCATCCCATATGGGTGCCAGTTCAAGCCCTGGCTGCTCCACATCCGATCCAGCTCTCTGCTAATGTGCCTGGAAAAGCAGGGAAAATGGCCAAGTCCTTGGGCCCCTGCACTCACGTGGGAGACCCGGAAGAAGCTCCTGGCTCCTGGCTTCGGATCAGCTCAACTCTGGCCATTGCGGCCATTTGGGGAGTGAGGCTCTACCTCTCTCTGTAACTCTTTCAAATAAAAATAAATCTTAAAAAAAAAAAAAAAAAAGAGGCCGGCGCCGCGGCTCACTAGGCTAATCCTTTGCCTGCGGCACTGGCACTCCAGGTTCTAGTCCCAGTTGGGGCACCAGTTCTGTCCGGGTTGCTCCTCTTCCAGTCCAGCTCTCTGCTGTGGCCCAGGAGTGCACTGGAGGATGGCCCAAGTGTTTGGGTCCCTGCACCTGCATGGGAGACCAGGAGAAGCACCTGGCTCCTGGCTTCGGATCGGCGCAGCGTGCCAGCCGTAGTGGCCATTTGCAGGGTGAATCAATGGAAGGAAGACCTTTCTCTCTCTCTCTCTCTCTCACTAACTCTGCCTGTCCAAAAAAAAAAAAAAAAAAAAGAAAGAAAGAAAGAACGAGAGACATAGAGTAAGGTTTGTGGTATGGAATGCAAGGAAAAGGAATAACAAGATGTGAATTGGGGAAAAAACATTATTCCCTAAGAGCAAGGAGACCCACTGAGTGTTAGGAGGCAGTTTAACACAAACAGGTCCACCTTTCAGAAAGACAAGCTTGTAAAATATGGAATGATGTGAGGAACAATGGAGAAAGTGAGACGCTTTCCCAATCCTGGGAGTCACTGTGGTAAACCCAGCTTAGTAACTGGTAGACAGAATTAAATTTAGTGATTGGTCATCTACTGGGGGTGCAAAAGAGTATCATCGCTGGCAATGTTTTAAGTCTCTGCTTTGAAGCATTAGGTAAATAATGGTGCCATTTTCTAAATGAGGGACACCAGAGGACATGTACCAAAGAGCAAAAGTGCAGAAGAATCTGAACTAGAGAAAAATAGTGACATGAGACAGAGCTTTTAGAGCTGTCAACAAACACGTGGACATAGATGCCAAGACAGTGGATGCCTTAGCTAGGGAGTGAATTAAGACAAAAAAGAAGAGGGTCTCAGGGGATGCTATCCTTTAGGGGTTAGCCACAAGAGGAGCCTACGGAAGAAACTGCGAATGATCTCTGAGAGAGAGAGGCAGGAGCCCAGGCAGGTGGGTATCATGGAATCCAAGAGAAGCTAAAGGAAGGCTTTTCACACTATTTTGTGCTCTGGACACACCAGTTAAGGCAATGACTGAGAAGCACGCATCTGATTAAGCCATATGGAAAAGCAAAACTCTTGTTTCTGAGGTTCTTGGGCCAGAGAGCTATCTGAAGCGAAGTGAAGATCTCAAAAAGCCATCATTTCTTGTCATTCACTGTTCTGAACCTGCAATGGGTGGATGAATCACTCTTGACCCTTGGATAATGCTTGGAGCACAAGGAAATATCTTCAACTTTATCAGGGGGAGTGTACATAATGGCATCTAATATTGAACTAATTTCCCATCTTCTGGTTCTTTGTCAGAGATTACCGAAGAAACCACATTATAGTCAGGGACAGAGTTGGATGAAATTGTGAAGGAGAAAATTTGAATTAAAAATCTCTATCTTGGTCAGCGCCATGGCTCACTAGGCTAATCCTCTGCCTGCAGTGCCAGTACTCCGGGTTCTAGTCCTGGTTGGGGCACTGGTTCTGTCCTGGTTGCTCCTCTTCCAGTCCAGCTCTCTGCTGTGGCCCTGGAGTGCAGTGGAGGATGGCCCAAGTGCTTGGACCCTGCACCCACATGGGAGACCAGGAGGAAGCACCTGGCTCCTGGCTTCGGATCGGCTCAGCGCGCAGGCCATAGCAGCCATTTGGGGGGTGAACCAACGGAAGAAGAACTTTCTTTCTGTCTCTCTCTCACACTGTCTAACTCTGCCTGTCAAAAAAAAAAAAAATCTCTATCTTGGGGCTGGCACTGTAGCATAGTGGGTAAACCCACCACCTGCAGTGCCAGCATTCCATTTGGGCGCCAGTTCAAGTCCCAGCTGCTCCACTTCCAATCCAGCTCTCAGCTATGGCCTGGGAAAGCAGTATAAGATGGCCCAAGTCCTTGGGTCCCTGCACCCGCGTGGGAGACCTGGAAGAAGCTCCTGGCTCCTGGCTTCGGATCGGCACAGCTCCAGCTATTGCAGCCAATTGGTGGGTGAACCAGTGGAAAGAAAACTTTCCCTCTCTCTCTCTCTGTCTCTCTCCCTTTCTTTCTCTTCCTCTTTCTCTTCCTCTCCCTCTCTCTCTCTCTCTCTCTCTCTCTCTGTGTGTGTGTGTAATTCTGACTTTCAAGTACATAAATAAATCTTTTTAAAAAAATTTCTATCTTGAAATGAGTATTTAGATTGGTGGTTAACATATCTGTGTCCCACATCAGAGTGCCTTGGGTTCAATTCCCAACTCTGGTTCCTAACTCCACCATCCTACTAACGAAGACTCTGGAAGGCATGATGACAGTTCAAGTGATTGTGTGCCTGCCATCCATGTGAGAGTCCTGGATTGAGTTTCTGGCTCCTGGATCTTGTCCTGGTTGTTCTTTGTCTGTCTGCTTCCCTATCTCTCAAACACCTTAATTTTTAATTCTAAAAAATTAAGAATTCTTGTCACTCCCAACTCTCTACTGTCCTGCAGTTTCCTATTCCATTTCCCAAGACAATAATTCCTATAGCCAGTGTGGAATGATAGCCAAGTTAAAATTTTCCCCTATATTTTTTTTCCTCTTCATGTCTCATATCAGACACATCTTTCCTCTGACCCTCTTCTTCTTCCTTTTTTTTTAAGATTTATTTTATTTATTTGAAAGACAGAGTTACAGAGAAAGTAGAGACAGAGAGAGGTCTTCCATCAGCTGGTTCACTCCCCAAAGAGCTGCAACAGCTGGAGCTGAGCCAGTCTGAAGCACAGAGCCCAGAGCTTCTTCCTGGTCTTCCATGTGGGTACAGGGGCCCAAGGACTTGGGCCATCTTCCACTGCTTTCCCAGGCACATTAGCAGGGAGCTAGACCTGAAGTAGAGCAGCCAAGACTTGAACCAGTGCCCATATGGGATTCTGGCACTGCAGCCTGGGGCTTTAACCCGTGGCACCACAGTGCTGGCCCTGACCCTCTTCTTTAGAGCCCCATGGGTGTGAGATAAACCACTCAGGGGCATTGTAATGTAATGAGCAAACTCTTGCATTTAGGATCAGAAAACCTGGGATCAATCCTCAGTTTCACTGCTTACCAGATCTGTGTAGCACCTGTCCATTTGTCCACTAATCTCTCTGCACTTCAGAGTACCTACCTAAAATATAAAGATTAGACTGAAGGAATGTGTGTAATGTAGAGTCATATGTAGCTTTCCCAACTGTAACTCAGAATTCTACAGACAACTTCAGAAGTTTTCTACAGTAGAGTCAGATTTATGGACATTTTTCAGACAACCTTCCAGGAGAACACTATTTCTGCAATTCTGTATGAGGAGTTGATCATGTCACATTTGGGTGGACTGAGTTTGAGTGTATTTGAGTCAGAGAGGGGGGATGAGCCTCAAAGGAGGAATTCCTGGGGACTTCTTGTTTCCTCAGTCTCGTACAGAAACAGCAAACATCTAGCATTTTGATGGTGCTTTACCACGTCTAGAACACTTTCACATATGTGTTTTGAAATATCGCAAGGTAGCCACCCAAAAGTGTGAAATCACAACAGGTGGAGGCCAGAAATAGCTGGAAGTGACTGGCTGAGCACAGAGTGACAGACACCTGCACAGCAGGTGGACACCAAGTTCCCAAGCAGCAGGAGGCTTTGCAGGAAAGTTGGCAGGAAGCCCTCTGGGGCCACCTTCAGGACCCTAAGCTTGAAGAATACTTACAGGACCAAGCTTGTTGAAATCTGCTGCACAATTGCACTGGTCTCTGTTAATTTTTATAGTCACATTTGGAATCCTCGAGTTCTTATATGTGCCCAATGCTTGAACTTTCTCCACCAAGTGGCAATAGTTCTTTTTGTGATGTTGTGGGCATTCTGGTTGCAGGGTGACATCTTGCCACTGGCAAGCTCTGAATGTCTAGCTTCAAATCCTGGCTCTACCACGTATCAGTTTCCTAAAGTAACTTCGGACAGTGTCTACCACAAGAAAAGTCTTAAGTAAACGTCAGTGATTATTACTACTGCCATCACCATGGTCATCTGGCAGTGACAATAAGAACAAGCTAGTGAGCTAGTAAAGGCAAACAGTCCAGGAATTTCAATGGGAGGACTGGTTATGCACTCTGATAGTATCACACACCTTTTGTAACCTTTGTTTTACTCTTCAGTACTTGTCTTTGATATCACAAATCTGCATTGACAGTCCATCTTACCCTCTCTTGATTACAGATTTGCCTTGCCTAGCATTTCTACCCATCAGCTTTCTCCTACCTGATCTATAAAGCCTCTCCCACCTTCTAATTGGAGGGGCAGATTTGAGGCATAATTTCCTGCCTCATTATTCATGAGTAATAATAATAAAGCCCTTCTCTGCTCAGTGGAGCAGCTTCACAGAGTGTGCCTGAGAGCAGCCAGCAGGGACCTACCGCACCTTCTCTATCAGCTCATACACTGCACAGGGGTAAAGAACGTGTCTACTTCATTCTCTGCTGCATCCCTGGACCCATAGTAGATGATCAATAAATACTTCTTGCCAGAGTGAGCGAATTAGTATGAGGAGAACCATAAAGAGAAAAGTACAGTACATTTGGAGTCAGCTCACTCGAGGGCTGCAATCAGCCAACCCCTGTGTGAGTGTCAGTTTGGAATGATGAGTTGTAGTCCTCAGAAGAGCTACTGCCCACTTCAAATTTTTGAATAATATCAATCCTACTCAATGAACAATTTAAATGGATAGCTTTAATGTAATGCATAATTTCGTAAAAATTTTTCTTGATTCTCCATGGATTTCAGTGAAATTCAAAAATTGTAGCAATAATAAAAGGCAATGAAATCCTTTCTCTTCTCTTCTGTAAAAGCACAGTACAGTTCACAATTCTTTTATTTTTTTTTCATTGCAACCTCCCAAAAGAGACTCATAGCTTGGTCAAACTCAAATATGGTTACAGCTCAAACAATTCCAAAACTCAAAGGAAGTCTAGTTTTTAATCACCTCTGGGATGTTCAATTTCCATCAGGATATTTAGAGCTAAGAAAGAATAAGCCCAAATATAGCTCTAAGATGTTGCACCATCTACTTTTGTAACTCCATTGCTGATAGAATTATTGTTGCTTTGTCAACTCCTGCTGCAGTTTGACCCTTCTCAGTAGGAACTGGGTGATTAATAAGGCCCGTAATTGCTTTTCCTCCTGCCCTCACAGCTGGTAGGGGAAGTGATATATGTCACAAAGAAACACTGAACCAAGTTTTAAGGACAGAAAAGAAGGAGGGGGCAGCTGTGGCGCTCTGCCAGGTGCCACTGAGCAGTCTCAGTCCCCATTGTGATTGCGGCTACAGCTCGTAAGTGACAGGAAGCCTGCCTAGAGCCCCGACCTTTGGTCCAAGCTTTTCCCATATGCCTTACGGATCTGGGGGTGGGAATTAATGAACCGATGAACTAGGTTTCCTTCCTTGCATCTTTTGCTGATAATTAGTTGATTCAAGAGCTCAGGGACTCAAAGTGCCTTTTTTGGGTCACAGAAAACCATGGCTTTTCCAGGGCAGTCAATCAACTTCAAGTGTTCAGAAACAGCTAAGACCACTCTGGTGGCGTCCCGACTCAGTGCCTCTGATGGAGTCTAATCAAACAGGAACACACCAGGGACGGGAGAGAGGGATAATGGGCAGTAAACATGAGTTTCATTTAAATTCTGATTTTTTTTCAAAATAAACTTCTTTTTTCAACCTATTTTCATAAACTTTTTAAAAATTTGTTATTTATTTGTGATGCAGAGGGACAGAGAGGATTCCCATCCAGTGGCTCATTCACCAAATGCCTGCAACACCCAGGTTGGGCTAGAGCCAAAGCTGGGAAACCCAACCCAGCTATCCCATATTGGTAGCAGGAACCCAGTCACTTGAGCCACCACCTGTGGCCTTCCAGGGTCTGCGGTGACAGGCAGCTGAAGTCAGGAGCTGGAGCTGGAAATCAAACCCAAGTACTCCAGTGTGGCTCATGGACATCTTAACCGCTAGGTGAAATACCCACTTCTAGAAATTGACTTTTATATCACTTGAGGTAATTCAGTAACTTTCCAAAAGGACAGATTGAATTCATATAATGAGGTTTCCCAGAATAGCGAAATCCTTCCTGATAACTATTCTTTCGCTTTTTTAAAAAAGATTTACCCATTTGTTTGAAAGTCAGAGCTACACAGAGAGAAGAGAGGCAGAGGGAGGTCTTCCATCCGCTGGTTCACTCCCCAGTTGGCCACAACATCTGGAGCTGTGCCATTCTGAAGCCAGAAACCAGGAGCTTCCTCCAGGTCTCCCACACAGGTGCAGGGGCCCAAGGACCTGGGCCATCTTCCACTGCTTTCCCATGCAGAGAGCCGGATCAGAAGTGGAGCAGCCTGGACTTGAACTGGCGCCCACATGGAATGCCGGCATCGCAGGCGGCGGCTTTATGCACTATACCACAACGCCAGCCCCTATTTTTTTGCTTTTAATGGTGACCCCTTGGGAGAACTGGCACAGATAGGAAGGGGAAAGAGGCATTTGACAGCAAATAATCCCAAACAGAGATTGCCTTGAACTTAAAGAAGGCAGGATCTAAAAACTAAAACGCCCTTGCCAAAGAATGCCTGCAAGACTCACAAGGACTCAGTGATTGGGAACAGTGTAGATAGTGAAATAAATGTCATTTGTCTCCTCTGGCTCTTGTGCCTTCCTTAACACAAAGTTTACTTAGGATTTCACAGGAGAACTGAAAAGGAGGTTGCATCATATACCCTACAGAACTCAACTTAAAAATACTCCATTTAGCAATTTAAAAAATGTGGGGCCGGCGCCATGGCTCACTTGGCTAATCCTCTGCCTGCAGCTCTGACATCCCATATGGGCACTGGGTTCTTGTCCCAGTTGCTCCTCTTCCAGTCCAGCTCTCTGCTGTGGCCTGGGAAGGCAGTGGAGGATGGCCCAAGTGCTTGGGCCCCTGCACCCACATGGGAGACCAGGAGGAAGCACCTGGCTCCTGGCTTCGGATTGGCACAGCATGCCAGCCGTGGCAGCCATCTGGGGAGTGAACCAACGGAAGGAAGACCTTTCTCTTGGTCTCTCCCTCTCACTGTCTGTAACTCTATCTCTCAAATAAATAAATAAAATCTTTTGAAAAAAATAAGTACACACAATGGAATTCTATTCAGCCTTAAAAGAAAAAAATCATTTGTAACAACATACATGAACCTAGAGGACATTAATGTAAATGAAATAAGTCAGGCACAGAAAGAAAAATATCACCTTATCTCACTTGTGTAATCTAAAAAAGCTGAACTCACTGAACCAAAGAGGAGAATGATAGGGCCAGCATTGTAGTGCAGCAAGTTTATGCCAGAATCCTACGTGGGTGCTGGTTGATGTCCTGGTTGTTCCACTTCCCATCCAGCTCCCAACTAGTGCACCTGAGAAAGCAGCAGACGATGGTCCAAGTCCTTGGGTCCCTGCTACTTACATGCGAGACCTAGATGGAGTTTTAAGCTCCTGGCATCAGCCTGGCCCAGCCCCACTGTTGTAGCCATTTGGGGAATGAACCAGCAGATGGAAGATCTTTCTCTATTTCTCCCTGTCTCTCTCTGTGTGTATATCTCCCTCCCTCTGTAACTCTGCCTTTCAAATTAACAAATCTTAACAAAGAGAGAGAGTAGAATAACTGCTACTGGGATTGAGGAGGAAGATAGAGAAAATGGGGAGATGTTGGTCAAAGGGTATAAAGTTTCAGACATAGCAAGGTGACGATAGTCAACAATAACGTATACTTCAAAATAACTAAGAGGGGATGACGCTGTGGCATAATGGGTAAAGCCATCACGTGCAGTGCCAGCATCTCATATGGACACCGGTTCAAGTCCTGGCTGCTCTACTTCTGATCCAGCTCTCTGCTATGGCTTGGGAAAGCAGTGGAAGATGGCCCAAGTCCTTGGGCCCCTGTACCCACATGGGAGACCCAAAAAAAGCTCCTGGCTCCTGGCTTCAGATCAGCTCAGCTCCGGTTGTTGCAGCCACTTGGAGAGTGAACCAACGGAAGGAAGACCTTTCTCTCTGTCTCTCTCTCTCACTGTCTGTAAACTCTACCTGTCAAATAAAATAATAATAATAATAATAAATAATAAAATATCATATTGTACCCCACAAATGTATAAAGTTATGAATTATTAATGAAAATTAACATCAATAAAAAATAATTTTTAAATGTTCCATATGATTTTTCAATGTTCCCAAAGTCCCTTGCCCACCCAAATACCTCTGGGGGCATTTCCTTCTGAGGCTGGTGCCTTCTTTCACAATTGTGGAAACAATTCAATGGAACTCTAGTCTCTACCAAATGTGCATACCCCGATTCATCTCAGGTTCTGCTGAACAAAGGGTCTCCCAGTTAATAGAACTGCCTCTACTTCCTGGAAGCAAATGCTTGCTACTTCTGTTACTTGCACAAGTTTTTCAGGCTAAAATAAGAGCAGCCCAGTTTCTGATGTGCTTGGCTGATCAAGGGAGGTGAGAAGCAGAGTACAGAGATAAAGACGTGAAGTCCTTCCCAAAAGGTAGTACCAACAAACTAAAGCTTGGACTTATTTCTGAGTTGTCTCAGGAAGCTTTTTTTTTTTTTTTTTTTAAAGACAGATTTATAGAGAGAGAAGAAAAAACAGGCAGAGATCTTCCATCTGTTCGCAAATAGCTGCAACAGCTGGGGCTAGGCCAGGCCAAGGCCCGAGCCCAGAGCTTCTTCCGGGTCTCCCATGTGGTACAGGGGCCCAAGTTTATGGGCCATCTTCTGCTGCTTAACCAGGTGCATTAGCAGGGAGCTGAGTTGGAAGTGGAGCAGCCGAGATGGAACCAGCGCCCATGTGGGATGCTGGCACTGAAGGCTGTGGTTTAACCCACTGCACCACAGCGCCAGCTGCACAAGCTGCTTAGTTTCAAGCTTTCTGAAGACCAATCTCCTTAGGAAAATTGAAAAAACAAAGTCTACTATTTCAATGAAATCTCTAAATATATATAATACATATTGATTTCACAGAATATTTCACTGTACTTGTCTAAAATCTCATTTTACTAATTTAATAGGAAGTTTAATGAACCTGTTTCAAGATATTGTATTTGCACAGCAGACTCATAGAATGGCAGATGTCCTAAACAACACTCTGGCCTCAGAATTAGTCCTTAAGGCATTCGGATCTGGCTGAAGAGCCCATAAGAGTATTATAGGCATGGAAAGCCAAGACACTCTGGCAAAAAAAAAAAAAAAAAAAAAAAAAAAAACACCTAAATGAAAGATCTCTGTGAGTGAGATCCCAGTGGAAATAGGGGCCATCAAAGAAGGAGGTACCTTCCTCTGAAGGGAGGAGAGAACTTCCACTTTGACTATGACCTCGTTTAAACAAGATCAGAGTCGGCGAACTTGGAACGCTTCCATAGCCTTGGCAACTCATGACAAGAGCCTAGGGAGATTACTGATGCCATAAACAAGAGTGTCAATTTGCTAAGTCAACAACAGGAGTCACTGTGCACTTACTCCTCATGTAGGATCTCTGTCCTTAATGTGTTGTACAATGTGAATTAACGCTATAACTAGTACTCAAACAGTATTTTACACTTTGTGTTTCGGTGTGGGTGCAAACTGTTGAAATCTTTACTTAATTTATACTACATTGATTTTCTGTATATAAAGAGTATTGAAAGTGAATCTTGATGTGAATGGAATGGGAGAGGGAGTGGGAGATGGGAGGGGTGCAGGTAGGAGGGAAGTTATGGGGGGGGGGAAGCCATTGTAATCCATAAACTGTACTTTGGAAATTTATATTTATTAAATAAAAGTTTAAAAAAAAGATATTGTATTTGAATGGGCTACTGCTTCCCTATCTCAAAATCATCTTTGAAAAAAAATGAAGGAAATGGGCCAGCGCCACGGCTCACTTGGCTAATCCTCTGCCTGTGGCACCGGCACACCAGGTTCTAGTCCTGGTTGGGGCAAAGTTTCTGTCCCGGTCGCTCCTCTTCCTGTCCAGCTCTCTGCTGTGGCCCGGGAGTGCAGTGGAGAATGGCCCAGGTCCTTGGGCCCTGCACACGCATGGGAGACCAGGAGAAGCACCTGGTTCCTGGCTTCAGATCAGCATACCTCCAGCCGTTGTGGCCATTTGGAGAGTGAACCAATGGAAGGAAGACCTTTCTCTCTGTCTCTCTCTCTCACTGTCTAACTCTACCTGTCAAATAAATTTTTTTAAAAATCTAAAAAAAAGAAAACCTAAATATAATGTGAAAATACCTAGAAAAACATAAATTATCAAATTTGGTGCAAGAATGAATGATGAATTTGAACATACAAATAAGTATTAAAAAAATCGAATCCAAACAATCTCAGCACCAGAATTTGATAAATTCTACCAAACTGCATTATAAAAGCTGTTTTATACAAGTTGACCCAGAAAACAGGAAAAAAGTAAAATATGTCCACTTCATCTTGTAGCATTAGTGTAATCTTTCACTCAAAATCAGATAAATACAATAGAAGAAAGGGAAATAGGCCAGTTTCACTTCAAAAGACAATTGCAAATATCCTAAATAAAATGTTACCTGAACCCCACAGTGTATTTTTAAATGTTCCATAATTGAATATGTTGTATTCCAGGTGATGGGGTCCAGGAAAATGTTACCCCAAAATATGGAACCTTGGCTTATTGACTATTTAGACTGAAGGAATTTGAGAAGTAGCATTGCAGGAGTGTCTGTGTCCTCTCCCTGCCCTTCTCCTCTGGAGCAGGTGATAAAACCTAGGAAAAATTTTCTGACCTTCCCACGAAGCAGACCCTAAGATCCTCGTATGAGAGATGCCCTCCCTCTAACTGGGAGAAAGGAGAATCCTTATTTCCGAAGATAAAATAGCACAGAGAAAAATCTGAACCAACAGGCCTGGCCAAGTTTCCCCTAATTGATCTCATGACAAAGACATCACAACAAAAGGAAACTGCAGATCAATATCCCTCCTAAATAGAGAGACAAAAATCCTTAAGAAAATGTTAGCAAATTGATCCCTGCATTAGAGACAATATACCATAAATTATCCCAGGAATTCAAAATTGGCTTGACATTTGAAAATCAACTAATATGACTCACAAAATAAAAGAAAAAACAATATGATCATCTTAATAGAGTCAGCAAAAGATCTGACAAAATTAAAACACATTCAAGAATAAAATCCCCAACAAATTAGGGGGAAATAGAACTTCCTCAATATAATGAAGAGTACCCACACAAAGTATGCAGGTAACAAATTTCATAATAAAGATTCAATACAATCTCTATCAAAATCCCAAAAGAAGTTTTTATATAAGTAGATAAATTGACTCTAAAACTTACACAGAAATTAAAAGGTACCAGAAGAAGCAAACAATCTTGAAAAAGAACAAAATTGGGGGCTGACTCTGTGGCGAAGAGGGTAAGGCCACCACCTGCAGTGCCAGCATCCCAGATGTGCACTGGTTCAAGTCCCAGCTGCTCCACTTCTGATTCAGCTGACTGCTATGGCCTGGGAAAGCAGTAGAAGATGGCCCAAGGACCCGTGTGGGAAGACCCAGAGGAAGCTCCTGGCTCCTGGTTTTGGATCAGCACAGCTCTGGCCACTGCAGCCAATTGGGGAGTAAACCAGCGGATGGAAGCCCTCTCTTTCTCCTCTCCTTTTCTCTCTGTGTAACTCTGACTTTCAAATACATAAATAAATATTTTAAAAAAGAAAAAACAAAATTGGAGGATTTGCACTATCTATTTTTTTTTTAAGATTTATTTATGTATTTGAAAGGCAGAGTTACGGAGAGGCACAGGCATAGAGAAAGAGGTCTTCCATCCCCTGGTTCACTCCCCAAATGGCTGCAATGGCCAGAGCCAGGCCCATCAAAAGATAGGAGCCAGGAGCTTCTTCTGGGTCTCCTATGTGGGTGCAGGGGCCCGAGGACTTGGGCCATCTGCTTTCTCAGGCCATCACAGAGAGCTGGATCAGAAGCAGGGCAGCAGGGACTGAAACTGGCGCCTGTATGGGATGCTTGCACTGTAGGCGGAAGCTTCACCCACCAGGCCACAGAGTAGGCCCCTGCACTACCTAACTTCAAAGCTTACTTTAAAACTATAATAATCAAGAGAATATTGAAGCCGGTGCCACGGCTCAACAAGCTAATCCTCCACCTTGTGGCGCTGGCACTCCAGGTTCTAGTCCCGGTCGGGGCACCGGATTCTGTCCTGGTTGCTCCTCTTCCAGGCCAACTCTCTGCTGTGGCCCGGGAGTGCAGTGGAGGATGGCCCAAGTGCTTGGGCCCTGCACCCCATGGGAGACCAGGAGAAGCACCTGGCTCCTGCCATCGGATCAGCGCAGTGGGCCGGCCGCAGTGGGCCGGCCGCGGCGGCCATTGGAGGGTGAACCAACGGCAAAAGGAAGACCTTTCTCTCTGTCTCTCTCTCACTGTCCACTCTGCCTGTCAAAAATAAATAAATAAATAAAAAGAGAATATTGACAGATAAACAAATAAATCCATTAAACAGAACAGGAACTTCAGAAAAAGACAAATACATACACATTAAATTGATTTTTCAACAGATGCCAAAACCTTCTTTATTGGGAAAGGGAATATCTCCTTTTAAAAAAATGTTTTATTTATTTGAAAGGCAGAGTTACAGAAAGAGAGAGAGAGAGCTTTCATCCACTAGTTCACTTCCCAACTTTCCAAATGACTTAGGCTGGGTCAGGCCTAATCCAGGAGCCAGGAGCTTCACCTGGATCTCCCACATGGGTGCAGGGGTCCAAGCACTTGGGCCATCTCCTGCTGCTTCTGCTCTAGGCTTCTGGCTTGAGATCAGTGCAGCTCTGGCCATTGCGGCCATGTGAGGAGTGAACCAGCAGATTGAAGACCTCTCTCTCTCTCTCTCTCTCTCTCTCTGTCTCTCTGCTTCTGCCTCTCTGTAACTCTGCCTTTTAAATAAATATTTTTTAATCTAAAATTATAAATCTCTTAGGAGAAAAGAAGAGTGCCTTTGTAACTTGAGAATGGGCATAGGTTTTTCAATAGAGTTGCGTTTTAGAGTTTTATGTTCACAGAAAAATGAAGCAGACAGAACCCAGAGGTCCCGTATACCACCTGCTTGGCACATGTACAATCTCCCCTGCTATCAACATCCCAATCACCCAATCATTGTGACTATCAGTGAACCAACATTAACTCATCATTATCACCCAAGTCCTTGTTTTACCTTAGGTTCCACTCTTGATGTATATCCATGGATTATGACAAATGTGTAGTAAAAATATATTCACTACCATAGTGTTATTACAAAATAGTTTAACCTAAAAGTCCTTTGAGCCCATATCTCTTTTCCCTCTACTCTCTCTCTCTCTCTCTCTGGCAACCTCTGACCTTTTCACTGTTGCTATAGTTTTGCCTTTTCCAAATGCCATATAGTACGCTTCTTAGATATGGTAATATGCATTCCAGCTTTCTCTATGTCTTTTCATGCCTTCATAGGGCAATTCTTTTTAGATGTATGATAGTTTATTCATTCATCTACTGAAGGATGACTTGTTTGATTGCAAGCTTGGACAATCAAGAACAAATGTTACAAATTTCCATGTGCATATTTTTGTGTGGACCTAAATTTTCAACTCCTTTTGATAAGTACCAAGGAACAAAATTACTAGATCATATAATAGCAGATGCTCAGTATCAAAATGGCTGAAACATTTTGCATTCCCACTAGCGATTAACGAGAGTTTCTGTTGCCCTGCACCCTCATTAGCATTTGTTATTGTCAAAGCATACATTTAAGGGACATAGAAATCACAAACTATTCAAGGAAAAAGTAAAAATTTAGAAATAAAAATTTAGAAATTCTGCTCATCAAAATGTTGCAGGAGTTCTGGTGTTAGTGTTGCAGTAGTGGCAGAAGATGTTTGTGGCTTCAATTGTTTGGGCCTGTATCTCATCCCCAAGAAATATGGCAGATTCTTCTTTTTGTCTGACTCTATAAATGGCGCAGGTCCCACGTTACAGCTCTTTGTGTTGCAGTTCCTCAGGCTGAGCTCTGTGCATTGCAGCTCTCTGTTATAGCCTCCCCTCTCCTGTTGGATCACAGCTTCTTCTCTCTGCTGGGTTCATCAAAGTTTGCAGTTTTCTGTTTCTCTTTGCTGGGTTCTTTGTCTCGTGGCCATGAAGAATAAGGCACACAGACAAGGAAGAGTGAGCAAAATGAAGGAAGTTTGTTGAAAAAAGCAGACAAAGGTCTCCAGCAGCCAGCAGGGGCTGCCCACCCTGGAAAGGGCTACTGCCCTGCAAAGAGTTGTTTGCCCTGAGCTGCTTCTCAAGACTGCCTGGTTCAGACTTTTATGCATTTCTAAAGGTGGAAGTTCACCTGATTGGTTACAGTATATGCCAATGAGGTATTCTACAAGAACCAACTGGGGAGTCAGCAAGCCTGAATGTGATTGATTTCACCAGGATCCAATGAAGCTCATGTTACACAGGGAAGTTAGAGATGTTCTCAAACAGGTCTGTAGTGGGCAGGACCTTTGACAGATGCAACATATGAAGATTACATTGTATATGTTTCTCTCTTTTCCCAGGCCCTCAGGGCTCCTTGAAGGTTACATCATGTATATTTCTTCATACCATTCTAGGGGCCACCTGGAGTCCTTATCATTGCCCTCTCTGAAGAGGTAATCCTAACTGCCATTACGGAAAGGGGCAACAACCACTCTGGCTGCTTCATACTGAGAAGGGGCATTGCTGAGGGGTGGCAGTCAGGACCCTCCCCAGGAGGCCTATCCAAGGGTCCCTGGTAGAAGGAGATTTCCATGTAAGGCACCATCTGCATGACCATCTTTAGTTTGATTGACTGGAAAGAGAGGAAATGAATTGGATTAGAAAATTTTTAAGAAAAGGACTGAGACTCAGGGCTACCAAGAGCAAGAGCAGAGGGACCACTTAGCCCCATAAGCATGTGAGGAGGTGGTCTTATATTGAATATCACCATTCAGAGAGTTCATGTCTTCAGCCGTATCCATGCACATGACCACCTGCCCTGTGAATTGGAAGTGGCACCATAGGGTCAGGTCAGGAAGACAGGAGACTAAGAGGGCAAGGCAAACAATAAGGCAGAAGATGAAGCTGTGCTGACAGCATCCTCCATCACTGTGTGTCAAAACCCGCCATGGACTGCAGACTCCTGCTCATCTAATACTAGCAGCAAGAAGCTTTGCCTCCTGGGTGGCTTACTGCCTTGTCTTTCTTGACCTCCAGTATGTTCCATTCCTGCCCCAGGGCCTGATACCACTGTGTAGCAATGTGCAAGTGCTATGGAGAAAGCACAGAATGGTTGTGTGACTCAGTGTCGCTCCCTCTCCAGCTCCTCTGTGTGCAGCCACAAGGGAACTTGTCTCTCACATACGCTCATCTTCTTCTCTGCTCTTCCACTCCAAGGAGCAAAGACAGCAGGAGGCCTCCCCATTCCCTGAGACCTTGAGCTACCGTTCCAGTCCTGGAAACCTAGCTGGAGGGTTCACCGCTCCTTGAACCACACTGTGGCAGTCACACACACACACACAGAGAGAGAGAGTTCTAAAGAAAGGCACTTCGGGCACAGACTCTGTGTATTATCAACAATCAAGCCAACTGTCTCACCCAGGCATCCATTCCCTGTCTTTCCTCCTGTTCAAAGGGGTCTGCAATCGGAACTGCTGATTTTGGGTGAGTTTTGCAGTTGATTCTTCTGAGATCATTGACGACAACAATCTTTCTCCTCAGTTAAGCTTGCCTGCTGCTCCTCACAAGCAGGAGGTTTCTTTCTTTCTTTTCTTTTTTTTTTTTTTTTTTTTTTTTTTTTTTTTTTGACAGGCAGAGTTAGACAGTGAGAGAGAGAAACAGAGAGAAAGGTCTTTCTTCAGTTGGTTCACCCCCCAAATGGCCGCTACGGCTGGTGTGCTGTGCCAATCCAAATCCAGGAACCGGGTGCTTCCTTCTGGTCTCCCATGGGGTGCAGGGCCCAAGCCCTTGGGCCATCCTCCACTGCCTTCCCGGGCCACAGCAGAGAGCTGGCCTGGAAGAGGAGCAACCGGGACAGAACCAGTGCCCCGACCGGGACAAGAACCCGGAGTACCAGTGCTGCAGGCAGAGGATTATTCTAGTGAGCCGCGGTGCTGGCCTAGCAGGAGGTTTCTGTGGAAACATGAGTCAGAATGATGAAAACCCACCAGAGTATTTTAACATGCAATCAGTTATTATGTAAAGGAAGTGAGCCAGTTAACAAACTTGTAGCACCAAACAATTTCACTTTTACTTTTCTAAAGTCAAATGTCTTGTGGAAGCTGCAGTTTCTCTCTTCAGCCCATCAATATTTTCTGGCCCCCAAAGGATTTTCCAAAATTCTTCACTGACGCAAAGCATTTATCCATAAAATGACTGAGAATTGAGCCTTAACATCAGATTAACTTATGAGAATCAGGAAGATTTCTTAAACCACATGGTATTCTGTATGTCAAAGAGTGTATTCCTTGGAGAGTGCCCACTTCAAATCATCAAGGAAATATTGGGGCCCCATCCCTCACGAAGGGTCCTCCCAAGTTAAAGGAGCTTCTATTGTCCCAGGGAAGGGAGCGCCCAATGCCACCACTTTGGCTGCAAGTTCCAGCAATTGATTTCCCTTGGTTACTTCATCTGTCCCACTTTAATGTTCTTCACAGTGTGTAACAGCTACTCCCCAGGGAAGAAACACTGAAGATAACAACTCACCTATCTCTTGATATCTGATAGGGACACAGTTCTGGTAAGAAAGTGTTTCTCCTTCCCAATGGTCACATGGGCATGGCGGATTGGATAAGCATAATTAGAGTCTGTGTAGATGTTAACCATTTGTTCTCAGCTCAAGGGCACTCATCAGCTCTGCCAATTACACACTTGTACCAAGGGGAAGAGAATGCTCCCTGGTTCCTTCTGTGGTGGCTATTGTATATCCTGCCCTGTGGATCCATTTTTCCAAGGATTGTTCCTACATTTCTTCCCTCGTCCTTCTAATCTCATCCATTCTCATCTTGCACAGCATTCAACTTCTACAAATCTTCTACACCATACTTATTCTCTTGTTTCCTCTTCGTATCCAAAAAGTTCTTTCCATCAAAATCCTCTTTCTTAACCTTCCATTACCAAGGATACATTCGCATGCTTTTAACTTTCTCTACACATTTCTTTCTTACCTACTGGTTCCTTCAGCTAAAATCAACCCTACTTTGCTGAGGGCTGGCAGAGTTGGGCCTTTGAGTTTGGGACTCTGTAGCCCCTCTCTTCTGGAACGTTGAGAAGAGCTTTACTAT
Source organism: Lepus europaeus (assembly GCF_033115175.1). Lineage (NCBI taxonomy): Eukaryota > Metazoa > Chordata > Mammalia > Lagomorpha > Leporidae > Lepus > Lepus europaeus. The sequence goes on along the minus strand of NC_084830.1, from coordinate 76,817,909 downwards.
CGTCTTGTGATATCATCTCAGTGAGAGTACAAAGGAGAATATTGCCCACAACAAAGTTTTTATGTCTCCTATCTAAAACACTGTCCAGTCCAGTGCTTTTAAAGCTATAAGAAAACTTGTAGCCAAGAACATTTGTAAATCTGATTGTAAGTGTCTTTAGGGAATAGTACAAAGCAATGGATGGCAAAACATTTTAAATAGCTACAGTTGCAATTATAAAGCTCATCAATTAACAACAGGATCATCAACATTTTATCATAATTTTTATGTAATCTTCAGGATACTTGTGTCACAAACACTCTTATGTTATCATAACTTACAGTTTAGCCTCATTTCACATCCTGACAATACCTTTAATATAATCCAAATAGCCTAATTAGTTATTATCTCTACAAGATGAGAGATATATTCTTTGACATTTCCAGGGCGCCAACTGGAAACATCAAACTCTGAAGAATTTAGAAACTTGATTTTCAGAAAGCTTGTCAAAGATGCCAAGAGGACTTAAAATATCTGGTCAAAACGAATCCCTTTATCACCATGAAATGGTATCCATCCAATTAGGCAACCAGTTGTGTCTAGATTTAACCACAGTTACAACACCTTTAAAATCCAATCTCTCCCAGTCAGAATTTAAGAGCACATGAGATCATCCAAGTTATGGTATGATTTTAAATCCAAAACCAGTCCAACCTAGACAGAAGTCAACCTGTAACTATATTTAAGAGAGGGAAGAGGTTTAGAACCTTTTATAAGCACAATACGAATTAATCTCAAACAGTTATTATTTTTTCTAAATTGAGTCTCATCGTTTTAGAGTTCCAGAGATCCAGTTGGAAGGCCCAAGGGTAAAGACTGAGTTTAGATTTGTCAGAGGTTTAAATCAACCAATGAACACAGAGAATTAACCTATTTAGCCTGTGTCCTTTTAGTCACTCAAAGTTTAGTTATTTCAACATTGTAGAGGGCAATCCACCTAAGGCTCAATTTTCCTCTCTCTCTCTCTCTCTCTCTCTCTCTCTATATATATATATATATATATATATATATATATATATACTGAGGTATATATATATATATATATGAACTGATCTAGAGAGATGGAATTCTTTTATCACAATAAAGAAAAGAGGAGAGGATTGGGGACAAGGGAAAGGGGCCCCACATATGTGGACTGTCCTTACCAGGCTGACACCTTTGAGCAGGTCTCAGTTTGAGGTTTGGGGATCAAGGGAAGTGTTCAAATAAGTCCCAAATAATTTGAGTGCTTCCCAGTGGGTTGGCGACCCCACAATGGGTCAGTTTTTGAAATGGAGGATGCAGAGCCAAGGGTGTGCCCACAAGTCTCTACCTTTGCATGGCTTGGCACATTGCAAGGCCTCCATTGGGTAATTACTGGCTCATAGACAGTATGCCCAGTTTGTTCACACCATAAGATTTCTCTGTCTTGTCCTTAAGTCCCCACCTTTGCCTAAAATGAGAAATACTGAGACAAGGTGTCCCCAGGTCCAGACTGTGCAGGGGATGGAGCCAAATGTGCCTGTTTATGTTCCCTTTACCTTCTCTTGGTTTCCCAAGAGCTTAATCTCAGACAAAACTGACTAGCTGCTTGCATCTGAAGCGCAGCCTCCCTAGTCAAAACTGGGATCAATAAGGATGAGACAGACACCAATACTCCTGGCCAGTGGACATCAATGCCTATGGTCCCGTAAGGAGAATCCAGGAGTCTACATAGGAGCATTTTAAAAAGCTGTCTCTGACCAATTTAAGACATATTCATTAAAAGGAATAGGGTTACCCTCCTCCGGGTCTTAGAATAATGTCAGGAGAGCAACTCCTGAGACAGGCATTGGAAGAAATGACTGAGGAGATGCTATCAAAATTCCAAGTAGTAAGAGAAGTCTCTCTGCAGAAGTAACAACTTAAGGTGCTTGTCCAAGTCCTGGATGGCATCTCTTGTTGGACATATTGAATTGTCTGTCCTTCCACAGAGTTGAGAGACAGTGAGGTATGTTTTACTGGGGTCCTTTTTAGTCTCTCTAGGAAAGCAAAGTTGTTCTCTGGTCCTTACTCTATCGTAGTTTACAGCAAGGGCAGTCAGAGGCCATGAGGCAAAGCAGGCAAGCAGCAGCTATGTGGAGGAGTCTTAATGGCTTAGGTTAAAGATTATGAAGGGCAGCTGGAATCTGGGTCCAGTTCAGGAAGCCTCTGATAACGTGAAGAGTTGCCTCGTCCTGAAATCTTCAATTCCTCCTGGATCTTATCCCAGACTCACACAAAGACAGGTCTCCACGGGAAGAACAGTGCAGTTTTTAGTCCAACAACCTTACAGGCTATCAAAGTCGTGGGTCCAGTCTAGGAGTCATCAGGTAATGCCAGAGTGTTGCTCTGGCCTGAAACCTTCCATTACTACCAGACTTCTTCCCAATTTCATGCACTGGGTCAATCTTCAGGAAAGGAAACTGAGTCAGTACAGGTCCAACATTCCCAAGGCCAATTGGCAGAAGGAGATCCATCAAGCCTTTCTCAACAAACCTTATCTCTTAAGTCTGACAGCTGCACCAAGCACATTTAACTGGCTGACAGGGACCCAGTGTTTTGAGTGATAGAGGGCTATAATGGAGTGTGGGTGATCCTGTGTCTGGCTGGGAGACTGCCTGCCTAGCCCATGCAGGAGGTTAAAGGTCATGGCACATATCATGCCTCCTGGGACCCTGGTAGGGGGTTCAGCACACTGAGCCACACTTGACCTGACTGCTAGCAGGTGGCAGGAGCCCCAGGCACATTTCCCCCACCCCACCCCCTTCCTGTTGAAGGGCCTTGTAATTGTCAATCAGGTAAACAACTCCCAGGTGTGGCCCAGACCCATGAGGACCACCTGGAAGGCTATGTAGGCTAAGGTGATGTTCAAGCTGATTGGAGAAGCATAGAGGCGCCAGTATCGGCTTTGTCCTATAGAATTATTGTATATGTTTCTCCCTTCTCCCCCTCTCTCAGTTGCCCTGAACTAGCTACTCCCTTCTTTGCCTGCCCTTTAAAAGCTTGTGGCTCATTGTTAATAAACAGACATGTTCAGTGAAACGTGTCTCTGGTGCTTCTTGTCGAAGAACGCCATCGCCCCACAATCCCGACAGAATGGGTCTCGCAGGTCGAGCCCACAATGAAGAA